>NC_073694.1:203796704-204157954 GCF_029784165.1 Wyeomyia smithii | reverse complement strand
GACTAATCCACACGAAGCAAACGTAATATAAGATTAAAAGGTAAGCTCTTGGAAATCAGACAACGTCAAATTTCTCGGAGTACTCCTTGACAAAAAATTCTATTGGAATACACATCTAGTGCAGATAAGTAAAGCTGCAAATACCAAATAATACCGATTTCCAAAAGATTATGGGCCCAGATTCAAGTTTCAAACTTTTTTTTATTCAAATTAGGAAATTTGTAGAAATTTAGTACTTGTTTGAGGATATTAGTAATCCGAGATTTTAAATTCTGGAGATTTAAGATTAGGGGAGTTTGATAATTAAGAATTTTAAGGATTTTAAAACTTTAAGATTTAGGGTTTTTAAATTAGATTTTGGAGTTAGATATTTTTAAGATTCGGGGATTTTGTTTTTCAAGATCTTGGTATTTTATTCTAAAAGCAGACGAAAAAAAATCTCCTTCTTGTAACAAATTTGCTACCTAGAAAGCAATAAGATCCATCTCCACTCAAGTAACAGTACATACTGTAACATAAAATACATCCGGTATACATATATCAGTTTGTTCGTCGAACGCTTAGAAGCAGAGAAAAATGTAGCAAGAGCTGCCAGGTATGTTTTTTTTCCTTCAAGTACGACAGATGCAAATGTTGATGATTTAAAGACTCCATACGCTTTTCAAAATTGCAATACGATCTGTAAAATACGTTTGAGAAGACCCCAAACCTTAGCAAACCGTGTTGAAAACATACACTCATCGCTTGGTGAAACCAAACGGATTTGCAGTTCTGCGTGTAATAAATTTTATTCTCCTCTCAACCTCGAACTTATTAGGATTAGTACAAATTTCATATTCGCTTCTCTATCTACATTCAAATTTAAAACATGAAAGGTTAATTAAACCTATTATATATAAGAACCTTCAATACGTAAATGTAATAGCAAAGTATCTTTTATTTATTAAAGTAACGAAAGCCGTTCGATTTGGTTTTCGACAAAAGTACTATTAAAATTAATTGGGATACTTATTCTGTAATTCCCTGGATTAGAATGTGTCAAGTGACACCGCAGTAGGGACAATTATTAGATACGTCCACAGAAAAAAAAAAACCCAAATTAATCCACCTAGCGGTCAGACTCAGCCTTTCTCATTCAAACTTATTATTTGTAAAAATAGATTTACATGAATGCTTAAATCCAATAAATGTTTAACCACTTTTTTGGTTCTAAAATATTGATGTTGTAATTAAAGTATAAAATATGAAATTTGACGTAATGTTAGTACTTGAGAAATAGCGAAATAAAAGCAATGACTCTTAATTTCGAACAATTTAATCACGAGCGATGCCGGGAACGTTCAGATAGTACGATACCACATTTAAATCATGTTGAGGCCATATATATATATATATTGATCGAAGCAGGTAAAGTGTTGAATAGTCTTTGAATTTCTTTTCTTTCTAAAACTTTTAAACAGCATATCAAATTATTATGAAGTTTGTTATTTGTAAGTTTGAGAGATGACTCATTTGTATGATACTAGTTATGTTCAAATAAGTCGTGTAATACTTGAGTAATAGACTTGCGTTGTTTTACAAATTAAAACATAACGCTTGCTTAAGTTTGATTACAATCAAATGAAAAGGTAACGTATGGGGCAGCCAAACTTTGAAACCACGTGTTCAATCATAATTCATCAGTTAACCCTTAACTAGCCCGGTCATCTGATATCAATATTGTTCAAATCGGTTGTGTAGTTTCTAAGATAATGAAGTTTCGTGATTTTCACATTTCGATACATTACAGACGAAGTTACAGTCCGATTACTGCAAAATTCAATAGGGTGTTATGAGGTAGGTAGACATTTTATTTGATACTAATTCTGTGGAAATCGGGTCAACCATCTCTGAGAAATATGAGTGAGTCCACGTAAGTTGTCTTGGAATATGTTTCTTTTCATAGCTGGATTTCACATTTTTAAACATAACAGGCAAAGTAATAATCCGTTTGTAAAAAAAATCATTAGGGTCTTTTGGGGCAACAAGACCTTTCATATGACACTAATTTTATAAAAAACGGGCCAGCCATCTCTGAGAAACATGAGTGAGATTAAATAGCCTCCAGAACACGTTTCTTCTGAGAAACATGAGTGAGATTAAATAGTCTCCAGAACACGTTTCTTCTGAGAAACATGAGTGAGATTAAATAGTCTCCAGAACACGTTTCTTCTGAGAAACATGAGTGAGATTAAATAGTCTCCAGAACACGTTTCTTTACATAACTTCTGAACCACATGTTCAATCTTCATAAAATTCAAAAGTTAAGGGTTTTTAAGGTAACCAGTTCATTTGAAACTAATTTTATTCGAATCAGATGTGTGGTTTCTGAGATATCGATGTTTCGTGATTTTTACATTTTGATACATAACCTCTAAACTAAAAATCCGATTACAATGAAATTCAATAGCAACCTATGGCGCAACTAGACCTTTCATTTGCAATTAATTTTATGAAAATCGGTCCAGCCATCTCTAAGAAAAGTGAGTGAGAAAAAAAAGTTGCACATACATACACACACACACATACACACATACATACATACATACAGGAAATGCTCAGTTCGTCGAAAGGGGTCGAGTGGTATATGACATTCGGCCATTGGGACCACTTTTATACCTTTGGTTTTTCCAGTGATTGCTATACCTTTCTAGGAGAAAGGCAAAAACTCAATCCAGCAAAATATCGACCTAACTCCGACACGAAAACAGATTGAAACCAAGCGAGCAAATTACTTTAATTTTGCCCCGCACAATAACGATGTAATCCTTTGCCAGTCAGTAGTCCAGAAACAACCAGAAGCAAATCGACCAAAATAAACAACACTTTCTTACGGCCCATTTCCGTCCGTCCCATTGTTCCGTCCCAAGGTCAATGCCCCCCCCCCCCCCCCCTCAAAGAAGCAATCAGCACTCGAGGACCGACAAGTCGTCGATCCTTATTAGGACGAACATCTACGAATCTCCCTCGCCGGCCGTTTTCTGCCAGTCCTCCCCATCCCATAAATTCAAATGATTTAGCGATCAATTTTCCCATTGTTTACTTCCACGCCAGTGCGGGCCGAACTTACATTGTACACTTTAAATAAAAACCACAATCGGAGTTCGTTAAAGCAGAGATAATATCCCCCCGTTGTAGTGAGTTTTTTTCTGTTTTGCTTCCCCTTGCACCAGCACCAGCGAAAACCAGAAACCTATTCTTGCTCCCTATCAGTAAAACAAGCTACTTGATGAAACAGAAACCATCGGAAAAAGGGCTCGGCGTAACGCAACACCACCAAACGCGAAGTGGGGAAAGAAAAATCCAATCCAAACAACAAGTCAAGCAGGCGATGATTTTTTTTCTCGTTTGGTTGTGCGGGGCGAGCTGGCGGAAATCGACAACGACAACGTCGAACTTGTCGTCTTTTGCCATGCAGCTGATGTGATAATACCCACCCATCCAAGTTGGCCATTGTTGGTCCGCAGCGTACATACACGAAAAATGGCGACGATTGCGATGCCGCACCAACCTGCCGTAAGCGCTAGAGCTCGAGGTGACGATAGCAACAAAGCAGCAGAAAAATCACCTCCTGTATTATCAACAAAGTGGTTTCTGCGGTTTTCAGGCTATCTAAATTTGTTTTCAACGATGTCGTCGTTCGGCTCTCACAGTCGCTCGCTGTCCCGGCTCGCAGGAGGTTTGGGAACTAAACGGTGGGAGGGTACGAATTAGAATGAAAGCAATGAATATCCACTTCTATCTACGGGGAGAAAAAAGGGGTTAATCCAAAGTATCGCACCGGGTCGAGACGAATATACGAGATTTAGTCGGTTCGGGTTTTATGGCCATTGCCGGCACTCCCGCGTCGGACACCGGAGGAGAAGCGCTTACCGTTCAGGGTTCATTTTGCCGACCGGAATAACCAAAAATGGCTAAACAAATTCTCCTCTTCTTCTTCTTCTTCTTTTTTTTGCTCTTCAAACTGACCGCCCCCAAAAAACGGCACAAGCTAATTTCATTCTTCGGGTAGATTGGCAGTATGATACTTTTTCTAGCTTCTGTTGTGGACAACAACACTAACCACAATGCATCTGATGACAGAAAACGGTAACCACCTTTCGGGCGGTTTTTCGGTTTATTTCGTACGGACCATTTCTACCGTTTCAGGTGGAGCGGTCAAGCGTATTGCGGTCACCACGGATTACGGCTGAAATTCGAGTCCCCTGGGAGGATCAAGTTATCCCCAAAAATCAACAACTGTTCCTTTGAAAATTCTTAAGGAAATTCTCATGTTGACTATTCGAAAGTGAAAAGCTGTCTCTAATCTATCTGTGGTGAAATTTGGCCCTTCTTATTGAATCAGATTGAATTCTGGGGTTTGAGTCGCATAAAAATTACGTATACGAAGTGATGAAGCAACGAACTCCAGAAAAGATATAAATCTTGGAGGGGGACTTTTCTGTATCAACGATATCAGTAAAAATTTTACTGTAAAATTTACTTGGCGGGAAATCCTAGAGTATTTACCGATAATACGATTAGTTTCCATTAACACATTAATACAGGTAATATGATTGCGAACTTGAAGGAATAATTACGGTTGCTGATGAACCATTTTCTAGATGACCTGTTGGCTTTGAAGTAGCGAAAAACTTAATGTATAGTTTTCCGGTCACCACGGAATGCTCTTCTTCCAACCATCCAACCATCCAAGAGAAGGCTCTTCTTCCAAGTATATATCATTGAAAAAGTTGAGTTCTATAAATATTTGGGAATTTTGGCTCCACTTTATTGAGACTCTCGCTTAGAAAATTCACCCTCTTCCACATGTGGGTTATTGAGACGTGTTTAATTTTCATGAATTTTGAATTTCTAGATAGCGAACTTCTTTTTTTTATAGAAAATAGTCTAAATTGGTTAAATAACACTTAATATAGATCTTCTCGAAACCACAATTTTGAAACCAAAATTGGGTACTTCCAGCTTCTGAAAAACAATCCAAAATAATCAAATAATTTCAAATACCCAGAGATCGATTTCCAAGATAGCGACTTCCGGTTTTTTTTTCTAAAACAGCGCAGAAGGGTCAAAAACTATACAATATGAGTATTTCCGGAACGAGGAAGATAATCGCTGGTCGGAAATCAACCCCAGACATTGTTTTTTGTCAGGTAGCGCTCTCATCCGCTCTGGTTTAATACCTGCGATTCTTGTGGACTTGAAGATGTCACTTTTTGAAGTGTCAAAAGCTTCATCAGGGCTTGATTCGTCGATCTCTATCGTTTCATTACACTGATTAACACAGGTGCACTCCAAAAGCTAGTGCCCAAGTTATTTTTCAGACGGACCTCGGTAAAATCACTATGAATCTTAATTAACGTTTTTTGAGTATTCATTGAAGCTTTTTAGAGGTTCAACTGAAGCGTGTCTAATAGCGGCACTGGGCACAAGAGAGTTATACCGGAAACAATAAAAGATTATAGCTATTCAACCATTCCTGTGAGATCTGGTGTCCCCAAAATCCCAAAAATCGGGAATCCTTTCAAATTCAAATATCGCAAAAACCCTAAATCACAAATCCGTTGTTTGAATTTTAACATTCTATATATTCGGATTGCTGAAGCGCCATGCGAGCGAAGCCTATCGACATAAAATATACATATATGTTCGAAAAATAATCAAGTCCAAGAAGATGAAGATCCAATACATTAGGAGCGAAGATCAACTTGCGGACATTCTCACCAAGCTATTACCAAGGACTACGTTCGAGAGGATGACGACAAGTCTACAATTACGAAATTGAGAGGAAATGTTGGGTTAACAATTTCTTCACCACCCTAATAATGATGAACCGCCCTAATGAAAGGTGGCAGGACTCAACAAAAGCATGAAAAATAGTATAGCCGAGTTGCGCGCTGTACAGGTCTGTACAGAGATGCGTAGCAACATTTGGAACATTTTAGTAATCGCTCTTGAACCTTGTACGGTAATTTGATATAAAAGACTAAGTTACACTGAATAAATTACTTCTGGAATCAGACAAACCTAAAGGTATTAGTTTATTTAGTATGTCGATTCAACAATGTCCTCAAACACTAAAATTCTACAAATCTCCAAATCAGAAAATCTTGAATCTTTTGTGGATTATTGAACGGTGGAAGCCTAAAATAAAAATCCCGAAAATCCAAAATCGTAAAATTCAAATATCGCAAGACCATAAACCACAAATTCCTTTCGAATTGCATTTTAAAACCCTTAAATCCCAAAATCCTAAATAATAAATTCCTAAGATTTCGAAATGCCAGAATTTAATCTGAAATTCTAAAATCCTGTAATCGCAAAACCCTAAAATTCCGCCGTTCTCAAATCCTTCAATCCTGCAAACAAAGTTTATAATCTCCAAAATACTAGAATACTCCAAAATATTTTAATCTTTTAATCCTCAATTCTCGAAATTCTAAATCAAGAAAACTTGAAATCCCAAAATCTGAAATCCGTAGAGTCTCAGGCTCCTGGAATCTGATAATCTTAAAGGTGTAAAATTCATAAGTCCTTAAATCCTGAAAAAGGCAACATCTTTGAATGCTGAAATTCTAAGGACCTAACATCCTATAGTTTTGAAATCTCAAAATCTTGGAATACCATGATATTAAAATTTTCAAATCTAAAAGTCATTTTTAGTCATGAAACTCCAGAAGTAAACAACTTCAAATATTGTTTGTAATGAAATAAATCGGTTTCAAACCACGAAAGTTGAAACATCATTGAATCGAATCTTTGACCATGTTGATTTTTTCTAAGTGTACAAAGTGTAAGAGTCGGACGTTTCAAGTATGATATTTAGTAATGAAATAATAGTGATACACAAAACTTTGTGTGGGATATACTATAAAAACATCATCAGATTAGTATCATAACTAAAAATGGCTTTAGGGAAATGATAAACAATTATGCGATTCCTAGTTTTCCTAGAATCAAGAATGATAAAATAGCTAGAAAACTCACCCGAAAGATGAAAATCCCATCAAAGACGGGAATCTAAGCGTAGCCCTAAGTGCTTAAAAGAAGACGCTTTATCATTGAATAACTTTCTAACACATGGATCAGAATGTTTTAGTAAGTTTCAGAGCAAGGTAATTTTTATCAAAATATTCTATAACAGCGCGAAAAATTGATTTCTGTTGTTTGTATACTACTATGTCATCTACAAAGAGCTTTGATGTTCCATTGATCTTTATGTTTCCTAGGTTATTAATTAAAATAAAAAATGATCAAGGACCGATGCTGCTCCCTTGAGGCACTCGGCATAGTTTTTGATAACTTCGTTGAGGTAAATAAACAGGTCACCCACTCTTCCCTTTCGATTATTTTGGAAGATTAGTTCATCAGTATGTTCAGCGATAGCTTCAACAGAAGTATGATTTGTGTCTAGATTCTTGAAATCAACTGTTCAAAAAGTTAAAAAGAATCGAAGATTTCATTGAGCTTCCGCCATACATTTGAAGGACTTAAATCTATACATATAAAAATGAAGTTCAGTTTGTCTGTCTGATCCATATTGACTTGAAAACGGCTAAGCCGAGCGGCATGAAAATTTGTGTGTTGGGATTTTTGGGGTCAGTGAGGGTTCCAATGATAGTTTGAGACCCCTGCCTCCTCTCATAAAAATGAAACAAAAATTTCTGCATGACTCCAGAACTAATTTAACAAATGGAACCAAATTTGACATGTGGATGTTTTTAAAAGCAAGAAATATTTTTGTGGCAGTTTTATGGCAGACCTCCTTCAAAAAGGAGGGTTTCAATACATCTAATCAAACCAAACGAAACCAAATTTGGCTAACGCGAGCAAGAAATATTTTTGGAGTAGATTGACACCCCTGCCTCTTCTAGAAAGGATGGCAACCCTACAAATAAAACACATATTTCTGCATAGTTCGGAAACAAATCAAGCAAATTTGACCAAATTCAACACAGGTTTTTGAGAGCCAAAAGTGTTCCTACGATGATATAATACCCCTTCCTACTCTGAAACAAATTTCTGCAGAACTCGAGGACTAATTAAGCAAATGGAATTTAATTTGGCATGTGGAGTTTTTTTGGAGGCTAGAAATGTTTTTATGGTGGTTCAACACTCTTCCCTTCTCTGAAAAGGGAGGTTCTTACACAAATAAAACGCAATTTTCTGTGAAACTCGAGAACTAATCAAGAACATGGAACAAGATTTGTCATCTTGAGGTTTTTGAGAGCAAGAAACTTTTCAATGGAGGTTAGATATCCCGAAATAATGATTTTGGGGTGCTATGAAGCGAAATTGCTGTTGTCAAAATGCTGACACCAGACAAGTCGTTTAATTCTTAGCAATTCTTTTCTATGGATTTTTTGCGCCATTTTTAATGCTTGTTATCAATATAGAACTGCACATTTCATGATTTGCCAGGTAAGAAACTTCATTCTATTACCAACATCGCGCCGCCAACGTTGTAGCGTCCTCTCCGTAGGTGCTTAAGACAACCACCCGTGATTTCTCTTGTAGCAGTTTTGATCATCGTTACATCGGTATTCCGTTCAATCGAACTTGAAAGTTAAATGGTCTGGTCATGACAACTAGGAAAAGTCAAGAGAAAGACAAAGTTCCGTTCATCTCCAGCATGACTTCAATTCGCGGTAGGTTGAATTCATCGTCTGCTGTGTAATGAAAAATATGCGAGTGGGTGCTGGAGAACCTGTTAATCTGGCAGCCGTATTAGAGTATTCTGTTGCAGAAATGTTAATAATAAATAAATCGCGAATCTCGGTAACGGATTGACGTACAAACAAGTTTAATACACTAAAACAAAGTTAATTCACTATACTTTGAGAAAAAAAATATCACTACAAATCATTCATCTTCGTTTCTAATGAAAGTTCGAACCTTCTTCTTCAATACTCCCATCAAACGCTGCACACCTCCGGAGTCAACTGTTTCGGCACATTTGATTTCACATTTTGGTCATCTGAGTCACGTCCCGAGCCGTTTTCCCCCTTGTCTTAAGCCTTTATTATTACCCAAATTCTTTCGATGGGCCGGAACTGCGGGCAGTTTGGTGGATTTATGTTTTTAACATTTTTACGAAAACAGTTTTAAAATGTTTAATTTCCATCAAATAATCTGGTTTATTCGACAATGTCCATTAAGGTGAAACCTCATCGAATCCGACCACTTTCACCACTTTCAAAAGCACAAGACTCGGAAATAGTTCCCTGTGAAAATGCTATTTTATGTTTGCTGTGGTGAAGCAAACATGAAATAGAATTTTCATAGGGAACGCAATGAGTATTTCCGAGTCTTGTGCTTTTGAAAATTCGACGTGGTGACTCGAAGTTGGCCATTTTTGGATTCAATGAGGCTTCACCTTAACAATCCAAGAAAAGATGGTTGAGGTTTTTCTGGTAATGCAAAAAAAAAGTGTTTTCTGCTTTTACAACATTTTTACTAGTTTATCTTCCCTGTTAAATCCAGCACTAGATTTTTCAATTAAAGATTTGTTAGCTTAACGAAAATATTGAAAACGTGTTGTTTGCATCGGCAGCTCTAGGGGAGGGGAGTCACGTGCCTCCTCAAACATGGCTGGTCGAGATACTTTTAGAAACAAATAGGGAAAAAAGTCGTTGTGGTTAAATTCAAAGGTGATTTTTTACACTTGAAATTGAGTTGGCTAATAAACGTATGCCCCCTTTGTAAAGCGTTTGGAGCCCTTGATGGTTTCGAAGCGGCACAAAGAACAAAAACGCTGTGCGTGTGCAAGAAAATATTGCACTCTGTGGGATGAGAGGAGCAGAAATAGAGATGACTGATGATTTTTATTGTCGTGTGCGAAGAGATACTTAAAATGTTCCTGATGGAAAATCCAAATAAACAGTTTTCAAAATTCAAAAATAATCTATCTGGCAACACTTGTAGTTGAAATATAATTTTTTTTATGTATGGATTGGTTTTTTTTTGTTGAAAATGTGTTTCTCAGACGTCTTATGTCTTTAAATCGCAAGAAAAAGAAATAATATCGGGATTTTTCCAAAGTGACACTAGACAAATAATTATTCCAAACTTTGAGCCAAATCTGTAATAGTCTATGCTAAGTTTGTGCTTTTGTGTGAAAGACAAATATTGAGATTGTCAAAAAAGTCTAGAAAGGTCTGAAACCATTAAATCGAAATTGTAATAATTTCTTTAAATAGACTAGAAGTGACCGGATTATTTTTAGCTATCAAGTTGCAAGTAGACTTTTAAAAAGCTTCGATTAGCTGAGTATTTTTTGAATTACCATGCAAAGACCGCAAAATATTTTCAAAGGTTGAAAAATATATTTTAAACTCATAATTGGAAAGCATAAATCAATAATAAACTGTTTTGACCACCATTTTGAAATATACATACACTAATAATACATTGTAAGGTAAAAAGGACCTGTTAATGGTCTAATAATACGTTAAAAGGATAGGTTAAACCATTATTCCGATCACGTTTGGACTCGCGTTACCGCGAACTCCAATTTGCATTCAAATTTCCCGAACTACCAGCAAACTTAGCCTCAGCAAATCTCCCCGCACATATTACCAATTACCTAGCAATCAATATGCTATTAAGATTTATCGTCGTAAATTCTATCAAGAAAAAAAAAAGCTTCCTGAATCTGATCTCCAAAAACATCCTGTCCCCGGTTTGTGTCACCCTGACCCAGAGGGTAGAATAGGTCCGGCAGCAGCGGAAGCCAGAATTTCTAGACACAAAATATCCCCCCAAAAGTATGGAAGAAATCCGTTTAACATGTAAATTTATTTACCCACCTGTTCTGTTCCTAGCCTGACCTGACCTAATGCCAAACCGGGTATAACCCGTGTATTCGACAAATCCGACAACGGAAAATGATGGCAAACGGGCGGAAGGGTCTTTCGCCCCACAAACACACACACATACACACAAAAAAACAACTCGGAAAGGAAAATTAAACCACTTTTCATAATTCCATTTCCTGCAGTTTTGCCCTACTACTACTACTACTTCTACAGTAAGGCAAGGCTTGCGTTGAAAGTTGTGATCTACCGGGATTTGGATTTTTTTTTGCCAGATTCCGTTCGAAGGCAATCCGGGTGCGAAGCCTTTTGTGGTCTATTTTCGGCTTACGGATCAAAGTACGGAAGTACGGGTTGAGGTAACGAAAAACCCTTACACCGAAATCAAGAAAGAGCAAAAGTTAGCTTTAAATCAACGTATTTAACATATTTCTTGCCTCAACAGGAGTGGCCGTGGTCGTAGTCGTGGCCACACACCGTAGAAAGTCCTCGACAGATTTGAAAAACTTTTCTCCTGCTGTGACTAGTTTTTTTTGAAGTAGAATACTTCTCTCAGGAAGTTCGGCTACATAGGGATGTGAAATGAAAATCTAAAACCGAAAAAAGTGAAAAATATGTCCAATTTCAAATGCTAATAAATCGGTTAGTATTCGATGGATTTCCTTCTTTCTTGCAGCAATAGATTGGAAAATCTTCTAAGATTCTTCCCAAATGCAGATAATTGTAATTTTATTTTTCAAACTATTGTACTATCGAAAATAGTCAAGCCTTGTCAAAACGAAAACTTCGGCCTCTGATTGGTCGTTATATGATTGCTTCCCAAGCACGGTCGACAGAATCATAGACCTTGCCATTTGAAATGTGCTATTTGGCCTATACAGGTCAGACTCGATTATCCGGAGACTCGATTATCCGGAATTCGATTATCCGGAATTTTATACTCGATTATCCGGAATTTTATTTTTTGGTGTCCGTTTTCAATTTTTATTCCGGAATTTTGTCTTTACCATTTAAGTCACTTCCGGCATGTTTGAGACATGTCCGAATCGAGTGAAAATAATCAATGTCCAATTTATAATTTTTTTGATTCTTAAGATTTTTCCCCCTTTCGCCTCGGAAGTAACTTCTGGTTACGCCACTGCATCGTACAAATAAAAAAGGAAAGAAATATTTATTTTATGTGCGCTAATCGCAAAATTTCAGTATTTTTTGTGTGATTCGATTATCTGGAAAACTCGATTATCCGGAATGAAATTTTTTTTGATGTTCCTGATAATCGAGTCCGACCTGTATAAGAGCCTGTTTCACCCGAAACCGTTCATTATAATTCTGGACTGCAACAACAGCAGTCCTCCCTTAGCAGCAGCAGTGGATACAACAGCAGTAGCAGTGCAGCGGACAACGGCCACAGCTGTGGTATGGCAACGGATAGCGGAGCGCATCTCAGCATCGATAGCAGGGCCAGGTGATGCAAGGCAGCGGATACCAATGGCAACGGAAGCGTCCACTACTGTGGCAACGGGGATAGCGCAGCGGTTGACGTTGGTCTCAGCATCTATAAAAGCAGGGCCAGCTGATGCAGTGTGGCATTTTAGTGAAATGCTGTCTCTGAGCGATTGCAGGCACACTAGCAAATGCATCCAATGAAAAGAACGTTCTGGAAAGCTTTTTAGTGTTTATTTTCCCCCAAGGAATACTTTATTTGCTCTGCCAGTAATAATGCAAAGTTTTGATCGGCATCTTATCAGACATTGAACTACACAAAAAATTGTCCTTTTCAGGATGAAATAAAAACCTAATTAAAGAATTAATATTTTCTCTTAAATCAATTTACACTTCCAAGAAATTTGGAACAGATATAAATTTGGTTTCATCTCCGTGTCTCAGAGCGTACTGAATTATCTTTTCCTTCAGTCATGAGCACAACATCCGAAAAGCTTTAATTATCAGCATAAAAATAATTTTTCGCATAATTAAAATTCAAAAATTATCAAGTCCAAATCATGACAAGCAACTATATTATTGAGAATGGTCAATCCTTGTTGAAGCGCAAAATTCAACTGATCTGATTAATCGTTAATATGATTGCTTCCCAAGCACGGTCGACAGAATCATAAACCTTGTCATTTTAGATTTGCTAATTGTCTGTATAAGAGTAAGGATGGGAAATATCGACTGAAATGGCTATCGATAGTTATCGATGATTTCCTACTACTATCGATAGGTTTTTTATCCCTATATAAGAGCCTGTTTCAGTTGAAGCCTCTCATGATAGCTCTAGACAGCGACAACAGCAGTCTTCTACCAGGCGGATAGCGGCCACAGCTGTGGCATGACAATGGATAGTGCACTAGTTGCAGCGGATCTCAGCATCGATAGTAGCTGAGCCAGCTAATGCAGGGACAGCGGATACCAATAGCAGCGTATAGCAGCCAAAACATTAGCATGGCTACGAATAGCGTAGCAGTTGTAGCGGGTTTAGCATCGATAGCAGCTGATGCAGTGAGGAACTTTAGTGAAATGCAGCCTCTGTGCGATAGCGGGCACTAGCAAATGCATTTAATGAAAAGTTGACTCATTTTGACAACACATGAGCCGTCTAGTTTTGAGTGTTAAATCAGCTTTTCACTGTTTATTTTATCACAAGGAATACTTTATTCGCACTGTCAGTGATAACGCCGAGATGTGATCGGTATCTTATCCGATATTGAATTGAACAACAAATTAAAAAATGACTGACACGCAAGCAGCCGGGTTTTCTTGTAAAAGTATTTTACTTCATCCTCGCGGTCGTGGCTTTGCACACAACCCCCTGTGATTTTTTACTCTCTTTTCTTCCCCCACTCTTTTATCGGTCCACCGTGTGCATGTAAAACCGATCTTTGCTGTCGAAAATTCCACCTCAAGGGACAATAAATTTCGACTTTGTGGGCAGAAAAGCTGCTGCTGCCTCGGTTCGGGCTCTGACTCGGGCTCGAGCGCGGGCACTCTGGAAAGTGTCGCGTTGGTCTCCGAATGTTTTCATTGTAATTGGATTTGAACTTAATCTCCACTTTTGAACTCTTTCTTAGGGAAAGGGTAGGCGGGCTGGGGCCGGAAGTTAACCCGCAAGCAGTGTTGCAAGTTGTTTGGAAATTAGTTTTTTTTTTCGAGGAGGTAGAAGTTGTATTCTATTTAGTGATGTTTTAAAAGGCCGAGGTTGGCTTGGCTTGGCACTAATGAGCCGTTAATCGATACCCTGCCAGATGCCACCACTGTACTACACAGTCATCTTTATTGTCAACGCTTGCTTCGATGTCGCCTTTGAGACCACTGCGGCGGTGGCGATGCCGCAGCTCGAAGCACTCGTGCTGTTACTTGATCCTTCTTAACCTCCATGCCTACGTCTCAGCAACTGTTTCTAGAGCGATACTTCGTTTTTTTTTCTCGTGCACTACCCTAGCCTCGGTAAGAAGCAATTCTTGGCGGTGCTGTTACAGGTAAAAGTTTTGATATAAATAAGGAAAATTTTTTAATGTTTATCCAACAAACCCAACTCGCATGAAATGGAGCTCATGTGGAAAATTCTGCAGATTGCTTTTGGGGCTTTTACCTTCTGTTACCCTCCTACATTCTCTTCAGTAACGAGGCTCTGCATGTGAAAAAGTAGAGCTAATTTTCAATGTACGATCCGGCACACGGGATCGAGAAATGTGGGAGGGAGGGACCGTTTTTACGCGCATTCTTTCGGTCGCAAGGCAGGACTATCTGCAGTTCGACGGTAGCCACATATAAAATATTTCTCGTTATTGTTATGCAAATTAATCTGTGAGATTTCTTCCATTTGGTGTACGAGGCTTTTATTTCATTTTTTTTTGCATCATGCTCTCTACACGAAGAATTTGTTTATTGGTTTTGTTTGCGGAGAATAATAAATAGCGTGCAGTTTCGGTTCGTTGGCTACGATTTGAAAGCTCTCGGGAAAATGCGAGCACAATTTTGCGTAGACTTTGGTTAATTTTCAAAGTTTGCAATACCTCCGGCCAATCGAGGACTCGTTTTGAATACAGGTGAGTCGGAGTCCGAGTCCGGTAGCCGTAATTGAAAATTGTTATTGTAATCAGTGCCGTCCAGTTCACTATTGCCGGGGTGGAAAATGCATTTTCCCAATTCGAACCGATATCTGCCAACAATCAACATTCCTTCCGGGCTGATTGTGAGATTCAACAATCCATTTCCCTGCATAGTTTTACTCTCTGGCTCGGAACGGAAGTGCATAGATCGGTCGGAGTCGCCTTCGGCAGCCATGTCGGAAGGGTTGGAAAATGCTTACCTGATGCCAAGCAAGGACAGGCCATGCTGATGGCACGACGGTGAACAACGAGAAAGCGATAGCCGGATATGCATTCCGGCACATCAAGCAACGTACTCAACCGAAAATGTGAAAACGAGCACAGAGACTTTTTGAAAAAGCAAAAAAAAAAAAATAAACACTACCAACAGGCGAGCATTCCATTGAGCGAATGTGCACACGACCAAGCTATTTTTCTGGGCACTTTTCCCTCTCTTCAACTCCCTGGCAAACGCAAATATCACATTCCGAACGTGAAACCGGAAACTGGAACTAGTGCCAGTGTGTGGAGCTTGTTTTGGAGCCTAGGGCACCAACCAGCAGCAGCTAAGGAAAGAAGGAAGCAGAGCCGATGGTTGCCGAAAGAAAAAACCGTAACAGGCTGTGGAATTTCATGCCTCTCTTTCCGGGTTTTGTTTTTTTTTTGGCCGGGAACGCATTCGGGATGAAAGCAAATATACTTTATGTTTAGTTAAACCATCAAGTAGGCAAACTCGCTGCATACGCGCAAACACTGCCAACGCCCGGTTGCTATTGGTATTGTCGACCTGGAAACAGGTTGATATCGTTTGAATGCATCACCGAGCGCCGGTTCTATTTAGGGGTGACCCCCGCGACTTTGTCGCGTTGGCCTGCTTGGATCATCACCTCAGTCGTTAGTCCTAGGTGATGTGTAATCTTCTGCTTTTTTTATTCTTCTAGTGTGAGTAGAAGCAGGGTGGAATGTTGTTCGATTTTTTTATTGCGGGGTTTAATAGAGTAATTCAGATGTGAAGGATCGTTTCTAAGCTACGTGGTTATTAAGAGGACGACCAAAACTACTCAAAGCATAGGTGTCTAGGAATGTGTGTTTAATATTTCACATTTGAATCTTTAACTAGTATTGAGATGTGAAAAATCTATATCATCTGCTTCTACTGGAAATATGTGATAGTTCTTGAAACGACGATTGGTTTCAGTTTTTACAAAGGGGGGAGTTATTCAAATTGTGCCTACTTTCCCGTTTTCTTTGGAAGGAAAACAGCTTGAATGTTTGGTAGAATACTTTCCTAGGTAATAGTGACTCCGAATAAAAGCTTGTTCAATTCGCGGGATGATTCTCGTTTTATTATTATCTGTTAGATTTCTACAACAAAATACTCTTGTATTACAACTGCCAGATTAACAGATACTCCACCACCAACGTGCATAATTTTCACTACACAGCAAACGGTGAATTCGACCTACCGCGAATTGAATCACAGCATGAGATAAACGGGACTCTGCCTCCTTTGTTACGACCCTGCAAATTCGATTGAATCGAATAGCGATGTACCGATGAACAAAATTGCTACTGGAGAAAACCAAGGTGATTGTCTTGAATACCTACGAAGAGGACTAACGCCACGACGTTGGCAGCCCGGTGAGAATGAATTTTTATATCTTGCAAATCATGAAATGCTCAATTTTATATTTAAAATAAGCAATTCAAAATAACGCAAAAAATTTTTAGAACAGAATCGCTTCTCAGCACCCCGAAATATTTTTTTTTCGAAGTAGGTAATGTTACCTCTTGCCATAACATTGCGGATAGAAGATGACAAAGAAATGTTTCGTTTGCTCTGCGAGTCTTCTAATTTGTCGCTTACATAACATTTGATCGAATTTAATAAATCTTTACCACTTTAGTATGGAAGAATATTTCAAAAAAATAATTTTGTTTATTTTAATTTTACCAGGTTCAACAAGCATCAGTGAGTCGCTAACAATATGTAGTTTTTGTTAATATAATACAGATCTCTATAGAGTTAAATTTTCAGGATATGGGAAGTTCCATACAAAGTGTCCATACCACCTGGACACGCCCATCAAGGATTTTGAAATCTCTAATTTTTTTTTTCTTACTCGTAAAATGTACGAAAAATACTGACAGATGATTTTTTATGAGAACAAACTAGGGGATCCAGAGTTTTATGAGTTTTGAGCGGAAGTGTTGCCAGATAGATTATTTTTGTATTTGAATACTAAATTTACATTATTCAGCAAATGTAGCTGGTTTTATTTTAAGTTTGATAATTTCACAGTGTCCCTTGAAAAATTTCACGTAAGAAACACTTATTATCCCGCGGTAGTATGAGCCAATCGCGAGTTATGACATTTCTATGAAAATAGTTTAACATGTTTTTAATAATTTTTCTTACAATTTATAGACGTAAGAAGTCCGAAAAATACTGGTAGGTGATTTTTGAAGCAAATGTACCAAATAACCCAGAAAAAATATTATTTTTGGCCGAAAGTGTTGCCAGATAGATTAATTCTGTGATTAAAATCTAAATCAACATCAACATGCAGCTATATTTATTTCGAATTTAACAGTTTCAACGTATTTCTCGGAATATTTCAATTAAGAAACACGAATCACCCCGAGGTAACGATGATAATTGAAAAAAATCAAAACCTTTTTCATAAAAATGTTATATCATATTACACTGGGGTCTTTTTTTACGCCGTTGGTTGTACCGCGTTGAAAAAATCCGCGTATGAAAAAAACCGTGTAATTTTAAATAATCGCGTAAAAAAAACTCCGTTCAATAATAAGATGCGATTAAAAATAATGGCACGTAAGTAAATATAAACTTGAAAAATGATATAAGAATGGTAATGAAACACACAAAATAAGTTTATAGTGCTTCTTAAATGAAAACTCATTGAAAAACATGACAATACCTTTTTTATATAATTTTGCCACATGTTTAAGCTTTCGTTCCTCATAGGAAGTGAATCGCAACGACTCTGACTCGTATCGTTGTACACTTATTTATGTATTTTCGTTCCTTCTTCCCAAATCAACGGAAATTGCCTATTTTTTGATAATAACAGCAAATATATTGAAAATATGCATTATTTAGATTAATAAAACAGAATATCTTACTGTCATGAACCATACGATTGATATTTACTTTATTGAATTGACTTATACTAAACTTGTTTAATACCGCGTAAAAATAATCTTCCAAATCGCGTAAATATAATCCGCGTTATTTAAAAAAACCGCGTAAAAAAAGACCTCAGTGTACTTCAGAGTGATGTGTTTTTCAAGTGAAATTTTTCGAGGAATACGATAAAACTATCAAACTGTAAACAATATTTAGCTGAATTTGCCGGAAATACAAATTTAGTTGGGAAATACAAAAATAATCTATCTGGCAACACTTCCAGTCAAAACTAACGTTTTTTTTTTATTCCTTGGTTATACCAGTACTTTTCGGACGTCTTGCGTCTATAAATTAGAAGAAAAATTAATGAGGTAACGTAGAAGGAATTTCGTGAGAAAGTTATAACTCAAGATTGGCTCAGGGTGATAAATGTTTCTTACGTAAGAATTTCCAAGGAACACCTTGAAACAATCAAATCTAAGATAAAAGTGGCTATATTTGCTGAAAAATGTTAATTTGGTTTTTCAAATGTAACAAAAATCTATCTGGTAACACTTTCGATCAAAACTTATATTTTTTAGTAGTAAACATTGTTAACTTTGATATATGGAAAAATAGATTTTTAAACAATGTTCCTCTCAGCTGGTCTCGAGGTACGATGGTGGCCTAGCAAGCCAGTCGTCATAAGTTCGAGTCTCAACCTGGGAGAGACTATTAATGTTTGTAGGATCCAAGCGTTAGCCCCGCAATTGTCTTGTACACTTAACAGTTGGCCGCGAAGTTGAGTTCCGAATCGGAATGTAGCACCAAGGCTTTACTTTACCCATTGAGATATTTAATATTTTGTAACAATTTGGTAAATTTAGAATAGAAAAATTAGAACTTATATTATCATAAAGTGAATCCGATTCAAATCAACATATTACAAGAAGGCTGCTGGGGCCACGCACAAATGTGTGTGTGTTATAATTGAGAGTGAGAGTTCAAATCAAAATGCCTATAAGAAATAAAAGAATGCATCCATTTTCAAGTTAGTTTGAAATTATTTTAAGAAAATAAGAAAATGCATTATATCGAAAAAGATCAAATTTTCTCCTTAAAATAATTTTAAATGGAATTTTACATTATTCCCAAACTTGAGTGACGAATGACTCAAAGTTAAAGCCCTTAAGTAAATTAATAATAGTAATTATTTCTCCCAAACTTATGATGAAAAGTCCTGGATGGAGAAATGTAAGATAAATTTTTACTTAAAAATAATGTTGCAGCGAAGTTTTTTAATTTCAGCATGTTTGATTGTGTGCCGTGTCGAATAAATGTTAAATAAAAAAACCTCTTTGAGAATAACCAAATTCCAATGTACAATGCACAATGGTCCAGAAACCAAATTTCCGATGAAATCAAGTATTTAACTCTTTTATCTTTAATCTTATCTTTTGAAACTGTGTTTGAACAGCTTTTAGAGGTTTTTTATAACAACAATGAACAATGCTGACATCGAAAGTATTTTGTTTGTTCGTCATTCTTTTTGAGGCAAATTTATTTTTGGGTATTTTCTTCCAAAACTAGGAATAATTACCATTAATTTGATCCAAATAGATCGAAAATTGATCAACCGATTTAAAAGTTATGAAGTTTTGAAAAAAAAAAAAATACATCAAATAAAGCTGTTTTTATGGTAACCGTATTTCGGAATTGGTGATTCAAAGTGCTGCAATTGTGCCCAAAATTGCAGGGATGGATCTTTGTTGAAAATAACTAAACCCGTATTTTTTCGTTGGAAAATTAGGATGACCAGCTCCGAATAGGATGACCATGAAAAACGGCTTTATTCGATGTTTTTTATTTTCATAAATTCATAACTATTGAATCAGTTAATCGATTTTCGAGCTATTTGGATCAAAATGAAGGTATTTTTTTAGTTTCAGAAGAAATAATAACGAAATAATGATAATTTACAATTGGCGCTCTATCATATGTAACAACTTTGCAGAAGAAAGTTTTCTCCAGAATATTACTATTAAAGCTAAAGATTATTATTTGAGGAACTTCAGATTTTAAAACTTAAGATTTTGAGGTTATGAGGATTTTAAGATTTTGGGATTTTACAATTTTAGTATTCAATGATATCAATATTTTGGTGTCCAAAGATCATGGTATTCTACTTGAAAAGCAGCTAAAATTCTCCTTCTTTCAAAAAATTTGTTACCTAAAAAGCAAGATCATAGAAAATATTTTTATCGGTCCAGAAAAATATACATCTTAAGAAAACAAAATTAGTTAAAAAATGATAAAAAAACATTTCTAGTGTTCAAACTGTTTGCCTGATTAGTGTAGTGCCTTCTGCAAAGTTATAGACAACTATTTCGTGCTTTATAAAAATTCTACAATTGAAAAAAAAAATACTTAGAAATAAAAATTGTTGAGAAGTTGTTCTGAAACTCGTAAGGGGTTTTATTTGGTGCACAGTTTGTTCGAAATTTGACTGCAACGTGGCGCTAAAGTCATGTAGTTTTGGATGGGACCATTTGGAAAGTTGTCGTCTTCAGCAAAGTTGTTCAAAGGGTCACGAAGTTTTATTTGATACACCGTTTATTTTTGAATTTGACCGCAAAGCGGTGCTTGTGTGCATGTAGCTTTGAACACTCTGAACATCACTTATCTGCTGCGATCTTTAGGAAACTTTTTCAGAAGGTCATGTGGCAAACTTTGCTGAAGGCCACAGTTTTCGAGGAGGATGTAATGGATCAAAATACCAAGCTTTTCGTGATGGTATTCCGTAGCTATCTTTCCACCTTTTAGAAGCCCTTGATCTTCCGACCAACTTCGCTGAAGACCGCAGTTTTCTAGAGAGTAAAAATCACGGGATAAGTTAAGGTTAAAATATGAAGAATTGCGTTCACACCAATGCTACGTAGCGACAGAATACTACACTGAATCGCTCATCAATCAAAAGTCCTTGGCCTTTAAATTTTCTGAAGACCGTAACTTTCCAGTTGAAAATTTGATCGACAGTCAATTCATAAATAATCAGGCAATTGAAGAACTTTTCCTTAGAAGTAGCGATTTCCTTAAATCTTGCTGACAATTCTACGCTGCTAGATGGCACCGCTAGGTTAAATAATTCGTGTTTTTATACTATTTTTCATATCTCTCAGAAACGTGATAAAACCGAAATGCTTTGCTAGATAAATTTGAGAGTGATAAAAAGGAAACGCGAAAAAAAAACGAACCGTGTTAAAATCGACTCGTGACTGCCTTTATTTTTTAGCGACCATTTTGTAAATTTATAACAGAAAAATTTAAACTGATGTTATCAAATGAGCTCTTCAGACACTGGATCCGTTTCAAAACAACATATCAACTGCTGAGGCCTCGCACAAATGTGTGTACTATTGAGAGAAATGCGAGCTCGTGAAAATTTAATAATCCTTCGTTGATTTGAATGCAACTTTGCACACGTGTTTGGTTGAGCAATTTAATTATTTTTCCCAGTTAGTGAAAGGGTGTATGCACTTTTGCACCGGTTTTGTTCGTAGCATTTCAGCTCAGAAACCATTGCACAGTGGTCCAATAAGGTAAAAAGTGGAACTTAATTCCATAGCGCCTTTTACCCTCATCCTAGCTTAAATGTGTCTTCGGAACAATCGTTTGTTTGTTTGACCCGCATAATAGCAAATTGTCAAAAAGTATGAAAATCTTACTATACTAAAAATAAAAAATTAACTTTTTTTTGTTAAGAGATAGAAGAATAGTTTGTTCAGCAAAGTTGTAGAAGATTTGAAAATATTAAACTTTGTTGAACAAATGAAAATTCTATCTTCTCTCGGTACAAAGTTATAAAGTATAGTTATTACATGGAACTTACTTAAAAGTTAGTTCTTATGTACTTAACTTTTGTTAGTTGCATTTTACACGAAAGTATTGTTCAGAAGAACTGTTAGGGCACACACAACACACGTTTTTGCCAAAGGTCATATATCTCCAGGACTTATCCTTACAAAGTTATATCATATTTTAGCTTATTTTTTCGATAACTTCAAGAACGTATAGGTTAAAAAGGGGCAGGTGGAATCATGATGTCAATACTTTTCCTTGAAGTTAAGCTAAAGTACTATAAACTCCTCTAGGTTCCCAATCCACCCATATCAGAGTACGGAAAATATATGTTACAGAAGGTTTTCATATATCAAAAATACTGACTTTTTTATGTTAAGAGATAGAGGAATGGTTTATCCGGCAAAGTTTAAGAACGTGCAAAAATATGAAACTTTGCTGAACAAACAAAATTTCTATCTTCATTGGGTACAGAGTTACAGAGTATTTTCTGTAAAAGTTACTTAAGATTTAATTTTTTGCACTTAACTTTTGTTAGCTACGTTTTACTAGAAAACATTGTTCTAAAGAAGCATTTGGGCATATAAAACACACGTTTTTATTGAAGACCACACATCTCCAGGACTTTTCCTTACAAAGTTATAGCACATTTTAGCATGTTTTTTTCGATAACTTTAACAATGTATTAGTTGTATTGACTGTACATAAAATCTATCTGAAAACGTATTGTTGGGAACTGGTAGTGCTTTTTAAAAATATATTCACATATTTTGATCAAAAACAACTTACTCTAAATAATAACTAAATTTCAATTTACACAAAAAACATATATTTCAATTTTCTTTTCAAGAATCTTATTATAGTTATAATATTCTAATACAATTTCTGATAAATTGTCCAGGATGGAAAAATGAAAAATATTTTTTGTTATGGAATATCGAATTTGGAAAAAAATAATAAATTTTGACATTTTTTCAATCTTTAGTATTTAACAAATATTTTAAACATTTAAAATGGTCATTTCAAATTGGAAAGCTTTTATGAAATAACTTTCGAAATGCATCCATTTTCAAGTTATTTTGAATTTATTTCAAGAAATTTAGAAAAAAACGGGATAAAATTTTCTCCTCAAACTATTTTTTATAAAGTTCCACATTATTCCCAAACTTATGAAAATAAGTCCTAGATATGAAAAAATGTAGGAAAAAACATTTTATGAATAATTATGTAACAAAGATTTTTTTTAATTTCAACATCCTTGAGAGTAACCAAATGCCATTGGTGTAATATGATTGCAATAATAATTTCAACTCATAAAATTTTTGGCAACTAACTTTTTGTATGCATCTATTTGTGAGATATTTCAAAATAAAGTTTAAGAAATTACGTTTTATTGTTGAAATATGCTTTTTGTGAGTTTTTGTGGTTTTCCAGCAACAAGCATAGATAAATTGAAACATACGATTCGAAGACATCTTACAAATAACGCCCAATCAACACACGAATTACATTTTTTTACTGTTAGCGTGGGTAGCTATCGCAATCGCAACAGAAAAAATACTATGAGAGGGCAGTAAAACAAGGTTGTACTATTCGAAAGCCTGGTCACAACTCGATAATCCTGTGCATGATACTTCAAGACAAAGCAACTGAATGCGATGCGGTCTTACCATCCAGAAGAACTCATCACAATGCTGTGTCTGCCCACCAAGGCTACCTAAATAAAAATGAGTGATTGACTTTTTTTAGGGATTTTAACCGCACCGGTCATTCGCCACTAATGAGCGATTAAATCACGTATATTCTCTATTTATAGTGAACCAGCAAGCAGCCAAGAGCAAGCGGAAAGGAATATGAAACTGAACTGATTTCGTTTACATAAAAAAGCTGTTGGGGCCACGTACGAATGTGTGTGCTTGATTTGAGAAAAATACAAGTTAAGTACAAAAACCTAACTCCTAAGTTACTTTTATATAAAACACTCTGTAACTCAGTACTCAATGAAGATAGGAATTTTGTTTGTTCAGCAAAGTTTCATATTTTGGTATGTTCTAGAACTTTGCCAAATAAACTATTCCTCTATCTCTTAACACAGAACAGTTTGCACTTTAATTATATGAAAAACTACTGCAACATATGCTCGCCGTACTCTAATATGAGTGGATTGGGACAAATGGAACCTACAAGAGTTCATAGTACTTCAGCTTAATTTCAGGGAAAAGTATTGATATAATGATTCCACTTGTTTCTTTTTAACCTATACGTACTTGAAATTATCGAAAAAAGAGGATTCAATTTTACACTTTCGATATTCAGTCGGTTTGTCTTCCATAATCAATTAATTTCCCTAAAAAACTCAGAAGCGAAAACAGACGTCTACTTGCGCTGCACGCTTACTTTGATCCCCTGTTGCGGATTAGCTTTTGTATTGTTGTGAAATCTTGATAAAATTGATTTTAAATGACCATGATTCCACACCACTGGAGTACAATTATTTTTAAAAATTATATTCAAATTGAAGTTTTCTACCTTCGTGAAATTATATGTTTTACTAAAAAATCCAAGAAAATTAAATTCATTTTTTTTAAATTTTGAAATTTGGTGTTGAATCTAAAAACTGTTTCTGAGTTACAATACTTAGAATAAAGTGTGTGCCAAATTACATACGCGCTTAAAGAAAACTACTCTTCATCTTAAAAAAATTTCGCTGCGTGTAAAGTATCCAGTTTGCCAACCAAAGTACGAGTGCAATATTTCATTCCAATTGGAGACAATCGAAATTGGACAAAAGGTCATTTTTCACGTTTCCAAAAGTTATGATGTTTTTAATTGTTTCCACATCATTACACCCTATCAAAAACCATACAAGAAGATTTTTTCTTGTAAAGCACTATTTCGAAGAAAAATGCAAATCGTCTCCCCCTGTCATTCTTTCACCTCTCTAGGCAACCATCAGAGGTGTATATTAAACCTTCTGAATTGGCCTACTCTGATAACGAAGAGAGCTTGCCATAATTCCATTATCAGACAAAGCATCCGAGAGGCTAATTGTTGTCAGTAATCCCCCCACATAATCCAACCGAACGATGAGCAATTCTGAAGCGCCCTTTGTGGAACGGTAGCACACACACACACACACACACACTCGACATCGTCACCTACTTGGATTCCCGTGACGGTGGCCTGGCCATTGCCTGACGGATGGAGTTTCATTTAGTTTTACGAAACTCAATTTTCTTGTTTATCTTGAAAACCCGGGGGCGGGAGGGAGAAACCGCCCCTTATTTGCTTGCGATTTTGGTTGATAAATCAGCATTCATTTGTTGATGTGAATGACGGGCGGCAAAGGTTCACACACATAGTACCGATTCACAAACACAGCAGCATACCGGGAGAGTGTAAACATCGAACCTTTTTGCGGGGTATGAATATCGTCGTCGTTCTTTTGTTTCATTGGTTGTCTGTCATCCCCCTGACCACCCGCACTTTATTTTGCCTTGTCATGGTTCGTCATCCTTTAAAAGTGATTGCGAAAACCAGGATAATCCCCGTTTGCTTTTTCCGTTTGACGGTTCCCAGAAGATAAGCAAATTTCTCATATATTCGCTGCCAGAAATTAGAGGTAACCAGGTTACCACAGACAGTTGGCGTGCGACACCGTCTTCGAAAATAATTCGCTGCCATCCATCTTCTTACGTGTGGGATGACTGGTGGCTGTGGCTGTCGTTTTCATCTACTTCGCAGATGAAGAACAATGGGCAAAACCCAGAGCAATACTAAATCCCGTGTCGCACTCGAACGAACACGTGTTTATAGGGAGAAGGTTGTTGCACGCCAAAATGTGTTGTAGAGCACGAGGATGATAAGTGTGATGAAAACTAATTCAATAATAAAAACGGAAACGGAATTCCACCCGCCTTGATTGGAAGAGTCGAGGGTTTGCTGTTGTTGTTTTTGCACTCGGACCGAAATCTGGGCACGATTTGAGATGCTTGGCACAAGATCAATTGCCATCCCCGGGTCCCCTAATGAGCGGGAAACATGTGTCATATAGGTGTATTTGTGTGTGTGTGTGTAGAATGTACCGGAACGGATTGCGTTACTGTCTCAGCGTCGAGCCGGATTTGATTATCCGCTTCTGATTTTGGCCAGGCTAATTTTGCGCTGGAGATTGCTTTTCTTTTTGTTGATTTTTTAGCCGGCCGTCGCGCCAGAGCGAACGAACGAACGAAAAACGTCGATTGATGGAGGCTTCTAGCGTAAATTATTCTTTAATCCCTAGCGCAATGTCGAGTTCTTCACAATATCCGACAGCCGAACCGACCGAAATTGAACGGAAGCTGCTCTTTATGGTCGTCATAAAGTCGCCTCTTGCAAATCGAAATTTGCGTCGATTCCTACCCTACCCTTCGCCCCTTTCTGGCCAGGTGGCAAATTCGGTTCGAGTGGTACTTACGATATATCCCCAAATGGAGCGAAGGCATCTTTCAGTGTCTGCGTTTCGATTTCCGGACTGAGATCGCCGACAAATATGTGATAATGCTCTGCAAGTGAGAAAAAAGAGAAGAGGAAAAAAAAGTTAGCAAGTATAAGGACAGCGGTAGGATGTCAGAAATAAATTAAATTAATCTCTATCGTCTGGCTGTCTTTGTGTGAATGTGTGAGCAAGCAACACGAGAAACACGAGTGAGAAAAAATGGGTTTCCCATCAGCAGCCACGTTTACGTTTGCGTTGTTCCTTCAGGCTAGTGGGTGGGAGGCGAAAAAGCGTATCGTAATATCCTTTCGATTGACTGTCTGATAAGGGACGGTTCAAAAGGTGTTGAAGAATGGATTTTTTTTGCTCCTGCTCTTGTCGTACCGAAAAACATCGAAACCGGAATAAAAGGCACTTTCATTATGGTCGACACACGGAAGGTGAGGGATAACGGAGCCCACAGTAAATAAAACAAGTTAACCGATGTTTGTGGGTAACACGGCAAAATAAAATAAAACACATTCCGATGGGTTTTTGTTATCATTTGTGCTTTTTTTCCCCCTAGTTGTTATTGGTTCCCAATTCATTCAATTGACGGTCGGCAAAGGAAACAGTACACTTTCGCTCAAACATAGACACACGCGAGAATGGTACAAAGCACACCTCCTGGCCCGAGAGAACGACAGCGCATGGATTGCAGCTATTAGGCCGAAAAATGAATCGAACAACGATATGTTCAATTTGTATTTAGATTAAACAATAACAAATAATAAATGTGGATGAATTGCTCGGTGCGCCCGGTTATGCTTTTCCATTACGGAACCACAACCTGGCCAGAATGCCAGGGTTCGCCGTATGCCGTTCGAGGTGCCAAACCTGGCGTACGATAGTGGAGCAGCACACTGCCGAACGGCTTCAATTGCATTTAGTTTTAAGCACAATGTATATTCCATACCAGGCGAAGAGCGAGTTATTAATACCGCAAAAAATATATCCATGAAATGTATCATAGAAATTAACGAGTGTTTCGTTTTTTTTACTATTTACTGTTCAAAATCTAACCATTGTGTAAGCAGGAAAAATCATAAAATGCAACCGTCGCATGTTACTTCCTTGAGGTTCAGCAGGCTGTTGACACCAATTGATTGCGATATTTTTTCAACAAATAAAAATTTAACTTCTCATGTTTCTACTTGCTTTGATGCCAGCTCTTGATCTTACGGTGGCGTAAAATTAACTAAAGCTGAACTCAAAAAATTATGTTCCATGTCTTTTTTAAATTAACGCTTGATCCATTTAGTTTTTTGTCGCACTAAATGGGACATTTCTTCTTAAAACCTAAATTAATCCACCTAGCGGTCAGACTCAGCCTTTCTCATTCAAACTTATGATTTGTAAAAATAGATTTACATGAATGCTTAAATCCAATGAATGATTATCCACTCTTTGGGTTCTAAAATATTGATGTTGTAATTAAAGTATAAAATATTAAATTTTACGTAATGTTAGTACATAAGAAATAGTGAAATAAAAGCAATGACTCTTAATTTCGAACAATTTAATCACGAGCGATGCCGGGAACGTTCAGATAGTACGATACCACATTTAAATCATGTTGAGGCCATATATATTGATCGAAGCAGGTAAAGTGTTGAATAGTCTTTGAATTTCTTTTCTTTCTAAAACTTTTGAACAGCATATCAAATTGTTATGAAGTTTGTTATTTGTAAGTTTGAGAGATGACTCATTTGTATGACACTAGTTATGTTCAAATAAGTCGTGTAATACTTGAGATAATAGACTTTTGTTGTTTTACAAATTAAAACATAACGGTTGCTTAAGTTTGATTACAATCAAAACCACGTGTTCAATCATAATTCATCAGTTAACCCTTAACTAGCCCGTTCATCTGATATCAATATTGTTCAAATCGGTTGTGTAGTTTATAAGATAATGAAGTTTCGTGATTTTCACATTTCGATACATTACAGACGAAGTTACAGTCCGATTACTGCAAAATTCAATGGGGTGTTATGAGGTAGGTAGACCTTTTATTTGATACTAATTCTGTGGAAATCGGGTCAACCATCTCTGAGAAATATGAGTGAGTCCAAGTAAGTTGTCTTGGAATATGTTTCTTTTCATAGCTGGATTTCACATTTTTAAACATAACAGGCAAAGTAATAATCCGTTTGTAAAAAAAAAATCATTAGGGTCTCATGGGGCAACAAGACCTTTCATATGACACTAATTTTATAAAAATCGGGCCAGCCATCTCTGAGAAACATGAGTGAGATTAAATAGTCTCCAGAACACGTTTCTTTCCATAACTTCTGAACCACATGTTCAATCTTCATAAAATTTAAAAGTTGAGGGTTTTTAAGGTAGCCCGTTCATTTGAAACTATTTTTTTATCAAATCAGATGTGTGGTTTCTGAGATATTGATGTTTCGTGATTTTTACACTTTGATACATAACCTCTAAACTAGAAATCAGATTACAATAAAATTCAATAGGGTCTCATAGGGAAACTAGACCTTTCATTTGCAATTAATTTCATTGAAATCTGTTCGGTCAGACCATCTCTGAGAAAAGTTAGTGCGAAAAAAGGTGCACATACACACGTACACACCCACACACAAACATATACACCTATACATGCTTATATGCAGAAAATGCTCGATTCGTCTAACTGAGTCGAGTAGTATATGACATTCGGCCATTTGGATCACTTTTCTACCTTTTAATTAGCCAGTGATCGTTAGGAGGAAGTCAATATGTTTACTTTCATTATGTGATTTCACATTTTCATGAACAACGGACAAAGTTACAATCCGATTGCAATGAAATTTAATGGCAACTTATGGGGCAACTAGACCTTTCATTTGACACTAATTTTGTGAAAATCGGTTGGGCCATCTCTGAGAAAAATGAGTGAGTTAAACAACCTCAGGATAACTTTTCTTTACATAACTTTTGAACCATATGTTCAATCATTACGAAATTCAAAAGTTAAGGGTTCTGGAGACAGCCCGATCATTTGAAACCAATTTTATTAAAATCGGTTGTGTGGTTTCTGAGATATTGATGTTTCGTGATTTTTACATTTTGATACATAACCTCTAAACTAAAAATCCGATTACAATGAAATTCAATAGCAACCTATGGCGTAACTAGACCTTTCATTTGCAATTAATTTTATGAAAATCGGTTCAGCCATCTCTGAGAAAAGTGAGTGAGAAAAAAAAGTTGCACATACATACACACACACACATACACACATACATACATACATACAGAAAATGCTCAGTTCGTCGAAAGGGGTCGAGTGGTATATGACATTCGGCCATTGGGACCACTTTTATACCTTTGGTTTTTCCAGTGATTGCTATACCTTTCTAGGAGAAAGGCAAAAATCTTGAGATATCATTTTGCAGCAAATTTATTGACCCTTAAAGGAAAAATACATAAGAGAAATCGTTTCATATCGCTCATCATCTTTCACACAGTGGAACTGTCAACTCGATCCGCCATTTTCTTCCATCATTATGTAAATCAGCCGATTTTTTGATCATTCTGTCACTTTTCTTCAACTTGCTTTTGACTATCGCCCCAAGGTTTTTCAATTGGACAAAATTCTGAGTACAGTAACTGTTCGCTAACTGGGTGCTGTTTAACTGGGCTGCTTTTTAACTGGGCGTTCGCTAACTGGGCTATAGCCCAGTTAAAAAGCAGATGAACGTCAAAAATCAGCGTTTGGCATAACGCTGTCAAAACGAGATAGGGGCTCATGAATAGTGAATTGAGATCGATTTTTTCAGTTCAATGGATTTTGGTTGTCATCACACCCCGATCAGAAGAGCATAACTAAAAAATTACAAAATTCTATCAACGTGAAACACAAATAACATATTTTGATACAATTTTATAATTTTCCACATAATTTTAATAACAAAATTGAATCTGAATGAGTTACAATAACAAAACGTGAAATGAAGTAGTTCTGAAACAAGTCTAACTAATTTTTCGTTTTTATCAAAACCTGTTGTTTCCAACAATGTTTGTTATTAAATTGTTCTATATACTATCTTATTTTGTTAGAAAGCTGATATATTAGTAACAAATTTTGATATGTGTTTGATACTAGTAGAATCATTTCTGTTATAATTTCTGTTATTTTAACACCTAACGGGACCAAATTAAAAACACAGCCTGTAAGGGTTTTCCCGTAACAAACTAACAACTTATGTTACATTTTTGTTTTTTCTTTCTGATCGGGACATGCGATCCACCAGACTCGTTTCCAGGTCAAATAAATATTTTGTGGAAAGAACATGTTCCCAAGCAACGGTTAGTGTAAATAAAGCACACGAAAAGCTAAAGACAATGTATTATTTTTCATTTCATCAATCAGGATTTTTAGTGTATTTGTTTTTAAACATTTTCCAATTTTCGCTGAGGGAGATTTGCCTAGCGCCATTACATCAAAATCCCCCTCGGTATTTGACGACATTTGAAATGTCAGCCCAGTTGGCGAGCGACATTCGTTAACTGGGCTAGGCCCTCAGCCCAGTTAGCGAACGAATAGTGTAATTTGTTGGGTTGATAGATGATATCGATTCCCTTCTCCTTGTCATGTGATTGGATGCCGGCGAAATTCACTTCTGGAGGCACTGTTCTTGTACACCTGCCCATTCATGATTGATTCGGTGTTGAATACCTTGTTTTTTTTTTTTTGCTGCAGCTGCAGATCGCCTGCCACACCATCAGCTTGCGAGGGAACTTGTCAGAAAACACGAATTTAAACCGCTTGGCGACATCACCTCTGGATTGTTATCCTGGGAGCTACGCGAAATCCATTTTTACATATTAAAATGCAGCCGTCGAGTTTTGTCAAAACTTTCCTATTCAGCATCCTAGCGCGGCGTTTTGCAACGAGATTCTGCTTAGGGTCCGTTTGGGGTGATTGCTGGCGTGGAAAGACCACAGGTTTTCTCGCTGACTTCGAACAGTGCTGCTAGTCAATCGTTCCACTTCTGCGGTTGCTTTGATCAGCGCGATCCAGTGTTAAAGTTTGATTGAATCGTTTCTGCACGCGGTTTACGGATGAACTCGAATTTGATGAAACTTTCATCACTAAGTAAACAAACCTCCCTCATCACTGAGCTGTCATTGGTTTCTCGTAAACGATCCAATTTCAGTAATTTAGTAAAAGTTTCGGTAATTATTTCTCTCTTCTTCTTATTTTTTTATTTCTCACTGATTCCCTCTCTTCGTATTCGTATGCGAAGATTACTCCGAAAATTGCAAGAAAAATTATGCTTTTTACCATGGTCTCGAGGACATCCCGTTATCATGAAATATCCCTTTGGGTTTACTTTCTAGTAACTATTCTACTATATCGAGAATCGCCCATATCAAATTTGAAAGAGATCGGTCCAAGCGTTCCGAAGTGTTGATGGAATAGGCATTCAAATTTACTTTCACTTTCGTATAGATAGATTTCAAATTTCTTAAAGACTTATTATTTTGGTAATAGTTTAGCTTGCAAGCAAGTTCAAAAATCACTTCTCAAACTGCCAATAGTTATAGTTATAGTTGATTCACTTGGAGCAGAAATCTTTACTAGAAACGATATTTGATCGTTTTTAATTTTCCAGCAATTGGAAGAAACAACCTTAGGATTCAAAGTCAATTTTGGGTTTCAAGGCGTCATTCCGGATCGAGAAACACTAATTTTGAAGAGTATTCGAATATTTGATTAAACTTTTCACACTTTGCACAAACTGGAAATCGCCATTTTGATTTTAAAAGTGACACTGATTCTTATTTTCTAAGCGTTATACTTGTTTTTGATGGATGTTTTCGAATGTTCCCCATAGTTTGATACTGTTTTTAATAAGCCTTCGTGAATTTGAAAACAGCGTCGAATATCATTTTGAGCGATTTAGTAAAATTGTGGTTTGAATTTTCGGTTTTGTGGTCTCGGTAAATGATCTGAACGACAATTTTCTTAACATCCGCCGTTTCGGCCGTTGGTTGCGGCCTTTTTTGAAAGGAATTCTGAAATAAATTAGTTCATTGAACAACATTGTGTTAACTTACAATGATAGCGTTTTTTGTTCAGCTAGTTTTTGTTTTGGTATGCAACATTTTGAATTAAGTTTCGTGCTGCAGGAATTGAAAATTTTGTTTTAAGCGGTTGTTTTATTTGTTACTAGCTGACCCGGCAAACTTCGTCCCGCCTATTTTTGTGTTTAATTTAATAATTTTCAACATTCCAAATTCATTGATTTCTTGCGATTTGTTTTTATCGTTCGAAATAATTGGTTTTATCGGAATGACAACATCCTCGTATTTGCTTTTAGTACATCCCCTTTATTCCGGAAATACTCATATTGGGTGGTATTCAGTTATTTTCGTTGTTTTCCAGAAACTGAAAGTGGTCATCTTCGAATTCAATATAGTGTCCAGGGTCAATGCTTGGCTTCTATACATTATTTCGATTACGGAAATATTCATATGTAGTAGTATTCGGCTGTTTCCCAGAAGTTGCCATCTTACAATTCAAAATGGTGTCTGAGGTCAATTTTCAGCTTCATGCATCATTCTGGTTAAAGAAAGACTCATATTGGGTGGTACTTGGTCACTTTAGGCTATTTTTCAGAAACCGGAAGTCACCATCCTGGATTTTGAAATGGCATTTGGAGACAATTTCTGGACTCTGAGCGTCATTCTGGTTTAAGAAACATCCATAATAGGTGTTATTGAGGCATTTTCGGCTGTCTTCCAGAAACCGGAAGTCACCATCTTAGAATTCAAAATGGTGTCTGTGGTCGATTCTAGCTCCTGTGTATCATTCTGGTATCGAAGCATCTCATATTGAATGGAAATCGGCCTGTTTTTCAAGAAGCGGTAGCATCATTCTAGTCATTCTAGTCGAAGAAACATCCATATTAAGTGGTATTTGGTCATTTTCGTCTTTTATCCAGAAACAGGAAGTCGCCATCTTGTATTTCAAAATGACATTGTGTGACAATTTCTGGCCTCTGAGCATCATTCTGGTTAAAGAAACACCCATATTTGGTTGTTTTTGGATCATTTTTGGCAGTTTTCCAGTCACAAAAAGTCGCCATCTTACAATTCAAAATGTCGTCTAAGGTCGAATTGTGGCTTCAATGCATCATAAAAATCCCTGATATACCCATATATATATATCATTTGCCGCTGTTTTTCAGAAACCGGAAGTCGCCATCTTGGATTTCAAAATGGCATTTGACTGTTTCTGGCCTCTGAGCGTCATTCTGGTTAAAAACACCCATATTAGGTGGTATTTGGTCATTTTCGGCAGGTTTTCATTCACCGGAAGTCGCCATTTTACAACTTAAAATGTTTTCGGAGGTCGATTCGTGGTTTCAGTGCATCAGCACGATTTCGGATATACCCATATTGGGTGGTATTTGATCATATCTCGCTGTTTTTCAGAAACCGGAAGTCGCCATCTTGGATTTTAAAATGATATTTGGAGACATTTTCCGGATAGAAACTGGAAGTTCCCATCTTAAATTTGACAATGGCGTCTGGAGTCGAAAATTCCTCAAAAACCTCAACACATCAAATTAGGTCCCATTTGCTTGATTATTTCTCGAGATGTGCAGAAATTTGTGTGGAACCCCTCCTTTCAGAAGAAGGAGGAGTAACGAAACATTATAGACATCTTTGTTACCCCTAGAAATATTCACCTGCCGAATTTGGTTCCATTTATTTGGTTTGTTCTCGAGATGTGCAGGAATTTGTGTTTCATTTGTATGGAACCCCTCCCTCACATAATAGGGAGGGGTGTCGAACCATTATGGACATATTTGTTACTTATGAAAACATTTACATGCCAAATTTGGTTCTATTTGGTGGATTGGTTCACGATCTGTGCGAAATTTGTGTTTCTTTTGTATGGGACCCATCCCTTTTAAAAGAGGAAGGGGCGTCATCCACCTCCAAATTTGGTTCCATTTGCTTGGTTAGTTATCGAGATGTGCAAAAAATTATGTTTCATTTGTATGGGACTCCTCCCTTCCAGAAGAGGGAGGGGTCTCGAACTATCTTAGCCACCTTTCTCAGCCCATAAAACCCCTATATACAAAATTTCACGCCGATCGGTTCAGTAGTTTCCAAGCCCATATGGAACAGATAGACAGACAGACAGAGCTGCATTTTTATATGTATAGATAGATAGATATTTAGCACTCAGCAGCTTTTTAGTCTTCAGTTATTTCTCTCTTTTAAAGACGTTTCTGTGTCACTATTCTTACATTTTTTTTAGTCTCATGTAGATTTCCTGATGTTTGTTTTAACTGACTGAGTGTACTGTTTGGCCCTCATGATAAAGCTTTGCTGAAAATAGTAGAGCAAAGGGTTTTGTCTGAGAAAATTTGAAGAGTCTCTCGGTTGAGGCTTTGGTTGTTAATAGTGTTTGTGTATGTGGTTGTGTATAGCTGTAAGGTTATTTGAGTTTTCCTTTTAAAATGACTTCATTTAATAATCCCTCTTGAAAAGAGTCGCAGCTAACAGCCGAAACGTCGGATGTAAAGAAAACTGTTGCTTAGATCAGCGGTTCTCAACCTGAGGTACGCTAAAAATAAAACTAGTAATGACTAGTAATGACTAGTAATGACAGTCTATTTTTGATCAATACTTAACATTTCGATCTATTTGATAATTTTTCACTGTCCTTCCGAACCCGAAAGTCACCATCTTGGATTTCATAATGACGTTTGGAGTTGGTTTGCTACCCCTGGGCATCATCTTAGTTCCAGAAATCCAGTTTTATGAAAACCGGAAGTTGCCAGCTTGAACAATTAAATGTTTTTTTTTTTTAGTTTAAAATAGTTTATTTGACACGGCACGATACAAATTATGTTTAGCTGAGCCAAGTACATGTTTTTTTTTAATTCTGAGTTAGCAGGGAAAAGAGGGAGGCACATTTTTTATATCTCGCTGCCGACTACGAGCTAGTGGGGATTTAAGGTGAGAGGAGGGAAGTTACAATTTCGATTTTAACTATATTGAGTTACAGGATTCATTTATTTGTACATGGCTAAGCAGTGATATTCCATTTGAGCAGTTTTGGTCTGAGGTGTCTGCGTGAACATTAAGAAGCCGAGTCTTCGTTTTAGTGTCTCCACCATGGTGTATCATATTTATTCATTTTATGACGGGAATTGTAATCTAGCAAATAGATAAAAAAAAATCAAATTTTAATGCCAGCATTTTTTATAAACCCGTATAGCTGTGTCATGTACTGGAGATCACCGCTTCCCAGAATGTCTCTAACGGGTACGTTCGGTTGTTTTCCTCGGGCCCGAAGGGAATCTATAAGCTCAGACCTAACACCACAGTATTCGGTACACGACCAAACAACATGCTCGATGTCATGATAGCCATCGCCACAAACGCAGTGATTACTGTCTACAAGCCCTAAACGAAAGAGATGCGTGTTTAACGTATAGTGATTGGACATAAGTCTGGACATCACGCGAATGAAGTCCCGACCTACATCCAACCCCTTGAACCATGCTTTCGTCGATACCTTAGGAAAAATGGAATGTAGCCACCGTCCCAGTTTATCTGAGTTCCATGATGATTGCCAACTGTTGAGTGTTCTCTGACGCAAAATGCTATAAAATTCATCATAAGCAATTGGTCTTACATAAATATCGCCATCAATAGCACCCACCTTAGCTAAAGAGTCAGCCTTTTCAGTACCCGGAATCGAGCAATGAGAAGGGACCCACGCTAAGGTAACCCGGTAATTTTTATCTGTTTTTTTTTATTTTTTTATTTTTATCTTATCCCCAGGAAATACGGGGTGTGCTTCACAGGCTTCATCGATCGCAGAGCCTCAATGGCACTGAGACTATCTGTGAAGATGAAGTAGTGGTCTATGGGTAGGGTTTCGATGATTCCAAGAGAGTACTGAATAGCAGCAAGTTCTGCGACGTACACGGAAGCAGGAGCATCGAGTTTGTAGGAGGCGGTAAAATTTTCGTGGAAAACACCGAAGCCAGTGGACTCATCTAGATTAGATCCGTCAGTGAAAAACCTTTTATCATAACTAACATGTTTAAACTTATTGGAAAAAAATTTAGGGATCTCTTGGGGTCGCAATTGATCCGGGATACCAGAAATGTCTTGTTTCATGGTGGTGTCGAAGAATATAGCATTATTAGAAGTATCTAAAAGTGCGACATTGGAGGAATCGTATGAAGAAGGATTAATATCTTGAGCCATATAGTCAAAATATAAGGTCGACCAACCTCTCGAAATTTTCAATTACTAATGGGTTCATAACTGTGCATCGAATTAGCAACCGGTAAGAGAGATTCCAAAAACGATGTTTCAACGGAAGGATACCCGCTAACACTTCAAGACTCATCGTATGGTTCGACTGCATGCAACCCAAGGCAATACGCAAACAACGATATTGTATTCTCTCTAATTTTATAATGTGCGTGTTCGCGGCGGAGCGGAAGCAGAAACAGCCGTACTCAAGAACTGACAATATCGTTGTTTGGTAAAGCCTTAGAAGGTCTCCTGGGTGGGCTCCCCACCAGGTTCCGGTAATCGTACGAAGAAAATTAATCCTCTGTTGGCATTTTTGTGTCAGATACCTAATATGACAAGCCCAGGTGCATTTAGAGTCGAACCAGACCCCGAGATATTTATCGACTAAAACCTGAGAGATCGTTTTACCCGTTAGTAGGAGCTGCAGCTGAGCTGGGTTATGCTTCCTAGAAAAAACGACCAGCTCAGTTTTCTCCGGGGAGAATTCGATACCCAGCTTAAGAGCCCATTCAGACAAATTGTCTAAGGTATCTTGCAATGGTCCTTGCAGATCGCTGGCCTCGCTACCAGTAATGGATACAACGCTATCGTCTGCAAGTTGCCTTAGCGTGCATGAATTTGCAAGACATTCATCGATGTCATTGACGTAAAAATTATATAAGAGAGGGCTTAAACATGAGCCCTGGGGGAGACCCATGTAACTAATTCGGGAAGTTGTCGAATCACCATGTGAGAAATACATATGCTTTTCTGACAACAAATTGAGCAAAAAATTATTCAAATTTGGTGAAAGTCCCTGCGAATGAAGTTTCGCGCTTAAAACTTCTACAGAGACAGAGTCAAAAGCCCCCTTAATATTCATGAACGCAGAAGCCATTTGCTCTTTTCGAGCAAAGACGAGTTGAATTTCGGTAGAAAGCAACGCTAGGCAATCGTTCGTTCCTTTGCCCCGGCGAAAGCCAAATTGAGTATCTGAAAGTAAACCATTTGTTTCGACCCGTTTGTCTAACCGTAAGAGGATCATTTTCTCCATTAATTTCCGGAGGCAAGAGAGCATAGCAATCGGCCTATATGAATTGTGATCAGAGGCAGGTTTCCCGGGTTTCCGAATAGCAATGACTTTTACCTCCCTCCAGTCGTGCGGAACAATGTTTAGCTCAAGAAACTTGTTGAACAGGTCCAACAAGCGTCTTTTTGCAGAGTCGGGTAGATTCTTCAACAGGTTGAATTTTATTCTATCTAACCCTGGAGCCTTATTGTTGCACGACAGGAGAGCCATTGAAAATTCCAACATCGAAAATGGAGGCTCTTCCGTAGCTACTAAAAACGCGTCGCGAAAGGTCTTCTGTTCGGGGACAGAGTCCGGACAGACCTTTTTGGCGAAATCGAGTATCCAGCGATCTGAATACTCCTCACTCTCATTCGAGACGTCACGTCAAGAAGTCAAGAAGATCGGTTGTCGTCGTACAGCGACCCCCATTGCGAACAGAAGGGGTTCGCTATGGGGGTCGCTGTAGGGAGAAGGGTTTCACTGTAGGGAGCAGGGCAATAAGAATGTTTTGAAGGGGATGTGGTATGTTGAATGTTTTAAATATCCAGTCCACAATATCAGAGAATTTTATGAACCCTGTTTCTTTTATGTCTTCTGATCGAGAAATGGGTGCACGAGGGGTTTTTGGTGCCCCAGGAAGCGGTGGGAACTCCTGGTTTGATTTAAAATTAAAACCGGGAGGTACTTGCTTCGGTTTTTCTTCACCGCTTCCTTTTTGTGTTGTCTTATTGGTCATTCCGCTAGGGGTTATCTTACAACCTTTGTGAGAAAGATTAGGAGAGTTGAGCATTCTCCTCTTCCTAGATCCCTCTGGCAAGGCATAAGAACACCCTTCGACGGGATCGTAAGATGTACCCTCATCGGTTGGTAAAAAGGAAAAGATGTTTCCTGTCGAGGGTGGCTCAGCCCTCTTAAGCATTTCTGCAAAAGAGCGCTTTGATCGTTCCTTAAGGGAACGCTAAATTTTTCCTCGCGCTGTTTGTACGCGGGACACGCCGAAGGTCATGCCGAGTTCCCTCGCAGTAAAGACACTTTTCAGTATCCTCACTGCAAGCGGTCTCAGCATGATTGCCTCCGCACTTGCTGCAGCGTGCCTTGTTGCAGCAGTAGGTGGCTGTATGACCTAACTGCTTGCAGTTTTGGCAATGCATGACTCGCGGTACGAACAGGCGTACAGGCAGACGAACCCTGTCCAAAGCTATGTAGCTCGGCAGTGCGAATCCGGCGATTGTTACACGGAAGGAATCCGAAGGGAGGAATTTCTTCTTCCCTTCTTCGATGGATACTGAATGTAATTGCTTGACATCCAGTATCTTTACATCTTGAATCAGGGGGTTCTTGAAGCAGTCAACCCCGTGACGCAAAATGTCATCGACCGTGAGGCTTCCTTCGGTAACCACACCGTCGATCTCCACGTCCTTGGCAGGGATGTACACGCGGTACTCTCTCGTGAAGAGCTCGTAGCTAGCAATTGCGTTTGCTTGCTTCAAGCTACTCACGACAACTCGCAGTTTGTTCGGCCTCACCTTCGTAATCTCGGTTACGGCCGAAAACTGTTTTGCCAGGTTCTTGCCTATTTGTATAATGTTAAGAGGCTTCTTTATGAGCCTAAAGTAAACTACGAACGGACCTTTCGAAGCATCTGGGTAAGCATTCACCCGTGTTGCCGGTACCCTTGGTATGGGGCTAGGTAGCGGGGAAGGTAGAGGGGAATTGATGGGGGATATCTCAATCTCTTCCCCATTTGTTTCCACATCCAGGAATAGTTGCACCTGCATGTCGTCCATTTTGTGGGAGCGTTACGCTCTACCGCACACAAACGATAAATATTCGAATGTGGGGGGGTGGGGGGATCAAGTAGTTGATATTAAATTTTAAAAACAAATTTTCAAACTACAATGGATCAAAATAGAAATAAGACAGTAATACTAATACTAATAACAATAGTAATAATAGTAATAATAATAATAATAATTATAACAATAATAATAATAGTAACAATAATAATAATAATAATTATAATAATAACAATAATAATAATAATATTAATAATAATGATAAACTGATTTTGCTGTCTTGCTTCCATCGCATGAAATATAATGAGGTGTTTCGACAGTTCACTTTCATGCAAAAAGCGGGAAGGGAGAACTCTGAAAGGATTGTAAAAAAATAACGTTTATGGATGCTTTTTTTCACTTTCACTCAAGAGTGTCAACAAATATCAACCCTGGTTGTGACACAGTGGCCGTGTCTTACACTCGACCTTGTAGATGCCACTTGTAGTTGACTTCCACTCGCTCGATCGTATGATGGTCCGTGCTGCTAGCGGGGTAACAGCGGTGCGGGAGAATTATTCTTGCTGATATATCAGCTGCGTATCAGATCACTGGCGGAAGATGTTTCTGCCGATATACTGCAGGTTATTGTTATCGCACACAAGAACTAATCGAAAAAAAAACACCCGTACGATAACTCGTGTATTGTTATTTTGCGAATCAAACGGAGATAAACAATTTGCGTCTAATCAAGACGAAAGCAAAACAACGAATGAACATTAAAATGGTGTTTTGAGTTAATTTGCGGTTACTGGGCATCATTCTGGTTGAGGGGTATTCAACCATTTTAGGTTCAGATTCAAAATAGTGTCTGGGATCGAGCTCCAGCCTCTGGATATCATCCTGATTCCCAAAATACTAAAATATTGGCTGATATTGGGGCTTGTTTTCAGCTCTATCTGGTCGAAATTTGCTTTCAAATAGGCCCTACATTTTTCAAAGGTACAAAAGTTAGCATTCCAAAATCAAAAGCTTTACCAATTTTCTAATTGATTGTTGCAAGAATGAAGAAATTCTGTTGAAAACTAACTGAATTATAAGGATTTGAAGCTGAACAATTTTGGTGATGCTGTCGATGTTTTCGGTATTTTAATATAAACCTCCTTTTCTAGAAAGTTGCCGTAAGACGTAATTTTACGTCAAAAAACGAGGGGTACAATTTATTTGAAAAAAATCGCCAAGAGGTACGCGAGCAAAAAAAGTTGGAGCCGCTAGTTTAGATCATTTACCGAGACTGCAAAGCCGAAAAGCCACAGCCAAAACAACCAACAGTCGCTGTAAGTAGTGTTTATTCGAAATCAATTGTCATGAAAAATGAATCAAAAAATTTTTTTATTGAGTGCTGAAGTTAACACCGTCACTATCGTCTGACGATTTTCAATTTAAAATTACTTTGACTGGTCCTAGTGCTGTAAAATTTACCAAAAATCAAATGGTCGAGTCGATATGTTTTGGTAAAATCATTACAATTCTTCAATGGTGGTACCGCTAAAATTTAGCGACGCTAATCGCTGATCCGCTAACTGGAAAAATTAGCTCGATAATCAATCGATAATCAGTCAGGTTTTCTACGCGATTTTTTAAGTGGTTTTTATACGAGGTTTTTATGAGGATGGTTGGCGAATGGTTGGACACGTGTCACTTGAGATCCTATTGTGGTCATTCACCCCTGTCCAGCAACTCCTATCCCAACCTCCACGTGGTGCCGACCGGGATACGAGTAACCTTAGCGGAGATCAGGTAACCAACCCCGGTGAAAACTTTGGTCGTATGCTGACTGGGAAGGAGGAACGTACGCGGCTGTTTCCCCATGTTAGGGGCGGCGTACAACAGCGTCTGATCCGGAGCGGGCGGCTGAATCATGAAACGCGGTGTCTCGCCAGCTATATCAAAGACGGCAGCCCCGTCGCGAGACTTGGTATCGCAGCCCTAGTAAGGCAGCATACTGAATATTAAATACTACGAACAATCCAGATATAAATACGGAACGGAATAATCGGCATGGACCTAGGCGAACGAAAAAGGACAACGATTATTGGAAACTCGGTACTTGGAATGTGAGGACTCTACTCGAACCGGCACGCGCATGTATCCTGGCTAGAGAGCTGCAGAAGGTGAATGTGGAGGTTGCAGCTATCCAAGAGGTGCGGTGGCCGAAATCGGGAGAACGCGAATTCCGAGCAGTAGATCCTATTGCGGACACTTCATTTAAGTACCACATCTACTATAGTGGCGGCGTGAAAGCAGAAAGAGGAGTCGGTTTCGTGCTAATTGGAAAACAGATGAAGCGTGTCATTAGATGGAGGCCGATCAGTGACCGTATATGCGTGTTGAGAATTAAGGGCAAATTCTTCAATTACAGCCTAATTAATGGGTACGCACCGACCAACGAGAAACCCGATGACGAAAAGGAGGAGTTCTATGAGCTCCTGGGAAAGACATACAATGAGTGCCCAGGACACGATATAAAGATTGTCATCGGAGATGCAAATGCACAGGTCGGGCAGGAAGACTTCTTCCGCCCCGTAACTGGTAGGGAAAGCTTCCACTCTACTACGAATGACAATGGCCTGAGGCTTGTTAATTTCGCTGCAGCTATCTGGCTATCTGGCTATCTGTAGCACTTATTTTGCACGCCGGAACATACGTAAGCACACCTGGATGCACCCGAATGGAGAGCTTTGCTCTCAAATTGACCACGTTCTGATTGATGGACGGCACTTTTCAGACGTTACAGACGTGAGGTCGCTCAGAGGACCGAACGTTGACTCGGATCACTATCTCGTAGTAGCCAAAATCCGCGCCCGGCTGTCCAACGTGCTGAAATCCAAGGCAACGAGGAGGATGCAGTTGAACATCCAGCGGCTATCAACTGAAGGAGTAGCTGCAGAGTACTCGCAGAAAGTTGATGAACGGATTGAGGAAAGAGCTGAAGTGAACTTGAATGAACAGTGGAGGCACATCCACAGTTCGATCAGCACTACAGCGCGAGAAGTGTTAGGTACAACTGCGGCAGCTGCGCCCAATGAGTGGTTTGACGCTGAGTGCCAGCGAGTGACGGAAGAGAAGAACCGGAAGAAACAACAGCATTGGGAGCGTATTCTTGCGGAGGCGGAAGGTTGCTTCTCCAGGCACGATGCAAGGAGCTTCTACAAGAAGGTCAACGGAATCTGTAACGAAACGTGTCAGCCCCTGTCATGTGCAACTATAGGGAGGGGAACCTGATAAAACAGAGGTGGCCAGGCGTTGGAAGAAACACTTCAGTGTGCTGTTGAACGGTGAGGGAAACAGTGGAGTCGAAAGGAGCAGGATGACTATTGAGAATGATGGTCAAGCTGTGGATCCAACATCCATGGACGAGGTGAAGAAAGCAGTGAAAGAGCTGAGAAACTGCAAGGCAGCTGGGAAGGATGGCATTCCCGCGGAACTCTTCAAAGTCGGGAGCGAACAGCTGTATCGTGCCATCCATCGGATCATGCTGAGAGTGTGGTCTGATGAAGAATTGCCCTCGGACTGGTTAGAGGGTCTCATATGCCCGATCTACAAAAAGGCCATCGCCTGGACTGTGGCAATTATCGGGGCATAACACTTCTCAATACCGTGTACAAAATTCTCTCCCGCATCCTGTTCCACAGACTGAGGCCGTTGCAGGAGACCTTTGTTGGCGAGTACCAATGCGGTTTTCGAGGGGGACGCTCTACGACGGACCAAATGTTTACCTTGCGACAAATCCTCGATAAATTTCGAGAATACAACTTGCAGACGCACCATCTGTTCATAGACTTCAGGGCAGCGTACGATTCAGTCAAGAGGAATGAGTTATGGCAGATTATGATTGAACATGGCTTCCCAACAAAGCTGATTAGGCTGATTCGTGCCACCCTTGAAGGTTCTACATCAAGCGTCAGGATAGCCGGTGAGATATTGGACTCGTTCGTGACGTTAGATGGTTTGAAGCAGGGTGACGGGCTGTCGATTTTATTGTTCAACATCGCATTGGAAGGTGCTATACGGAGGGCTGGTGTGCAGAGAAGCGGCACCATCATTACGAAGTCGCATATGCTTCTCGGTTTTGCGGACGATATCGACATCATTGGTATCAACCGTAGAGCTGTGGAAGAGGCCTTCGGACCTCTCAGGAGGGAAGCTGCGAGATTAGGGCTTGTCATAAACTCTGCCAAAACGAAATACATGGTGGCTGGCAGAGTGCGTGGTAGTCCGTCGAAGGTTGGTGCTGCGGTTGTGCTAGAAGTAGTCGACGAATTTATTTACCTGGGAACATTAGTGACATGTGACAACGAGGTTAACCGTGAGATAAAGAAGTGAATAGCAGCCGCAAACAGGGCCTTTTACGGACTACGTAACCAGCTAATGTCCCGCAGTCTGCAAATCCGTACTAAACTTGCACTCTATAAAACACTGATTCTTCCGGTGGCTCTCTACGGCCATGAATCATGGACGCTGAAAGAGGCTGATCGGCTAGCTCTTGGTGTTTTTGAGCGTAGGATTTTGCGTTCAATCCTTGGCGGCAAACTAGAAAATGGTGTTTGGCGCAGACGCATGAACCATGAAGTGTACCAGGCATACAAATCGGCGAATATAGTCAAGCGGATAGAACACGGCAGGCTTCAGTGGGCTGGGCATGTAGCGAGAATGCCGGATGAGCGTCAAGCGAAGGCTATATTTAGCAGGAATCCCGATAGAGGTAGTCGACTTTGAGGTAGACCCCGCACTCGTTGGATGTGTGCTGTCGACGAGGATGCACGCGAAATAGGTGTTAGGGGCGATTGGAGGATAGCAGCCCAAGACCGAGGGACATGGCGACGTATTATGGATTCGGCACTGGATCGATAATCGGTCTGTCGCCTTAAAAGTAAAGTAAGTAAGTTTTATGAGGATTTTCGAATTAAAGCGATTTTTCAAATTTACGCGCTTTTTATGCGTTACAGCGTTAATTGAAAAATATTTACGCAGATTTTCGAATCACCGCGGGTTGGGAACTAAAAACGTCTATGTGTTTATTGAGCAAAAGACTTCAGCAAAGTAATGCAAAACCTTCCGCCCTCCGAAGAATCCGGAATGAATGTCAAAGAGAACAATTTCAAACACTGGTCGTAGAGCGTCTCGGGTATTTTCTAAAGCTTTTTTTTTGGTAATTCAGTTCTGGCGTATTTTTATACGCGGTTGTTTTGTGAGGATTTCAGAATTGACGCCGTTTTTTTTTCGAGGTATGTATCCTTCACGTAAAATAAATCTGACTACTTTTAGAAATGTTTCATGTTGTCATTAGTTTTAACGTGCCAAAAATTAATTCTAGATGCTCCTGTGGCTTGTACGATAACTGAAATCCCATTATTGGGTAAAGAGACCGACTTGCACTTGTGTCGTAAACGTAGGAACTCTAGACAATTAAGACAATTGAACGTTGTTTGAATGAAACATTCGTTCTTAAGTTACTTTCGCAGTAAAGTTTGTTCATCATTCGAAGCAATTTAAGTACGCCATCAGCAACTCCCATTTTTGGTAAAAATATTTTTTGTCGCTTCTGTACAAAATTGGCAAATTAGTGATAAGCGTTTCGAAGGCCAGAATTTTAACGATTAGCGAATTAGCGGAATGATGCCCACCACTACAATTCTTGTTGTAGAAGACATACATATCTGGTTCTAACATATTTTATGTTAAAAAGCTACGCTCTCGTATAGCGCAAGCACTTTTAAAAGTAGGCACCTGTTCAATTTGTTAATTCAATGGTGAGCAGTTGAATAATATAGCGACCAGTTACTTTGATGCTCGGGAAAAAAGGTCCTATGTTTCCCGTTCTCTATAATATATTGGCTAATATATGTGAGCCAAGGTTTGACGAAGACGAAGGGTTCGAAAAGTATTGATTTCCAACTAACGAGGGGTTCATCAATTGGATTACCCAAATGCAGTTTCCTTACTTTTTTTCTCTTATTTTCCATCGGTCTAGTTCCGTCACTGTTATGCTAAACACTGATGCTCAGAGACAACTCAGAGCTACAACTTCAAATAAATGGTTTCAGGGCGCTAAAAAGTGCATTCGGTGTTTTCACAATGTCTGGTCGAAATTTGCTTCAAAGTACAATAGTAAGCATCCCAGAATCAAAAATTTTCCGTATTTTTATTGACGCTTTACCAATTTTCTAAATGATTGTTGCAAGAATGAAGAAGTTATGTTGAAAACTAACTGAATTATGAGAATTTGAAACTGGACATTTTTGGTGACGCTGTCGATGTTTTCGGTATTTTAATATAAACCTCCTTTCCCAGAAAGCTGCCGTAAGACGTAATTCTACATCAAAAAATGAGGGGTACAATTCATTTGAAAAAATTCGCGAGCAAAAGAAGGTTGAGAACCGCTACTTTAGATCATTTATCGAGACTGCAAAACCGAAAATCCACAATTATAACAACCAACAGTCGCTGTAGGTCGTGTTTATTTGGAATCAAAGAATTTTTTATAGATTGGTAAAGTTAACAACGTCACTATCGCCTGACGATTTTCAATTTATAATGACTTTGACTGGTCATAATGATGTAAGATTTAACTAAAAACAAACGGTCGAGTCGTCATGTTTTGGTAAAACTCCTAAAAATGTTCAAAGGTGGGCACCGCAGATAGAATATTTAGTTTGATAACACAGAGCAACAAATTTTTTGCCTTGGCTTCTATGAATGGTTTTTTGATAGAGTTTGATACAAAACGAAATTTCCCCGAGTTTGAACATAGTTTAACTTAAGGGGCAACAATGGCACCATTTTGAATTTTTGAGAAATCGGGAATTATCATAGACGCGATGATTCTGTCTCATAGCTGAAGTGAGATTTATATGTTTTGACCAGTCCTGACCAAAAATGCAACCCTCTCCCCGCAAAAGGGGGAGGATACAAGGTAAAGTACATAGTTTGACTACCACTTTGAGATATTAGCGCATTATTATTAATGTTCAGACATACTCGATATTATTTTACTTTGTGAAATATACTGAAACCATGCCAAAACAGTTTTCGTAGAATCACCGTTTTGAACTCAGTGTTTGTCTGATTTAAGATCTGTTTTTTTTTAAAATAGCTAAGAAGATGCTAACATGTGGGCAAACTCTTAGAAGTTTGATATTTGGTCTTCAAACAAAATGGCATAATAAAACATTGAAAATTTCCGATTTCTCAAAAACTCAAAATGGCGCCATTGTTGCCCCTTAAGTTAAAATATGTTCAAACTCGGGGAAATTTCGTTTTGTATAAAAATACACAAAATTATATATAGAAACCAAGGCTGTTACTACCCGTTACCCCCCTACCATTTCTGATCCATCAGGGCAGAATCATTCTCCGAAGATTGTATTTCATTCCCCTCCTTCAATCAGAAGAAGTGCTTCCCTGAAGATCGCTTCGAATTAACTTGCTCAATTTGCAACCATCTCTCTCTGAACGATTGTCATCGCTGGGATCTCAAGGAAGTCAGACCCAAAAAACCATGTCGATATAAAAAAAAGAAAGAAACAAAAGCTTCGCTAGGAAAAACGGGAAGATTTGTATGCATAAACTCACAGCCTTCTCGTAATTTATCCGGAATCGGAGCCGAATCAAAGTATGCAAAGAAAAAAAAAATGGCAACAAAACCGGCCAACCGCACCAGGTCTATTCTACGCTCTGTCTCCATTTATCCCGGGGTCAAAGCAGAGATTGTTATCAAATTTATATCCGCCTAAAAGGGTTGGATTATACAGTGCCATTGGGTTACTTATACCTTCCCTCAACCGATCAGTTTTTTTCTCTCTTTTTTATCTTATCTCTACCGTAGCAAGAAGTAAGGATATTATAGCATAAGTGGAAAGCTTTAACAGTTCTGGCCGAGTGATGGGACGATTGGGGATTTGTCAGTCAGTCTGTGTGCGTTTAGCGTAATCAAAATGAACATCATCGCACCAACGCTTGCTGGGACGGGCGACGATCGTCATTTTTACGGATTTGATTCATTCACATTTGAATGCAAAAGTCAACGCCGGCTGCGATAATACCAGCAGACCAATATCGGGTCGAAAGCTTTAAAATTTTAGTCCTCTCAGGAGAGCAAGAAGCGTTTTTTTTTCATCATAGAATAAATCAATGCTTTTACTGCGTTATCTATCTGTTTGCTATACGGTATATCAGGATGGGGGATGATGTTTATCCCTTTTTTTGTGTGTGCTGATATTGGAACATGATTTACGTGCACATAGATGTGGCAAATTTGGTTTCACTTTGTGGGTTCTGCGATGGATTTCGATTTCACTCGTATCAAACTTCAAAGCCGGAATGTTTCAACAGTTTGGAAATTATGCTGACTGTTTAAAGCGACGTTCGAAAACTTTCCCAACGATTAGTTTGCCATTTGGGGGTAAACTTGAACGAAGAGACTACAGCCCAAAATGTCGACCGCTGTCCGACCCAGAGGTCGTTCGCAGGAGCCCTCCTCTGCTGCTTCGCTCCCACAAGAAAGTTCAACTGACCGGCAAGTGGGAGTTAGACGTCGGTAGCAATTCATAATTAATGGCTTCATAAATAAAATCTCTCGCACAGTTAAATTTTGCAAGCCAGGCTACCCATTGTCTGTGTTTGTGTATGGGTGCCAGTGACGTTCCGCGAAATGCCCGACCCCCGACAAAGTGCTGAGCTTTGGCCGGCAACCGGGAGAAAGTGGTTTTTGCTCACTCAACCCCCGGCGGTGGCCCCAGCTGAGTCCGTTTCGTTGCATAACAGTGCACAGTTTTGCGGTGCACCGTGTGAAAATACTTTCCGACAGCGATTCCGGGCATGCCCGAGACACCAACAGGTTGACTAAAATTCTAATATTTCATAATAACCAGACAATGACAATTTAATCGATTATACCAACCGTCCAAATCAGCACTTTCGCCGAGTCTCGTGAACGTTTTTCCGATTCATCCGAACGCTTTCTCCAAATCAGCGCTTTTAATGGTGCAAAATAAAAAATAAACCTCCCATTTAATTTGTAGAAAATTCAACCTCATAAGGCAACGTAACAAAACTGTTATCTCTGAACCAGAACAAATTGCTTCAATGTAATAAAAGCCATCATTTTATTATTCGTTTATTTCCGTATAAAAAAAATTCAAATCCCCTGCGTCTGGGATCACACCGCCTACTTGCGCTGCGGATGATGTTTCCGCGACTCACCCAGGGAGGAAAAAGAAAAAAAAACCGAATTAACAGCTTGGGGCCATTCCCCATTCCTCACACGCGCTGGTGTCTCGATTTAGTACCACTCGAAGCGAACCGTGAAGCGTGAAAAGTTCGTCCATTTTAGCAAAACAGCATTCCATAACTCCACGCCCGGTTTCCCCCCCCCCCCCCCCCTCAGCCTATTACGATTACGCTCGCCCATCGGAATTCCCCGGAGGGCAACTGGCTGCTCAGCTTCTGATGAAAAATTCTTTTCAGCGCCTCCTCCGAAGCTATGAAAGCGTGCCAGTGAGTGTGTATGTGCGTGCTAGGGTGTGTTCTGCCCACTTTGCCCGATATACGATCGAAAAATGTCCACTGCGTGCAAAATTCCCGCAAATAATAGCCATAACGCATCATCGGTCAAACAGACAGACCCAATCGCGGCCCTTTATTTCACTCCTACCCCTATCCCCATCTCTCCTATCCGACTCTATCCGTCAGCTCACTAGCAACTTTATCCACTTTATTATCCATTTTGAAAGGACCGTGGAAAAGTATAATTGAAATACATGCCACTGGATTCTGGCAAACTATTACCGCAGACCATTCAGCCAAAGCTTCGGTTGGCCATGTTGTTGATTCGATCCTATTTTCTGCCGCTTTTTTTCCACACCAACACCGTTTTCGTTTTAATACCCTTCGGCACAATTGAGCTGTTCGCGTATTGTTTAATTTTCTCTTCCACTTAGGCTGTTGCGTCCCTTTGCGAAAACCAAAGGTGCACTAAAAACGCGGGCGAACTTTTTTTTCTCATTTCATATGCCCCGAACGATTCGGTATTATTAACCCCCCTTACATACAGACACACACACACATTAAAACGCTTCAAAAAGCCATGCCCTGTGGTAGCAAATGGGAGTATGCATTTTCCGAGAACAAACGGAGCATCGAATGTGAAAACAAAAAAAAAACTGAAACAAACAGGCTTTGACCGAGGGGTGTTTCACTGTTTTATTTTTGCTCAAATAATTGCGTTAAAAGCGTACCCTTTATCAAACATGCATGAGCGTAGTGAACCGTTGTCATCAGCACCACCCGGCCCTGGCCTACTGTGCGTTCTACCGACCGGGTTCAGAAAATCCCACGCGTGTGTGAATGCAGTTTTCTGGGTCGTCATCACATTTCGGTCGGAACCGACCGATTTTCGGTCGACCAAAACCAAATAATACCACGTGAAATGACAAGTGGTTACACTTGTTTCATATATTTAATTTTCGTTTTTCGAAAACCGAGTCACCTTTCCACTGCTCCGGAGGGTTCGTTCGTTCGTCCGTTCGGTCATTCGTTGAGTCATCGCTTTTCGACACCATTTGTCAGGCCACAGTGAGACTTTCGAGTGGCATGGCCATCACCGCCGCCGCTGCCGCCACTGGGGTGGTGGACCGGACCCAGATCACTTCCATATCAGATATCCGACCGATTCACGCCGTGGTATTTTGTTCCAGGAAAATAATTTGACGTTTGGAGAGTGCATTATCGGTTCGGTTGGGTTTCGTTCGGCCATTCGCAGGCCCAATTTTAGGACCGACTGACAACACTGATTTACGCTGGTGATGACAGCTTCGGCTGTGATTACAGCCAGGAGAAGGGGCAGTTAAGCGAAATGGATAGGTTTGTTGTTTGTGGAATAATTATATAGTGTGGTGGACGGTAATCCGCGATCCTAGTTCGTGGTGATGGTGGAAATGATTTCATAATTATTAAAAACGCGCCTTTTTATTCTGGATATGTATTACGTCACTTAAATGCGGTAGATTGCATAATCTTACAAGGGACATCACCGGAGGCTTGAGAATAATTTTCACGTACGCGGTTTGTCTTCCATGAGGATGTATCATACTTCATAAGAACCGTACGTCTGTAATCAATCCTAACTGGTCCGAAAGAACCGAAATTCTGTCCGTAGAATAATCGTTTTGACGTTGCTCTGGCTGCACTCAAAATTTTCACTTGTTACCTTAAAATGCAATAACAAAAATTTTCCCTTTTGTAACAAATTTGTTATCCTTAAAGCAGAATAATTCGTTCCCAGTCAAGTAACAACACTGTCATACAATTGCAAAAAATTCTTCTTGTAAAATTTTTTTTACTTAGCTTGTTCGCCGTACTCATACGGAGCAGACAAAATATGACAAGAGCTGCCATGTTTACTTTTTCTCCATCATAAGTACGCAAATGTTGGTGAATTCAATGATTTCATATGCTTTTTAGAGTTACAGCATCAACTGTAGAATATTCCTAATTAACCCTTCGGTTGCCCAGATAACGGCTAAGTCCCAGAAGGTCAATTTTCGGACAAATTGTTTTGAGATAACACTAGATCTCGACGTTTTATGCATTTTTAAGTCTATTGGCATCGAAAGAAAAGTTTCGATGTTCCCAATTTCATGTACTCTCCCCTTGGAAGATTTTCGAGGATCGAGAAACCATAACTTTGAGTACTTCGAGGCACCCCTAATTCATGCCCGATTAAACTGAAATTTTGCATAGATGATTATTTTGGGCTAATGAACAAAATGTACATGGTTGTTTTTGAAATTCGATGATGTTTTTTTTCCATCCAGGCATTGCCACTCTAATCTATATGCATCCGAACCAGCTCCAGCTTACGGAGATGATGGCTTTTTCGAGTGTGAGCGAATCATACCATGGGACGACGAAATCAACAATGAACCACGTCGATAGCAGTGCATTTGCTTTCTCGAAGGTACTCAGGATTGAAGACCACTGTACTTGGCAAAAAATATGCTTTAAACTTGTTCATTTTCGTAATAAACTAGCTGCGTCAACCACCATGGTGAGCACAAACCTTTTCACCGCAATCATAGAAATGCAGAGACAGACTAAATCTGATCGCTATGCCGAAGATCGCCCCGCTGCTTATATGATTGCGCCTATACTTGTCAAACTCGCGCCTGCTGAAATATACATTTTCGAGGCTTTTCGGGAATAGTAATAAATAAATTTTTAGCCACCTGAATGCTTCAGGTGGTGACTTGCATCCGCACGCGTCGCTCGAATAGACCCACGGAGTCTGAAAAGTAAGGTACTCATCGTTCATCTTCGAAACGAGTTAACTTCGCGCGCAACGCTGTCCAATTCAGTCACTTACCATGGTGACATAACCCTTCCTTCCCGTCGCAGTCGTGGAGATGCAGAGGTAAACTCAATCTACGACAACAACGATTGCAACATCTCCTTCCTTGCAACATCCTTCTCTACCCCAACGATCGTAAGGACGTGGCCGGCGCCGTTATCGTTCCATAGAAAGCGGCAGCTACTGAATTGTTGTACACTGAAGATTGCAAAATAATTCCAATTCACTAGCTTAGATCGATCACGGAGGAGCAACTACGAAATGTGCGGTCGGTCAAGCTCATTTGGAATTGTATTGATTATGTTATGACCACGGCTTGTACCTATTTTTGTTTTTTTGAAGTAGAATACTTCTCTCAGGAAGTTCGGCTACATAGGGATGTGAAATGAAAATCTAAAATCGAAAAAAGTGAAAAATATGTCCAATTTCAAATGCCAATAATTCGGTTAGTACTCAATGGATTTACTTCGTTTTTGCAGCAAAAGATTGGAAAATCTTCTAAGATTCTTCTCAAACGAAGATAATTGTAATTTTATTATTCAAACTATTGTACTATTGAAAATAGTCAAGCCATGTCAAAACGAAAAATTCGACCTCCGATTGGTCGTTGTATGATTGCTTCCCAAGCACGGTCGACAGAATCATATACCTTGCAATTTAAAATATGCTATTTGACCTATATAAGAGCTTGTTTTAGCCGAAGCCGCCCATAATAGTTCTAGATAGCGACAACAGCAGTCCTCCCTTAGCAGCAGCAGTAGCAGTGCAGTGGATACCAGCGATAGCGGGTAGCGGCCACAGCTGTGGCATAGTAATGGATAGCGCACTAGGTGCAGCGGATCTCAGCATCGATAGCAGCTGGGCCAGCTGATGCAGGGACAGCGGATACTAATGGTAGCGTATAGCGGCCACAACCAGTGATACCAACCATTTTTTATAAAAAGCAGGAAGAATTCAAAATAAAAAACTGTAGAAAACTTGATATATAAATTTGAAGGTTTTACAGACATTTATTTGATTTTCGGTTCGAAAATGCTGCACCGTATGTAACCAAAAAGGCTAAAAGAAAATTTTTTACTGATGGAGATTATAGTCATTGGCGTACTTGAAATTGAGTGGATTTCGATTAAAATCTCACAACTGAGAGGCATGAATGCACAAAATACTGAAAATACCATACATGTAATGGAAATGGGTTAAAAAATGTGGTGATAAACAGAAACCTGGATAAAACTGGAACAATTTTCAAAAAACTGGAAATATTCAACCGTCAGCTGTTTCGCTGGCGATCTTCAAAAAAACTGGAGATATCCAGGAAAAACTGGAGGATTGGCAACGCTGGCCACAACTGTAGCATGGCTACGGATAGCGTAGGAGTTGCAGCGGGTATCAGCATCGATAGCAGCTGATGCAGTGAGGCACTTTAGTGAAATACAGTCTCTGTGCGAAAGCGGACACTAGTAAATGCATTCTATGGAGAGTTGACTCATTTTGACAATACGTGAGCCGTCTAATTTTGAGTGTCAAATCAGCTTTTCACTGTTTATTTCATCACAAGAAATACTGAATTCGCACTGTCAGGGATAACGCCAAGATGTGATTGGTATCTTACCCGATAGTGAATTGAACAACAAATTGTCCTTTTCAGGATGAGAAAAAGCGGATGAAGAGTTAATATTTTCTCTTGAGTTAATTTACATTTTTAAATTTTACTTTATCTCCGTGTCACAGGCAGTGCTGATAAAAGTCATTTTCCCCAGCAAAATTCTTCGAAAATTATAGCCAATCATCTTCGATTTTCACTTCCAATGATCGCAGCACTCTTTCAAATACACTAGATTTTCGTCCTAGTAACGTGCTGTTATACTCAGATGAAATAGATCGCGCGCATCGTCCACGGTTACGGAATAAAATTTGACGACAAATCCAACCAAATGATCTTCACTTCAAAGCGGAAAAGAAAAACAAACAGTCCACTCAACCAAAATGAACCTTACCGAAACACTTTTTCACTGACACTGACCGATGCCTTGACAATTTTCGTTAACTGATAAACTGATTTTGTTGTCTTGCTTCCATCGCATGAAATATAATGAGGTGTTTTGACAGTTCACTTCCATGCAAAAAGCGGGAAGGGAGAACTCTGAAAGGATTGTAAAAAAATAACGTTTATGGATGCTTTTTTTCACTTTCACTCAAGAGTGTCAACAAATATCAACCCTGATCACAGGACGTACTGAATTATCTTTTCCTTCAGTCATGAGCACGGCATCCAAAAAATTTTCATTATCTGCATAAAAATTATTTTTTCGCACAACCAAAATTTAAAAAATGTCAAGCCCCAATCATGACAAGCAACTTACTATTATATTGAAAATGGTCAATCCTTGTTGAAGCGCAAAATTCGATTGATTTGATTAGTCAACATTTATTTACTAGAAAAAAAAAATGACTGACACGCAAGCAGCCGGGTTATCTTTCTTGTAAAAGTATTCTACTTCAACCTTGCGGTCGTGGCTTTGCACACAACCCTCCTGTGATTTTTTTTTAGCTTATTACGACCATTGTCAATTTTTTGTCTGTTCTTCAATGGCCTGATTTTTTTCCAGTTTTTTAAAATTATTTTCACCCTCGTCGACTGTGAATATTAATTATTTTACTTCTGACATTTTTGACTATTCTTTGATTTTTTTTCTGAATTAGGCTCAACCTATTTGGATTAATTTGAACTTCGTTTGGACTATGTTACTACTGACCTTTTTTATTGTTTTTTTTTGTAGAATTTTTTAGCCTTTTTTGAATGATAATCTTTTTTTTCTCCTTCGACCATTTGTTTTGATTTTGATAATTTTTTGATATTTATTAATATTTATTAATAATAATTTTTAATAATAATAATTTAATGAACATTTTCTGGCCATTTTCAATTCTTTTGATGAACTTTTCTGTTAAAGTTGTTACCCCTTTGGATAATTTTGATTATTTTCGAGTATTTGTAAGTCATTTGAACTATTTTTTAATCTATTTTTAATAACATATCAACTGTTCCAGGACATTTATTGATTTTTCATTATTATTTAACATTTGCTTTTTGTCACTTAAGACACTGTGTTATTTTAAACATTTTTACCATTTTTTATCATTTATAATATTTGCTTTAAAATTTTTTTATCATATTTTCGATTACTCTTAGAAGATTTTCGATTATTCTACTGACTGACCATTTTTGACTATTTTTAAACATTTCGCCGATAGTTTCTTGACTACTTCATTATCATTTTTATCATTTTTATATTTGAAAAATCTATATTGAGCGTTTTAGCAGAGTGATTTGAGAAATCAAAAGAACGAATTATCAGTTTCCGTTAGACTTTACTAGAAATTCGGGAAATAAAAATTAAAATTTAGTCCGAGAGTGTAACGGAAACTGATTATTCTTTCTTTTGATTTCATTTTTATATTGTTTAAGCCTTATACAACCATATTTTGATCATATTTTTGAATGTTCTGTGGATCCTTCTGCATCTAATTTTATCAATTTTTGATTATTGGTCTATTTTTTGTTCCACAAATCCTTTGAAAACTATTTCAAATAAAATTTTGTTTCTTTTTCATTTTTTTATCTTGAATTTCTCATGTCTTTTTTAAGAAAATTCTACATTTTCACAGTTATATTTTTAACAATCATATTTGTCTATTTTTTATTTTTGTTCGACGATTTTTTATTTTATTTCATTTTTTAACTCCATTTTAAGCATTTTTTGGTCTTGTATAACAAATAACGATGTCCAAAACTTTTTTAAATAATTTATTTGACATTTTTTGATTCTATTTATATTCGATTGTTATTTTGAAACATTTTTTTGTCATTTAGAAATAATTTCTTTTACTTTTTAAATTATATAATTATATTTTGAATTATATTTTTTTAACGCAATCGTTCTGATTATTTTGGCTTTTAAAGTGTTTTCGGCTTCAATTAATGCGATTAAGCTGAGCACTGTGTGAAAACGGCTCCAATAGGAGATAATTTCTTTTGATAAAAAAATGAGAATTTTTAGAATGTTGAAGAAAGAGAAACCTAAATCAATGACTATCATGCAGCAAAACAGGATTAGAAAAAAACAGTTTTGGCGTACTCACGTCACTGAGTAGTAGATATATGAGTGCGGGAGAATATTGAAGAGAGAGAATAGGAGAGAACAACGTAAAAGATGAAGTGTTTTCTTGCTGTCTTTAGTGATACCGCTTACCGTGCAACGCACGTACTGTGTAAATGAACTGTTGCGTAGTTCACTCTATGGTCAATTCCAGAACAACATTAGAATAGTGAACCAGTGGAAATCGGCTTTCCGAATTTTGTTTAGCGGTAGGAATCAAAAGTTTGGTTTTCTAGAAAAAAGTCCGCGTGAAAATTTCAGCTCTATCGTGCAGCAGCCTCCGTCCCAGAACCAGGTTTAGTCACAAAGTTGTATTCCCACAGACAGACTTTCGGAGCAGTTTCCAGTTGCGTTGTCTTATATAGTATATTTTCACGATATTTCTTTGCCAGAATAGTTTTGGTACTAGACACCTTGTTTCGCTGGAGAAAAAATGACGACCGCATGGCAGCGGAATAACTAGGCGATAAAAAGAGTAGTGCTAAAGTTCTCTTTTTTGGTAACCATAGATGACAGAAGCAAAGCCGAAGCTAGAGAATGACAAGGGAAAAATCGGAAAAGAGAACTGTAATTAAGTTAGAATAGGACGAAAGAATTGTTCCAAAGTTTGAGTAAAATTAGTTTAATAAAATCAATCTAGCACCAGAAATGGTTCCGGACGGTGATTATTGTTTCCGCACGTACGAGGACTTATGTATGACAAGTCTCCGGCAACGGTCTAGAAAATTGACATAGCCTTTGTAATCAGGCTTCCAGAAGTCGTCAAAGCTTCACTTTTTGACCGATGAAAATAAGCATGAAACTTGGTATTCGTGACGGTATTCGAGCATTATTGTACATTTCTTACTTTGATACGTGTTTCCCATTTTTTTTACCCTATACTGACTGGCCGTTTTTGACTAATTGCAAACACTTTTTCGACAATTTCAGTATTATTTTTGATTGAATTAAAATTTGGCAGGTAGTGAGACCGGTGATAGAATCGGAAAACCACTGTAATTTTTTTTCAAAATTAGTTCGTGCTTGATGTTTTGTTCTCCACTTCTGCTTCTACAGGTATACACATCTACATCTTTCCGAAACCAGGGAATAGCATTTCGAATAATAACTATAAAAATATTCATCTCAGCAACATTCCCGAACCATATTTTCAATTCTACGATGAAATTTTCTCCTGTACAGAACACACTGTCCTTCAAAATAACAAACTTATCCACCCGTTAAACCCGGTTCCCATCAGTTGCTTAATGCATTTCACTTCGTTTCCCAACAGAAGCAACGAGAGAAAAAAAGAAACAAATCCATTACCGGGCATAATGTAACCAGCAGTGCTTATTATTAGCAAACACCTGGATTTTGCCTTCGTGCCAATTTCAACTCGGAACCCCTCGGAGAAATCTGCGGCCAGCGCATCACGCGCGCCAGTTGGCGCCTGGACCTGGCCGGACCACTTTGCAGCCATAAATATGACCGTTATGACGTTTCCACATTACACGGAACATGAGATGAATATTTAAAACAGGGAAAAAGGCGCACACAAAAAAAAAGCAGAGTTGATGGAGAACTTTTCTTTTTATTACTGTTGTTATTTGTTTAGTCCTCATGTAGCTCTGCAGCAGCGTCCCGGCCGGCGGTCTACGAGTGGCGGCCGTTCTCTGTTGACCTAACACTCTCGGTTCCGGTCACTTTCTCAATCTCTTTGTCTCCTCCCTTCTTTCCTGTCCCCCCCCCCCCCTCTCACAACACCGAGATTGTACGAACGTGTTGAGGAGAGTATTCCCAAGAGAGATGCCGCCGTTGTTGGACAGTCGTCGAAGGAATAGGGAACATTTTTTAGAAGACGAATAAGAGCACCAAAAAAAAGTACAATCAGCCATCGTAACAGTATAACACATCAGTATAACACATTTGAATATTTACGACCCGGGTCAAAATCGATGTGGAGGATGCGGAGAAACAGGGAGGGAAGGATAAACGACGACGGAGGGTGACCACGCTGTTATCTGACCATCATTACAGGTTTATGGCCATTCTCATCGCGGAGACGACCAACCAAAAAGGATTCAGCCAACCCTCATAATTGTGCGCTGATGTTTGAACATGAGCCTGATCTCACTTTCACCAGGGAGCGGCAGCGCTTCTCCATGGAATGGATTAACTAGATGGAAACGTAAGCCACAACGAGGGTACCTGAACGTGGATAAATGAATGGTAATAAAGTGAAACATTATTTGAATACTCGCTTTATCTGTGTTCTGGAAGGTTTCGGTTTGGGTTTCCTTCCCACTAGTGTTTGCAGTTTATCTTTGTCTTTTCCGAGACGGACGGAGAGCGAGGTAAAAAAATACAGGAACGAACGAAACACCGGCGGAGTAATCAAAGTTCAGACATTTCGAACGAGCAACCAAGCGGAAAAACGGACCCACTTTCAACTGTCGATGTTCGGTCCCCCTGCTGTTGCTGTTGTTAGTGCTGGATGGAACAGTTGAGACCGAAAAGAAAAAGTCAATTCGAGCGGTTCCATAACCTGTTCTCTATGAATCCTACCGGATAGCCGCTGCTCGGTCATTTGGATGGATGGCAATCTAAATTATCGATGGTTAAACAGAGAATACCAGCAGAAGGCTAGGTTTAGATTCTTCTTTCGTTTTTTTGGGAATGCCTTTTAGTACAAGTGAAACAAATCAAAAAGTGATTGTTTTTTTTTCTTTTGTAATTAATTGGGATTATGTAATGGCGGAGTATAATGTAACGGAGGGTTCACTAGTGGATAAACCTTGGATGACCATTTTTGTTCAGCCAAATTTCAGGTTTTAGAAAAAATTCAGTGCATAAGGCTTATACATTAAATTATTCTTGAATTTATATATTCATAGAAAAATCCTTTTCCGGTGGGATCACTACTATGTCCAATGACTTGGTACACACCATCCAGGGAAAGCGAAAGACGATTCATTGTCCTGCAAGTAACGCTTGAGTAATTGGGCTTATTCAGAAAAGTAGATGAAGTTTATAAACGCTTGCAATTAAGCTAAAAAGTCACTGAACTATGACGATGGAACGGCTATGTAATAAGTAAGATAATCTAATTTCACATGCTAAAAGTAAAATCAGCCAAAACGGTTCAGTAGATGCTGAGAAAAACGTATCACCAGTTGAAAATTATGGTTTTGAGAGCAACGCTGCCAACAGCGTAATACTCACTATATTTGTATCCAGGACATGCAAAACACATCCCCAAATATACCTTAATCAGTAGCCAACCGAACACATCACTATACTTTAAACATCAAAGAAAAAAATTCGAACATTTAATATTTTTCGACTTTGCAGAGTAGGGTGCCCCTTTAAGGTAGAAAACGAAAAAAAAAATAAAACAAACAGAATCGAAAAACATATGCAATATTTCCGATATATTGTGTTCCCAAAAAAAGTTGTGAACTTTTGTGCGACTAATTCATGACTTATCAATAGTTGTTGTTGTGCTTTTTTCTGCGGCTGAAAACATGAATCGAAATAAGTTATTACAACAACAACGTGTCGCTTCTTTCTACTACCATTCACCGCATAGAGTCATCCAAACAGATCATTCACACGTTCGCGCATCTACCACAACCACGAACGTTATCGACAAAAAGTGAGAAAATCATATTCATAGGTCGAGCGAACAGAAACGATCCAACCGTTTACGAGACGTTTCAGAACTAAATTTATAAATAAAATTTTAACAGGAAACATGGAACTGTGAGCATAACGCACGTAAAAGCAACATCAACATCAGCCAATACCGAGTATCGTACCCTACCAGTTTGTAAAATGATCTATACACGTTTGCTAGTATGTATATGTATGAGAAATATCATATCTCATCATAAGCGGCTTTAGATAGGGTGTCTAATATTTTTTTTGCTGGGTATGAGCTCGAATATCAACACGTGACAAAATCGAAACAATAATTTGTACTTCTTCTACTGATTCCATTGGAATCGTTGCATATTCGAACGCCTCTACAGCCTGTAGCAACCACTCACACAGCACACCACTCACAGCAAATAAAAAAACTGATGGAAAAACACTTGAAATGTAAACTTTTACTTAGCACATAATTCATACGTGGTGACAATAGTCGTGTTGTCAGAGCCCCTTTTCCTATCTATGTACAAAGGAAGTCTATAAGGATGAAACGTGAGTAATCAGATGTGCAGCAGTACATGCGCCAGGATCGAATATTATAATTGGAGTTTTCCTGCCTCTCGACTTACAACGTTTCTTAGATTTTTATCCACGAAAAAAAAAATTGGGAAACTTATATAGAGTTATTCAAAAACGATTTCTACGTAGAGACCAGCATGACAGGCCGAAGTAAGTTTTTCTCTTCAAGAAGATTACATCATTTTGAAAGGGGGGCAAATGTAACGGTAGCCTCGTTTCTTTCGTTAACCTACAGGTTAAGCTAAATAGCTAAAGCCAGCAGATTCTACTGCAATACAGTAAAGCACGTTACACGGAAGCTTACAGAGCCCGCTCACGCGAGTTACTTAAATACATGAAAAATTACAGTGGAAAACATGAAATTGAAAGCCAAGGCATGCGAAAATATGACTAATTGATAAACAATTTATTGAATATATAAACATTTGGACAAAAAAAAAACAATTATGGGTGGAACATTTTTGAGATTTTGACATTTTTGTCATTTTTGACATTTTATACATTTGTTTGAAAATTTCAAAAATTTTAAAATTTAAAAGTTTTTTGCAATTTTAAATTTTTTTGAGATATTTTACATATTTGAAATTTTCGACTTGTATGTAATTTTTGACATTTGGGACATTTTCATCATTTTTGATATTGTTTGAAATTTTTGACCTATTTGACATTTTTAACATGTTTGAAATTTTTGTCATTTGTGACATTTTCGGCATTTTTGACATTTTGATATTTGAAGGATTCCGTGCCAACTTAACTAGATGTTGGCAGCACCCTCTCAGGACTTAATGAAACTTTTTGCTCGTGCAAGCCTCACTGTATTGAGTAGCTTGGCTTAATTTCTGTTGAAAATTTATCTGTACCAACATATGAAAAGGGCTGAAGTTTTTTAATTAATCGATATACTGCCTATAATCGCATATCAGTCCCATCTGGAAAATCAACGAGTGGAGAAAACAGCGCTTGAAGATATTTTTCTTGTTTTGGGTATTTCACCCGTTTGGAGTGGGTCATTTTTATTTTTTCGACATAATGTAATGAAATAGACCTTAATCATAACTTCTACATTAAGGAATTGCCTTTTTCGTGAAAATTACAATGAAAAATAAGGAAGAGACTGATATGCGATTATTCAGACCATTGAGTAGCATAATAATAGCATACCAGTCTCACTTTCAACCGCTCTGTGTAGGAGTAGTCATATTTTTCTTAAGTATTTTGAATATGGGCACACGTTTATGACCGCAGACAGCTTCTATGCTGCGTGGAGAATGACGGAGACGTCCACCCATCACTTACCCCGACTTTAAGGTCGTCGTTGAAATGGGAAAATATAAGGTTGTAGTCTTGGATATGCTGCTGGATAATTTGCTTTCTGTGTTTCGCAATACGTGCTGAATAAAATTATTCCGCATTGGCCCGTGCATTTAGTATATTAGAAAAGTGGTATTGAGAAAGGAAAGTTTCCAAATTCAGTACAACAGTGACTTGATGGAAGACGACGGCGATGGAAAGCGGTACAAGCTGTTTTTAGCTAAGCAACTAAAAACGATTTCTTCTGAGTTTTGACAATTTCAACTTGAATGATCATTCGAAATGAGCAGATTATTCACAGAAAATTACCACTTTACAGAAAGAAGCATTGCTCGTTGCTATTATCCCTCTGATTGACGAACCCACTAACCTTTTGGGGACGAACTTCAGAAAATGTTGCAGTTTCAGTGTCTATTTTAAATGAACTTTTGTGTGGATTTGATTTGAAAAAACCTTGGATTTATCAATTATTTGGTGATTTTTTAACATTTAAAAGCTTAAAAAACAGCACCAAGTATATGTTATATGGATTGAAGAAAAAATATGGCCATACTCAGAAAAAAACATTGGTGGGACTGATATGCGATTATTTTTAAGATGGGACAATTTGACCTAACATTTTTTTCTGACTTTTTTCAAATAAAACATACTTTTTTGTTTCCTTAATCGATAGTAAACCAAGAAATAGATGGAATTTGATATTTAACCCAAAAACGATGAAAATCCATACTGGTTTGCGATTATAGGCAGTATAGCTGAATAATGATAAAAGACAGAGGAAAGTTGTCGATACATGACTTCGAGAGAATTGCCTGAGCTTCCATTAGAAACATTTGATCCTACACTGTAAAAAAAAAATTCAAAAGCAAAATGTAATTTACAAAAATTTGTTCATGTCAAAATTTTTCAAAAAAATTTGTTTAAATAAATAATTTAGCTGTCAAAAACTTTTTTTGACGTCTTAAGGATAGCTTAAGAAAAAAGTACTTCTCAACGGTAGCTTAAGAAAAGAAAAGTTTCTCTAACAAAAACTTTTCCATGTTCGACACGGATTCACTTTTTTGCTCCCGAGGTCATAACCGTTTGGCAATGAAAAAAGTCACGGGAAAGTTTTCAGGGAATGGTCTGGAAATTGCATTAATTCTCATTTAAAGATATTAAAGGAATTGAGTTGGGAGATCCTTAACTGAAAAAAAAGTCAAAAATAAGAGTGGTATGTATGAATGTGATGTGATGACATTCCAATACAAACCCAGTAAACATATTCGACGCCCTGCCTTACTGTCGTGCAATGCGTATTGAAATATTAAGATTTTTTCTAGTGTTGTTTCATTGATCCCCAAACCTATTTTATTCCTTTGCTTATAGAGATAAGTGAGTAAGTAAGTCATTGGCAAACGTATGTTGCCGAGCAGGGTTGTCTCGTTGTTCCGACTGTTTGTCGATAACGTTGGTGGTTGTCATCTGGCTTTGGTTTATCATAACGTAGTTAATATGTGAACGTGTGGATGATCTGTTTGGGCGGCTTTGTGCAGTGAATGGTAGTTAAAGGAAGCCGCCACGTCTATATATGTGCTGCAATGTTGTTTCGCATCAGCATCGGGTGATATCGATGTTTCAATTTTTTCGTAGTTAATACTTGCTATTATTTAATATTTTCCCCTGAAGATGTCACTGACCAATGACGAAACATCGGACAATATAAAAAACCTAAATTAATCCACCTAGCGGTCAGACCCAGCCTTTCTCATTCAAACTTATTATATGTTAGAATAGATTTACATAGATACAAGAGAAAAAATACTCCTTGAAAATTTCTGCTGGTTTCAGCACAACTATACCATTATTAAATACTATGCCATTATTAGATTAAAATTAAAAACCTAACATTCACACACATATGAGCATACATTGAAACATACATATGCAAATATAATGAAATAAATATGTTTCGAATACATCACGCAAAAATCCAGATGACTACTTCTGGTTACCGGAGTACATCCTAAAATGGCTAAATTTTGCCTGATCCGGGTATTTCGATGGCGAAGATGCCGACTTCATCCATTATGAGTATTGCGGAAGCAATAAGTACACCCAAAGGCTAGAAATCAACTTGGGACGCCATTTTAAATTTCTAGATACTTAGTAGCTTCCGATTTCTGGAAAACAACCTTAAAGGGACAAACATTACCGATTACCGACATTACCCGATCATTTGAAACCAGTTTTATTGAAATCGGTTGTGTGGTTTCTGAGATATTGATGTTTCGTGATTTTTACATTTTGATACATAACCTCTAAACTAAAAATCCGATTACAATGAAATTCAATAGCAACCTATGGCACAACTAGACCTTTCATTTGCAATTAATTTTATGAAAATCGGTCCAGCCATCTCTGAGAAAAGTGAGTGAGAAAAAAAAGTTGCACATACACACACACACATACACACATACACACATACATACATACATACAGAAAATGCTCAGTTCGTCGAAAGGGGTCGAGTGGTTTATGACATTCGGCCATTGGGACCACTTTTATACCTTTGGTTTTTCCAGTGATTGCTATACCTTTCTAGGAGAAAGGCAAAAAGTCACTAATTTGTTCTGTGACTGCACAGTCGAATGTACAACCAACATACATAGTTTCTGTTTGAATTTGATTTATGCCTGCACAGAATCCTGGACATCATATTTCGGGATTATATCCTGCGTCGAGTGTCTAATATGATAGAAAATATGTCTAGTGTTTAAACAGTTCTTTAGACGATTGAGTGTTTTCGGCAAAGTTTAAACATTTTTCAGGAAGAATTTCCTTTCCTCAGAGCGTCTTTTTCGGGAACGACGAAAATATTGTTTACAACTTGGAAAGAGATATTACCATGGGCGCAACTACGGGGGGGGGGGGCTAGGGGGGGCAAAGTACCGTTTTTGAACGCACACACTTCTGAATGAAGTAGCTTCACTGTTTTCGTCATCACGGTTAGAGTTTGAGTCATTTTTTTTTCTGCTGACTCATGGGTTACTCTGATGGATGATGCATGGGTAGTTTCGTCAGTGCGTCCCATGAAAAAAACGGCAATTTTTGTGTATGTTTTTAATGGAGGCGATAAGGCTTAACAGTTCTGTCTTCTCGGAAAAAGTCTTCACACAAAATTTAAGCTTAATCAGACTTCTAAAAAGGCTTTAATTTTTTTATCTGAATGTAGACGCTTTAACCTTAAGGGTCGGTCATTCGCGTCTATAGGCTTCACTCACAGTAGTAAAAGACTCATTTTTTTGAAAAAATGAACAAAACATAACCTCTCAAAAAAAAAATAACCTCTCACTTCACAACGTCATCCGTCAAAATATCTGTTGCTCACACATGTACGCGGCAGTTTAAGTTTTGAACATAGAAAACATTACATTTTTTTTGGTTTTCCCGAAAATTATGTGTGGGTAAGTACCCACAAGAATATTTTTCAAGTGTGTACTACTACCTATTTTTTCCCTGTATGGACTCATCACTGCGACCAGAGATTAGATCTATTGTGATATGGTATTTTCTGTACTCCGCACTTCATATTATTGGAAGTATCACTATTGAAGTAAGTGATACGCTTATCATTCATATCCGTGCTTGTGTGTAAGTTTTACCTTTCCGTTTCAAGCTTACTACTCTACTATACCGAGCCTCTATCCCTCCTACCACTTGGTGGAAAGCCTGAGAATAAACCCATGCTAAAGTTTTTTGGCAACCAAATGGCCTGATTCTACTAAGATTCGAACCCACAACCACCCGCTTACCAAGGCGGATTCTGTAACCTTGCGGCTACGGAGCTCCCCTTTGTACAGGATGAAACCACCACCAATCGATTTATTGACCAATTTTACACATGGGCGCAACTACGGGGGGGCTAGGGGCGGCTGAAGCCCCCCCTAGAAAGTGTTTAGCCCCCCCTAGAATTTTCCAGAGAATGATTGTATTCAATATAAACACATTCCATACTACTTATCAGAGCAACAAAATCAACACAAATTGAGATGTCGTCATTCATTAGCTAAGAACTAGTTCTGCACCCAGGATCGTTTCTCAAGCCTAGCTCTCTTACTCATCTTACCAGTCAGACAAGAGCTGTAGTAACTCGTGCTGTATCAAGAAGTTGTCGCCTTTTTACTCGGTTTTGGGCTGTGTTTCACCTGTTCCTGCGCCCCTTACTTTCTGGTGCCGGTAGGGTTTGCTGAAGAGAAGTGATTTCACAGGGTTGTCGTCCGGCATCCTTACAACGTGACCGGCCCACCGCAACCTATTGTCTTTCGCCAGGTGCGCAATTGGGTTCTCTCCAAGCAGCGCTTGTAGCTAATGGTTCATGCGCTGTCGCCGTTATCCGTCGTCCGTTTGTACTCCACCGTAGATAGTCCACAGCACCCTCCGTTCGAAAACACCAAGAAGACTTCCGTAGAGGACTATCGGTTATATCAGGGTTTTGTAGTTTTTTGTATTGATGTAGTCATGTCCGATCAGCACTGTGATTGGTGCGTACGTATGTAATGTCTGTGAAGAACGGGCCGTCGATGAGAACGTGGTCAATTGTTTTACTGTACGTTGGTCGAGGAAAGAAAGGGACTTTGGACTGCCAGCCCGTGGGAAGCTGCGAAGTTGGTGCATAGCTGGCCGTTGTCGTTCGTCACGGTGTACAGGCTGTGTGGGCCGATCACCGACTTATATAAGTCTTTCCTTCCGTTCATGTCTCCAATGACGATCTTGGTGTCTCTTCGCGAGCAGCTATCGTAAAGTTTCTCCAACTGTGCGTAGAACGTTTCTTTTTCTGCATCAGGTCTTCCTTCGTGCGGGCAGTGCACATTACGAACAGTGTAGTTGAAGAACCAGCCTTTTACTCTCAACAAACACAACCTGTCGCTGATTGCCTGCCACTTCATCACACGACTCTGCATCCTGCACAGCACTATAAAACCGCTACCAAGCTCATTGGTTGTGCCACCGCTTTGGTGGTACTGTGCCTTGTGGTCACAAACCCACCGTACCTTCTCTCTTTTCAGGCAAAGCTCCTGGAGTGCAACGATGTCGAAGTGGCGGGATTCTAGCTGATCCAGTGGAATCCAGTCGACATCCGGGGCGTTGAGCGATCTACTGTTACATGTACCGAGCTTCTAATCGTCGTCCTCATTTCGTCGGCTGGGTCATTGCCTATTGTTCCGGTTCGTTGTGAATTCTTGACTCTTCGTAGTACGTTTATTTTAGTATGATGCCTTACTAGGGCTGCGATGCCTAGTCTCGCTACGGTGCTGCCGCCATAGGTGTAGCTGGCGAGACACCGCATTTCATAGTTCAGCCGTTCGGTCCGGATCAGTCGCTGTTTGAGCCGCCCCTAACCTGTGGGGTTCAGACAAGCTGCTCTCTAAGGAGAACAACTACCCCTTTCCTGTCAGCATACGACCAAGTTCCCACCGGTTCACCGGTTTTCCCTTAGTTGCTCGTATCAGTATCGTATCAGTCGGTGACACGTGGAGGTAGGGATATTTTATTCCAGCTAGTAGGGGTGTGCTGTTAAAAAGCACTGCCCAGCCATTTATCAAACCTGGCTCTCCTCAATATATAATCAGTGTTGCTGAAAGAGGTTGGCGTTGACGCTGTGTTCAAGATATTCAGTACATCTTCGGAGATTCTATCCCGCAGTGATTTTTCCTGCTGTTACGACACAATTTTAAGCGTTATTAAATAAGCATATTAACTCCTTTTTCCGTCTTTTTTAAATTACATACATGAAAACTAGCCCCCCCTAGAAATTTTCCTTAGTTGCGCCCATGGATATTATATAAATTAAACAAACCTTTTTGGCTAAGATAATTGCTTACACTCGAACTTCTGCGTGTATGAACTCTATTATCACTCATTTTGTAAGTAGAGATTAAAAAAGAAGTTGACTTTTTCATATTTTAACCTGAGAGGTAAAGAAAAATTAAATCCACTAATTCCACTCACTCCCAACAGCGTCCAGGTGAAGAGGGGATTGCTTGACTTCTCCTCCCAAAAGGTGTTCCGTGCAGCCACAAATAGACACGTATACCTACAAATAGTTAGCCGGGTGGGTATGCATGACACCCCGTGCGAGAGTTTCCCGTGGTCGTTATAACACACCAGAACCAGGAGGACAATGTAGCCAATGAGTCAGATCCACAACACGGGGGGTGGTGGGGAAACAAAAGGAACGACACCGACCGACCGACCGTCGGAGTGCGGGGAAATGAGGGCCATTAATATTTTCCTCATTAGCAATTCTACAAGCAAGCGAAAAAAGCGTCGGATGGGTTTGTGCTTTTTTTTTCTCTCTGGCTTCCAACCCAATCGCAGCAAGCCAAACCACATCATCAGGTAGGAGACATACACCTGTAGCAAGCGACTAATACACACGTATTTCAACGACGACGGTAAAGGTACTGTTCGTATGTACCACGGTCTGTGGACTCCCCCGGAGGTGTGCTGGCGGTGGTTTTGTTGTGATTTAAATTAATTAATTGTGCTCTTTTTTTCTATTTTAGAGTTCGTGCTTGGATTTAGATGAGCGGGCGAGTGAAAACTAAATGGAGCAATAAAGAAGGACAGAAAGAAAGAATCACAAGTCCTCAGCAGGCTGTCCGCCCCGTGAAACGGCGTGGCGACCTACTAGATCAGTGCTGTTGCGATGCGGCGCGGGTTATCGATTTACCGCAAGTAATAAGCGGACGGGAGGAGAGAAACAGCAGGAGAAAAAAAAAACTGTACAGTAAATTTATTTATGATGCGGTAAGAAAATAGCGTGGTAGGAAAAGTCGGGGCAATTGGTAATTTTCGCCTCGATAGCAGACACGAAATCGCGATAGTTAGTGGTGAGCTTTTGGAACGGCAGGTTTTTTTTCTGTTTCTTCGGCTGTTTTTCATTATTTTTAGTTAAGGAAACAGTCTGTCCCTGAGATAGCGTGAAATATGGAAGTAAACTGCTGTAACCAGCGGAAACAAAACGGTAATTTTGTTAAGTTTCTCCTCCAAATTCAGCCCAAAATGAAACAAAATTGCTGTAATTCATTGTGAAGCCACGCTACACAGTGTAACGAGTTCGGGATGACCTTTGCCGCTGGGACAAACCATTCCATGACCGGGTTGATGGTGGGTAACGAGATTCCGACTGTACAGAAATGCAATGCATAGCGCACATAGTTGAGGGGCGGATGGCGGATGGTGGTGGACATGCTAGAAATTTAAAATTTCGGATATGTGTTGCATATCCGTCTGCCATTCCGACATTCCCCGTTTTTCCTCCCGGGGCCTAGAGCTGGAACGGAATGGTCAACTAGACGGACCCGTTAGTGTCCGGGTGTGTGTGTGAGTGTGTCGTTTTCCCAGCGCTGTCGAGCTTTGGCGCGCATTGCAATGGGCTTCTCGCTTCGTTGCATCTTTTATGCATCAGCCGCATATAATTTTTCATGTATGGATGACTGGAAAAAGCACATCTAAAATTAATATCATCATCTACGGCTACTAGCGTCAACCGAATCCTGCTCATGTTGCTACCACGGAGTTAGTTTTTCCGCCCGCAGATCACATCGTAGCAGGCGAGAGTCGTTCCCGGTTTTTCGTCGTCGGTCGTCCGTCCAGCTGGCAGAAACAGCAGGAGGACTACTATGACCGCCTACTACTACTGCTACTGCTACTGCTACTGGCTTCTCGCTCCAGCACACAGCAGATCCCGGTCGGTGATTGCTGAGTTGGGATGGGATTGAGATTGGGATTAGCGGCCGGTTGGACACGGGCAGTCGACATTAGCAGTGGCACCTTGTGCAATTTTTACTCTGCATTCCGACAAGGTACATAATCGCTTTTCGTGTGCATTCAAGCCACAGCAGGTTCCGCCATGTGCTGCGCTGGTTCTTTCTTTCGTTCAATCGTTCCGGCTCTTTCTAGCGCACAAACACACACACACCTCGCCGTGTTTACATATAAGTATGTAGAACTGCACTTTCTACCGTTGCTTTTTGTTCGCTTATTTTTTGGTGGTGGAGAAGACGGTCAGAATAAATATTGTAGGTGCTATGGCATACATAAAACAAAAATTCTGAGGTGAGCTGAATGTGAATTCTATTTCAGCTTCTTGATCCCCCCCATTCTCCTTGTTGGTCTGTTGCTGATGGCTTTCTGATACTTTTTTTTTTCTACCCCAGCCATCATATTTTCTTTTTGCGCCCGCGACTTTTACCAAAAGCTGCTGCTGCTGCAGCAGCATAAGATAAAGTACAAAATCTGGCCAAAGATTCTTGATTTCAGACTTCTTGTACCGAGAGCTGGGTAAACGAACAACCATTCTCAGGCGGAATATATTACTTTCAGGAGAAGAAAATATCCCTTCCTGGCGGAAATAAAATTGTTTAAAGCGGAAATGCTTGATCCTGATGCCATTCGGGGAGTAGAATGCGAAATAAAAAATTACACACAGAAGGAAAAATAATGGTCGGGGAAAAAAGTAAGAGCAAATAACGACTCTACAGCCAGCCACTAGAGAAGAGCTGTTAGAAATTCGAACTAAGCGTCCAAGAAGTGGCTCCTTTATGTTTTGCGTAATAGCATTTTCTCCTTGCGACGGTGGGCGATCTTGAGATGGTAAAATATGATAAATATCACAAGAGTTACTCTATTTTGCGGGGGGATGAAAAATATGCTCTTAGTTACAATAGTTTAATTGTTACCTGCACCATTGGAAATTTTTAAAAATGTCAAATGTCACATATGTGCCTTGTCAGAAATGTCAAATCAGTGCATCTTGAGATCCACAAAAAATAGTAGGAGGGTGGTAACCAAGACACGACCGCATAGTTGACGTAGGACTACAATAATTTTATAATTTTATTTTGAAGCTATGTTTGATTTGAGCTCGTTTTACTTTTGTAGTTTGCTTGATTTATTTTAACCAATTTAAGCTCAACATCTTCCAAAAGGAAGGTGTTTTGGTTCTGGTGGTAATATCAAGTATCTAGGTCGTCAGCCCAAATTCATCAAGCGACACCTCAAACGACTTGGAACTAAAACTAGTTCATTGGTGGCCATTTCTACTGTTAAGGTCGTCTTTGACCATTTAAAAAGCCAAAAAAGTCATGAAAAAACCGTTCATTATTGGCATGGTTCGATTTTGGCAACAGAAAAAATTCTGAGGTGTTGCCAAAATCGAACGGGGTCTGTATTTTGATTATTTCTTTGCAGCACTCTATCTTAGAAGAAAAAATATTCTCTTTAACATTCACAATGGTCCAGAAACCAAATTTAGGAGAAAATTTGGGTCTAGAGCTCTATAGCAATGTTTTAGAAAAAAACTTTATTTTACAAAGTTACTTAAAATTATTGGAGCTATAAAATTGTAAAACAAGGTTTTCGATCTACAAAAATAAAAAAGTTAGATACTTAATTTTCCCCTAAATTTAGTTTTCGGACCATTGATGAATACCTTTCATTCTAATACAGCGAATTTTCTTTAATGCGCGAAAAGGCAACCTTCTATAAAATATTTAATTGAGTACGATTTAGTAGAAATTAAACTTCCTTCTATATCTATTTGTCTTGTTGAAGTTGGCTCCCTCACCGATCACAAAGCGGCAAAGATGTCACATAAATTTTTTTCCTGTAATTACAAGCTCGTGGAAAAAATATCGATAACGAATTACAGTTTTAGTAGAAAATGTATATTCACAGAAAATTTGAAAATGACATAGAATTTTATGAACATGTTAACATTCAATTCAAGTCAATTTAAACATTTTATCAGTATACAGAATCAATCAGAAAAAATTTTGATCAGTTTCAAGATACCAAAGAACAACGAAGATACCATATTTGAAAGTTATATGTCCGTTATCTTCGAAAATAAACTGGGCTAGAGTGATGCACAACATTAGCCTCAGCAATTAATGTTTGCATAGCGTTGTTCAATTACAAGTAAGGTTATGGAAAGTAATATTTTCTTGCAAATGCTAATTCAAAAAAATTTCAATTGAAAAATACAAACACTAACGTCGGAACTCTAATATCAAGATGAAATGAATTTGGTTTTTCTCTAAACCGCCACCGCGTGATGCAACTAGTATTGTCATATTGGACTAAATTCATTTAGCTAGTAAAATATAATCATCAGTACAGCTCGTTTAACTACCTATTCAAAGATCTGTACGGAGCATTTTGGTTTTCTATTGTCTTTCAAATACCTTATATTTAGTTATTTAAATAAATCTAAAAAAAGGCAGAGTGTAGAGTTTAAAAATAAACAACGCATTTTGTTGTCCCCGGCGGCGCAGCCTATTTTGCGACATCCGAAAAATCATATTGAATTCTGATATTTGCTGCTATACGAAACAAGAAGAAGAAGAAGATAATTCAAATGTTACGAACTTTCCGAAAAAGCTTTACCTTCAAGACATCAATTTAGTCTAGGCTGATGGAAGCTAACATTAGTTGACCTATTGGGACGGGGAGATTCTGTCAAATTTTTTTTTGCCACTGCTATACAGGATATCACTGCAGGCAGTTGGTGTCTATTCATGAAGTCTGTGCTAGGCGTGCTCGCATATGATTGGAACATTGTTGGTGAAAATTCGACCTTGAAACTTTTATTCAATTTTCACTGTTTAACAATGAAGTGATAATGAAAATTGAAGAATCACAAAATTGTCCATCATTCTATCAATCCAACGACATATCGATAATTGTGGTCCATCATGTGGTTACATCAGTATAACCGTTTGAAATCTTTCATTCCGTCGTTACATCTTGGTTTTAGTTTTCGCGGAATGTATCTCGGTATAGTGCGGTTAGACGTAGTCCTACGTCAAAAAAAAAGAAAGAACGCATCGCTACGAGGAGAAAGAGAAAATTTTCTCTCTTTGACAATTCAAGTGTTTGCAGTGAAAATATGTTTGATATTCTGCCTGAGCAAAAAGCTGGCGGAATGGAAGTTATTGTTAATAAATCGATTTAAAATTTATAATATTTTGAAAAGAAGCTAGTTACACATTACACATTATCTCCTCTGAATTTATTATTTTTAAGCAGGAACTTTCAACGTTTGTTTCTGATGTTAAAGTTACCCTTAAAATTGTCCGTAGAGGTGAATGCCGCTTACTGGCCGTGACAAGGTTGTCTTGAAAGGGTGAATTAACATTACTTGGCGTAGCCTCTACCCAAGTTATTCTTATGAAAAAGAAATCTCAAGATGAACCTAGTCAAGTAATTGGAATTTCCGCTGTGAATTATTTAATTCATTTCAGTGGTAATGAGGTTAACAATTCAAAGGATTTAGAAAAGTACGTGCTATCTATAATCTACGGATAGAGTGAAAGATGTATAAACAACTAGTGTAGATGAAAAGCTAATGCCGTACTTGCCAGCGATATGGTAATGGCACACTGTATCAAAGGCTGAAGGTTTTTGGTACAATATTGACACCAAATTAGGATGTAATAGAGAATTGACATCATTGCTGTCCTAGAAAGGCGATTTTGTAGACATTCCTTTTGGTGATTTTCTTTGTCTAAAGGTCCTTCGAATAAATAATAATAACAATGATAATTTCTTTGTTGATTGTGCCTGTGATGATGAAGGATTAGCTTTTGAAGTAGAATACTTCTCTCAGGAAGTTCGGCTACATAGGGCTGTGAAATGAAAATCTAAAACCGAAAAAAGTGAAAAATATGTCCAATTTCAAATGCTAATAAATCGGTTAGTATTTGATGGATTTCCTTCTTTCTTGCAGCAATAGATTAGAAAATCTTCTAAGATTCTTCCCAAATACAGATAATTGTAATTTTATTTTTCAAACTATTGTACTATTGAAAATAGTCAAGCCTTGTCAAAACGAAAACTTCGGCCTCTGATTGGTCGTTATATGATTGCTTACCAAGCACGGTCGACAGAATCATGGACCTTGCCATTTGAAATGTGCTATTTGGCCTATACAGGTCGGACTCGATTATCCGGAGACTCGATTATCCGGAAACTCGATTATCCGGAATTCGATTATCCGGAATTTTATACTCGATTATCCGGAATTTTATTTTTTGATGTCCGTTTTCAATTATTATTCCGAAATTTTGTCTTTACCATCCCTTCTGGCATATTTGTTACCATTTAAGTCACTTCCGGCATGTTTGAGACATGTCCGAATCGAGTGAAAATAATCAATGTCCAATTTTTTTTTTTGATTCTCAAGATTTTACCCCCTTTCGCCTCGGAAGTAACTTCTGGTTACGCCACTGCATCGTACAAATAAAAAAGGAAAGAAATATTTATTTTAAGTTCGCTAATCGCAAAATTTCAGTATTTTTTGTGTGATTCGATTATCTGGAAAACTCGATTATCCGGAATGAAAATTATTTTGATGTTCCTGATAATCGAGTCCGACCTGTATAAGAGCCTGTTTCACCTGAAACCGCTCATTATAATTCTGGACTGCAACAACAGCAGTCCTCCCTTAGCAGCAGCAGTGGATACAACAGCAGTAGCAGTGCAGCGGACAACGGCCACAGCTGTGGTATGGCAACGGATAGCGGAGCGCATCTCAGCATCGATAGCAGGGCCAGGTGATGCAAGGCAGCGGATACCAATGGCAACGGAAGCGTCCACTACTGTGGCAACGGGGATAGCGCAGCGGTTGACGTTGGTCTCAGCATCTATATAAGCAGGGCCAGCTGATGTAGTGTGGCATTTTAGTGAAATGCTGTCTCTGAGCGATTGCAGGCACACTAGCAAATGCATCCAATGAAAAGAACGTTCTGGAAAGCTTTTCAGTGTTTATTTTCCCCCAAGGAATACTTTATTTGCTCTGCCAGTAATAACGCAAAGTTTTGATCGGCATCTTATCAGACATTGAACTACACAAAAAATTGTCCTTTTCAGGATGAAATAAAAACCTAATTAAAGAGTTAATATTTTCTCTTAAATCAATTTACACTTCCAAGAAATTTGGAACAGATATATATTTGGTTTCATCTCCGTGTCTCAGAACGTACTGAATTATCTTTTCCTTCAGTCATGAGCACAACATCCGAAAAGCTTTAATTATCAGCATAAAAATAATTTTTCGCATAATTAAAATTCAAAAATTATCAAGTCCAAATCATGACAAGCAACTATATTATTGAGAATGGTCAATCCTTGTTGAAGCGCAAAATTCAACTGATCTGATTAATCGTTAATATGATTGCTTCCCAAGCACGGTCGATAGAATCATAAACCTTGTCATTTTAGATTTGCTAATTGTCTGTATAAGAGTAAGGATGGGAAATATCGGCTGAAATGGCTATCGATAGTTATCGATGATTTCCTACTACTATCGATAGGTTTTTTATCCCTATATAAGAGCCTGTTTCAGTCGAAGCCTCTCATGATAGCTCTAGACAGCGACAACAGCAGTCTTCTACCAGGCGGATAGCGGCCACAGCTGTGGCATGACAATGGATAGTGCACTAGTTGCAGCGGATCTCAGCATCGATAGCAGCTGAGCCAGCTAATGCAGGGACAGCGGATACCAATAGCAGCGTATAGCGGCCAAAACATTAGCATGGCTACGAATAGCGTAGCAGTTGTAGCGGGTTTAGCATCGATAGCAGCTGATGCAGTGAGGAACTTTAGTGAAATGCAGCCTCTGTGCGATAGCGGGCACTAGCAAATGCATTTAATGAAAAGTTGACTCATTTTGACAACACATGAGCCGTCTAGTTTTGAGTGTTAAATCAGCTTTTCACTGTTTATTTTATCACAAGGAATACTTTATTCGCACTGTCAGTGATAACGCCGAGATGTGATCGGTATCTTATCCGATATTGAATTGAACAACAAATTAAAAAATGACTGACACGCAAGCAGCCGGGTTTTCTTGTAAAAGTATTTTACTTAATCCTCGCGGTCGTGGCTTTGCACACAACCCCCCTGTGATTTTTTTTACTACAGGTTTAAACTGCTTTTCGAACAAGAAATTTCTTGAGGAATTCAGTCATCTTTGTTGTCCTGATTTGCTCTTTGCAATGTAATAAACCAATCCAGTAGGTTGTTTGAAGTCTTGAACCGGAACGCTTCTTTGATATTTGAACGAATCCTGGTGATATTTCTACTTTTCGATTCACAGTTCGGATTCCTCTCCGAAATTTTCTTCACCTTTCTGCCCATAGATCTATTCGCATGACAAATATTTTTTGTCACTTTTGTCGACACTCAAACGTTCAGTAAACCGTTTCAACACATCGTACTGTTTACGAAATGTCAAAACAAAAGTAGGCGAAAATATAGCTCCCAGCTATGTTTGAGTGAAATTAGTCGCTCTAGACTTGGCAAAGCACGCACTACACCAGGAGCGGAGACAAAAAAGTACTACTTGCTTCTTAGGTATCACGCACTCGCGCTGGGTGCTTCGATCGACAGTTCGGCACGCAACAAATGAAGAACAGCACGACACAGCGAATATCTCTCTATTGGTGTCTTTTCTAAAGTTACATGAAGCGCACTTTTAACTTTTTTTGCTTAGTTGTGACTCCGTCTCTTTGTACACGCAAAAGTTCAAGTCTTGTACAATCAATGTACTTCCCGATTCTCACAAATTTTGCACTGAATTCGCACAATAAATGTGTGAAAAGGATAACGCAACAGTTGTACTGCGAATGCATTGACATAGATTGGCACTTTATTTCTCCCATTGAGTGTATTAGGCCCTCGCCATGCAGTATGCGGCAAGGCGCGACAAGTGTCTTTTCTCCCGGTGAGGAATAATAATAACAATGAAAACGATTACGCGCGTCCAAGCACATCCCGAACTGTTGCGACGCTATTCGCGTGTCGCCGCATTCTACATGACAAAGGCCTTAGTGATTGCTTCTCATGGAGCAGTGCAGGCAGCGAACAACAACTTGTGAACTCACTAGATTCATATAGATAATATTCGATCGATTTATCTCGATGGATTTGGTTATTTAAAAGTACCATTGAATGATTCGCAAAAAATAACGAAGCAAAGTTCTGTTCACAACATTTTGTAATCAACGCTAGCTTCACCGACAACGGTCAATTCCACAGAGCCACAAAAGCGTTGCTGATTTTTATGGCAACACTTGTGAATTGTGAATAATTATTATTTGTTATTCTGTGCACGCGCTTTTTTCTCAAGCGACGAGAGAAATTTCTCTCACGCTCGTAGAATTTCCATGTACGTGCAACGAGACTAGACACGTTACATACAATTTGCAGGTTGATGTTTTGCTTCTCTTTTGGTTCGGATTGCGATTGATGTAATAACAAGGTTTTCTCGGTTAACCATAAGAAAATAAAAATATGCAACTTTTGACGGAAAAACATTGTCGATATGTTGTGTAGGAGAAGAGTTTTTATTTTTTCAATAAAACGTTCAATAAAAACATATTTTTAAGCTCTTGAGGTCATCCGAAGAATACTATGTTATTGAATTTGATCTGAAAAAAAAAGCCAAAAAACTGTTTTTTCGGAACCCACTCTAAGCCAGTCACATAAAATTTCTCTATTTCGGTCAATTTAATAGCTACAAGAGATATTTGTTGCTCAAAGTTAGTTAATCTACAACTGTGCCGAAGAATGTATACAATTACTTCTGCAAATAAAAAAAAGGTATATTTTATTTCGCCGATTTTAGAAGCACCATTAATTTTCATTTGCACATAAATAAAGGACTAGCTATAAGAAACAACTTCTTAGAAGAAACTATGACGCTAAAATCAAAAAATCGCATCGAAAACCTCATGTCCGCCTAAATTGCCTTACTGTACCACTGTGCATTGTTGTTGCATGTCTGAGAGCGTGTGACCGATATTGTTACACACGAAACTAAGAATACTCAATTTTAGACTTAGTTGACTCAATTTCATACTTTCACAGAAAAACTGACTGATTTATTGCAGATTGCGTATGTTATTCTGAACTAGAAAAGATGAAAGGAGAAACCTGCGACGACGCGCTAGTGTAGGGTTACATCAACAATGTATCTAGTTGAATTTAACAACGAATGACCTGGTTGTACTGAGATTCGAGCCCGCAATTTTCCGCTCTGTACCAATTAGTAGAAAATACATGGCTAGTTTGTGCTTGGTTAAACATTAAATGTCAAACACTCAAAACACAGAAGAAACGAAGAACGAAGAAATCTTCTAAAACTAATGTTTTGAAAAAAATTACTAGAATTTTCTTAACCTCAATAATGAACTTTAAGTACTTTATGCGAACAATATACCTGCATGCTTTTTCCTGCGTGCTCGAAGATTGCTGATTCACAGCTTCTTAAGGATTTTTTCTAGCGCTCCAGTAGAGCGGAGTAATGATTTTTTTGTCGACTAGTTTGAAACGTTTGTACCAGCAAATAATTGTCAGTGTAACGTATGTTTTAGGTATGTGGTTGTATCTCGACCATATTTACTTTTTAAAAGTCGTGTGGCACTTTCACTTGTAAATTTCTTGTTTCCACAATGGTGAATATATGTACACTGGGGTCGCTTTTTACGCGGGTTGTTTTTTTGCGGGTTTCTCTTTCCGGACTTGGATCATTCCTAACGCAGCTTTACTTTTGGATTGCTATAGCTCAGCCACACTCACTCAAATTAACCATATTACCAACCAGAACAACCGCATTCTAGACCTCTGCTTTGTGAGCGCCCAGGACACGGCCTCATATTTATATGAGGTCCCTGCTCCATTGGTTAAAATAGTCCTCCAGCACCCACAATTATTAGTGACTATAAACGCCGAATTGGAACATGACCTTGACACTGAATCCGCTACCGTATCTTACGACTTCTGCAAGGCCGATCACCAGAAAATCGCTGAGTTTTTCTCCGAGCTCGACTGGAACTTTATTTTTGACTCCGTCGATGCCGATATCGCCGCTCAAACTTTCTCCAACGTATTGGCCTACGCCATCAATCGATACGTCCCAAAGAAATGCCAGCATCCTGCTCCCCGACAGCCGTGGCAAACGAGAGAACTTCGGCAGTTGAAATCCCAGAAGAGAGCTGCCTTTGAAAAAATTACTTAGCACCGTACACTGTCCCTAAAACGTCATTACGTGAGAATCAACCACACCTACAAAAATGTTGCGAAACGATGTTGCGAAACCAGTGCCAAAGCTTCTTTCTCTATCTGGCCGTAATTCTGCTCCGCAGGAGTTAGAGATCTTGAAATGTGCGAAATAGCCTTCACTGATCCATTCGGAAAACGATGCAAAATAACAGAGCCCAAGCCATTTTTGGATGCATCACCTGCGACGATGATTTCTTTGTTCGGGTCAAAATGTGTCAGCAACAAGTCGGAAGTGAGCAGCATTTTGAACTTGTCGAACGACATCTGACAGTTCGCAGTCCATTCCCATTTCACGTTTTGTTTCAGTAAATAATCCATGGGTGCTCTTAGCTCTTTCATCTGCTTGACAAAACGCCCATAATGATTGATAGCTCCAAGATACGATCGAAGCTGTGATACGTTGGTTGGAGCTGGCATTTGCGAAATTGCGGTTGTCTTCGCGGGATCAGGTCGTAAGCCGTCTTTGTCGATGATATGGCCTAGGAACTTAATTTGTGATAGACCAAATCGTACGTTTTGATCCGCTCCAGGACCTCATGAAGGCTTCGATTGTGTTCTTCTTTTGTCTTACCAGAAATCATGATATCGTCTAGATACGGCTTTACTCCAGGAATACCAATAATCCTTTGGAAGGCACCAGGAGCGGACTTGATTCCAGGCGGCAGACGGTTGTATTTGAACAGTCCTCGATGAGTGTTTATCGTCAGATACTTTTGTGATTCCTCTTCAATCTCGACTTGCAGGTACGCATCAGAAAAATCGAGTTGGGAGAAATAACGGCAGCCAGCTAGATCAGCAAAAATATCATGTGGATGTGGTAGCGGATGGGCATCTGATTCTAGCGCATTGTTTAACCCTGTAGAATAGTCGCCACAGATACGGACGGAAACGTTGTCTGACTTACGGACCACTACTATTGGAGTTGCCCAGTCGGAAAACTTCACTGGTGAGATAATTCCCTTGTCCTGAAGACGTTGAAGTTCGGCATCCACCTTGGGAAGAGCAGCATATGCAACTGGTCTCTTGGGACAGTACACGGGACGGACGTTGGGCTTCAGGTAGAGTTTAACTTTTGCCTTGGTACACCGGCCAAGTGTGCTCTGGAACACTTCCGGGAACTTCATACGCAGCTTTTGCTCAATGTCTTCCGGCTTCTGATGCACAGCATTGACCAGTGAGTTGAAAGGAATCGACCATAGATGGAATAGATCGATTGTTTCAATTCCAAGGACATTCAAATCCGGGCTTGATGACACATAGACAATGCCAGCTTTTGTCACGCTTCGGATGGTTATGTCTGCAAGGAACTCACCAGCCATGTTAATCTTGTCTCCGGAAGCGCTGATGGCGGTTATGTCAGTTTCTCTGATGGCTGGTTTGCCTATCGCCTCCCAGGTCTGCGTAGAAATAATGGTGATATCAGAAGCGCAATCTAACTGAAGGACAGCTTCTTTGCCATTGATTCCAACAGTAACGTATTTCCTCTTCCCTTGAAGATCGATGCGTTTCACTGAAATTCCTTTGGACTTCACAAATGCCTTGTACTTTTGTTTTTCGAACTTCTTTGCTGGCTTTGATTTTGATTCTGCGGATGAGCAGTAACCTTCTTTATGCCCTTTTCGTTCGCACTTGTTGCAATTGTGGTCTTGATAGGAACATTCCTTTACGAAATGTAAATCATCGCAAAACCAGCACGGAGATTTCGGTTGTTTTTTCTTAGCAGGCTTGGTGGAAACAGCGTTGACGACGGATTTTTCCGGAACGGGCTTCTCTACCAACTTGGTGTCCTGCTTTAGATTGTTGAACCGATGACACTCCTCGACGAGATTTTCCAAGGTTAGCTTTGTACCGTCTGCTGGCGGAGCATGCTCTTCTTCAGCTTCCAATTTGCTGATCAATCGAGTTCGGATGTCTGCATCGCGGGGAGATTGTAGACCGCAAACAAAACGTAGCGCCTTGAATTGGTCATCGGTGAGCTTGGTGAGTTGGAATGCTTCGCAATGCTTGTTCACAGAGGCAGCATAACTTGAAAAATCGTCTGCTTCGTTCTTAGTATACTGAAGACAACGGTAACGATCGTTGAACAGCGAGGTTTGATGACCAAAAAGTTTCTTAAGTTTCTTCACCGTTTCGTCCAGGCCAAAATCGCGGGGATGTCTTGGCACGATACTATTTACGTATCGCTCGTGGCACTGGGTGCCGATTTTTCTTAAGAGTAGCCTCACCTTCGCTGGATCGTCTAGATTCTTGCCGTCGACCTTGAAGACATCTTCGTAGCGAGCAAACCACGCGTCGAAGAACACTCCACCGTCAGCATCGTAGTAAAAATCTTCAATTCCCGTGGCCAACGATTCGATTATCTTCTCGCTTCCCGGTTGGCTGGCTTGACCGGTTTGCTTGAGGAGTTGAATCTGCTCTTGTTGGTTGACTATCAGTTCGGTTAGTCGGAGAATCGCGTTTTTCAAATCCTGGTCGGACATCTTGCAAGAGTCTTGAAGCAGCTTAAAATTGTCCTCGTCGCCAAGAATTGTTGTAGTTTCCAACAAATAAAAGACTAGTTGTAGCTTTAACGTCTATATTCTTTGGAGGTTGGAACAAATATGAATAGAGAAAATTGTGCTGTCAACCAGCCTAATAATTCACAGGCTTCTTAGTTAAAAGTCTTCGAGTGTAATTGCTATGGAACATGTCGCTTTCGGTGTCTTCCCGTCCTGCTGAAAATCGGCGTACATGTTTCCAGTACACAAGAAGGGAAACAAAAACGATGTGAGCAATTATCGTGGCATCACATCGCTCTGTGCTGTTGCCAAACTGTTCGAGCTTGTCATCATGGAGCCTTTGCTCGCTCACTGCAAAGCTTTCATAAGCACTGACCAACATGGATTCACAGCCGGTCGCTCCACCGCCACTAATTTACTTTGCCTTACTTCGTACATCAGTGACAGTATGGTGAAACTTGCTCAGACGGATGTCATTTACACTGACTTGACAGCTGCCTTCGATAAACTGAATCATCGCATAGCCGTTGCAGAACTTGACAATCTTGGAATCAACGGGAATCTTTTACTATGGTTTCAATCGTACCTTACCGGTCGCCGTCTAACCGTTGCTATTAGGGATTGCCAATCCTCTTATTTTGACGTTACGTCTGGAATACCACAAGGAAGTCACTTGGAACCGCTAATCTTTCTGCTCTATTTTAATGACGTGAACCAAGTTATTAAAAGACCACGGTTGTCTTGCGCGGACGACCTCAAACTCTATCTTCAAGTTCACACTATTGAAGACTGTCACTGTCTTCAACGTCAGCTAGATGTTTTTGCCGATTGGTGCCATCTCAACCGTATGGACGTTAATCCATCCAAGTGCTCGATTATATCTTTTTCGCGAAAAAAACAGACTATACATTACAAATACGCTTTGCTAGGAACTGAGATCGAGCGCGTAAACCAAGTTAAAGACTTGGGGGTAATTTTGGATTTCCAACTCACTTTCAAGCCTCACATTTCGTTCACTGTCGACAAAGCCTCTAGAGTTCTGGGACTCATCTTCAGGATCGCTAAAGACTTTACGAATATCTACTGCCTTTAATCATTGTATTGCGCATTATCTCGCTCCATACTGGAGTACTGCTCGGTTGTCTGGACTCCTCATTACAACAATGGCGTGGAAACAATTCGACGCTACGACTGCCTGCTCAACGAACTACTACAGCATTTTTGGCGCAATGATTGGTCTCCAAAGGTTGTTCAACAAAGTACCTGCTCTATTCGACTTTAATTTACCTCGAACGCTTCTTCGTCGGCGATATCGTTTATTTTTTTCAAGATCTGACTAGTTCAAATGTTATATTGTTTGTAATATGTAATATCGTATTGACGCTCTGAAGATATTTTAATTGTTAGCTTTAAGTTACACCATTTGGGCACTTGCCTGCCTGTTGGTGAATATACCAAATAAATAAACAAATGATTTCACGTAAGTGAACTATATTGGTGTTATAAGATATTTGATATCTTAAAAAAATGTGCAAAATTGGAGTCATAGGGTACCATTCATAATGTTGCACATAAAGCTTTGCTGTCTGTAAAGCGAACAATGGAAAAGTTTCCGCGTCAATACTGTATCCGCTCGAAACAGCTTCCAATATAACTTTTATTTTCTTAATTAAATCAATATTGATTCCTGTTATTTGCGAAGCCTTTACAGGGTCACCAAAAAATCTTCGCGATTGTTCCCTTCGTTTGTGTTGCCATCTTCGGGACGTGGCATATCTACCAATAAACCCATCTCATCTTTAGAAGATCTTTGAATTCTCTGCTTTGTTGCAGAAACAATTTGTTTTTTCAGGTTAGTACGGGCTTGCCATTTCTTTATCGGTAGTTTGTATGCAACATGTAATAAGGTTTCGAAGCAACGAATTCTCGCATAGACTGTCGAAAGGCCAAATCTGAAAGTTTCCGCATTCAATTTTTTTATCGTTAGAAATGTTTGGACGTTTCGTTACAAATATAGCATCGCATAGTCGATGTAAAGCGGTAAAAAGGAGCTTTGAAAAATACTGCAATCGTTGGCTTCCATGTTTATAATTTTTAGCACTCAGCTTGTTGTGAATCATCACATTCCCACTTCGAATAAAGCTCTAAATATTCCAATTCTTGAGAATTAACCTACCTTAATACTTCATCCAAATATTTGCTTAATCTTAAAGTAGTATGGTCAAGTAAAGATATCTTCTGGGTAACATTCAGCTTTTGCCTTCTGCAAAGCACTTTTCAAAAACCGCGTGCTAATACGCAACAATAACATTTCAAATCATGCATCAGAACATGAACATGCAAAGCTTGCTGTGTTCGTTCCAACATTAATCCATTTTTGAACAACATGATATAATAAAACTTTGATAAATTTTTGTTTTGTTTCTATTTTGTAAGGAGTATTGAATACCGTGTGTGTCGAACGCTTAGAAAATTCAATTGATGGTAAAATCTGAGTGGGATGTAATGGAAACGGTATAAAATTGAGTAATACTAGTCCTCACAACTGACTTTCTCGCAGAAAAATAATAATTACCATTAAATCAAGACTGCTGAAACATAAACAAATCTATGGTCTAGTGATGTTTTGAAAGTTCAGTCAGAATATCAAAACTTTAGTTGGATAAAAGAAAAAAAAAATTAGAATAATTTAGATTATCAGTAGGTGTCTTTAACTAATATTTTTTTGAAGACCCTTGCCTAATATAATTAATGTTATTTTGGAGAACCTTGCCAAGACGGTGGTCAAAATATGGATTTTCCCAGAATTTTTTTTACTGTCTCACTTGTAGGGAGAATAATCACGAATCTGTTAATATAAAAAGGAAAGTCTTTCTCCACTCCAAAACATTTCCAAAGTCATCATAAGTCTAAAATGTAACATTCACGAAAAAGTGACTTTTGACTATCTGTTTCCATTTCTGGAGCAATGCGTCGAACAAAGTCCCGGCCTTCTCAGGCTGGGCTTCAATTTGCGGTAGGCCGAATTCATCGCCTGATGGAGTACCTGTCGATCTGGCGACTCTAATGGAGTAATTTGTTGCAGAAGTGCTGGAATAGGCGGGAAACGTTGCAAGAGATAATAATACAACAAGGATCATCCCGGCAATCTGCAATGACGAGGAATTGAAAACCCACCGAAATCAATTTTTAATCAGTCCTCAGCCCAGTGCAGTTACACTTTCTAGTCCATCCGTTCAAAGTCTAGCTGAGTCTTTAGTACAATTCTTATATTGCGGTTTTCGGTGTGATTCATTCTCCATTCCAGTTTAATTTGCTGTTCAGTTTTCATTGACTTTCAATTATGCATGCTCGTGTAGTCCGATTTTCAACGAAACCCAGCTTACAATTCAATCTGGTCTCCTTTGCAGCTCTTAGTTCGGATTATATTTAGGCTAATTTAGTTCAGTTTAGTCCTTGAAAAAGTTCCATTTAAAGAAAAGTAATAAATAAACAATAATGTTTGTTTTTCGCTAAATTTGGTAGCCAAAAACCAGCATAAAAGGAGCATAAATTCTATTAACTTCGCTCCGGACGCTGAAAACGGCTAGACGGAAGTCTGAAAAAAAAAATCGTTAGTAACGACGTAATTGATGGTTGACTAGACAGAGCAAAATCCAGGAAGTTGGCCACCACTAAAATATTCGCGTCCTGTAAGTAAAAGGTTTTCCCAGCGGTTGAACAACGGGGCAGCGGATCCCGTTGCTGTGAACCGTTACCGTTAGTCATCCGCACTGGAGGAGGAGAGCGAGCGCCTTAGGGATGCAATTCACCGGAAAAAAGCTGCTTCAGTCCGCAATTTGTCCGCCAAGCTGCTAGCAACTGGAGCGGGAGAAATATTCTGGCAAACAATCCAAGACTGACATGTACGTTTCGGAAGCATTATGGATGATTTTCCACTCGCCGGGCGGAGATTCGCCGACGATTTTTCATATCTTCCGGCCCTTCTCTTTGCTCCTGCCCACTTCATCTTATCTTTATAGTCATTTCCGTTTTCATGTTTTTTTTTTGTTTAGCAGCGGAAAGCTCCTCCTAATTCGAAAAGAATCGTGAAAAATATGATACCCTTGGCTCTTTCAAACTAGACTCTCCTGTTGTTCGTTTATCCGTGGGCCATAAAAAAAACAAGCCAAAAACGCATGAAGAAAGATCCCGGGTTGAATGCCGCCGCTAGATAGACGATGTCGGCATTCGTGCATCCTTCGAACTTCGAAAGTGATTTAATGATAAACTTGTATTACCGTACAACCTAGCAGGCCGCTGACCTGGCGTGGCGGCCCACTTTGATGTTTCCCGTTCGCTTCGAATAAACCCGTCACGAGCAGGTTGCTGGCTGCGTCTCGTCTGTGTTCGTGTGATGGAGATTTCAATTTGACAGGGTCAAATTACGGCGCATTATGACTGCTGCCTCCTGCTGCTGCTGCTGCTGATGAAACACCCGCAGATTTATGGAATTCTGACGAGGAAACAAGTTTTTGTTCCCGTATTTGATTACGGCCACGGCCGGAGCACAAAAGGTCCTTCCTTCTAAGCGCACGGATGGAGAGCGGGTTGCTGCGTTTGATTTCGGTACCGTCGTGATTGTCATTAAAAATGTTTCGATCCCCCGGCTGGTGGACTGCTGCTGCAGCACTCCACGTGACAGGAGCTCAGTAGGCTGCGGATTTTTTTCTGCTTCTTTTTACAACCCAAGCTGAGTACATGTTCTAGCTTGGTCGTAAAATATCAGTTACCGCGGATTATGAACGGAGATCTGGCTGGCAAAAAGGGTAGTAAAACGTAAATCCGGGCGGAATTCTTAGTTTGCTTTACGGGAATTTTACGGCTGTTTTGGATGGGCAAAGTGCGCGAGACAACAGTAGCCAGTGTGTATAACTCATCAACTCTTTCTTCTTCGTTCCGAGGAGCGAAATTCAAACCAACTTTAAACGGAACACAATTCTCGCTAGCGCAGAGAATATAACAGCAACCCCAACCATAATTAGAGAAAAAAATGATCTCGGTTTTGCTGCAGCCTGGTAAAGCCGCAAATCGACATCCTGTGCGCCTACTTATTTATAGCCGCTTTTCACTGCCGTCGGCAGTGAATATAAATATTGCAAAAAAAATTAACGTGACATACGGAGAGAAAAAAAAATACCACAGAAATGCTAGCTGTACGTGAGTGAGCAGTCGAAGTAGCAATAAAATGTCATTGATTTCATCCACATAAGATTAGGAATATTTACGACTTTTGATTGCGACGCGCCATCTGGTGACGGGTGAGTATATTTTATTTTATCTCGTTTTTTTAAGGAAGATCTCCATTGAAGCACACCGTTTCGGCCGTAATAGCATTCAAATGGATCGAGACCAGGGCGGGAAAAAGTGCATCTTAGCTTGCGGGTGTATGGTTTTTTTTTTATGGCACTCCAACTCCGGGATTAACTCCGAGTTTTACTGCCCTCCACACAGGGTGCTTTATTACTCGTCAATTCAATTTGAATGTGTCTTGTGCGGAACGGGCCCCAGGACTACTGCCGGGAACGGCGAGGAAGAGAAATGGAGAGAGAACCACACAGCAGGATAGAGAATTGTAAAAATGAGTGCCGAGTGGAATTGCTTATTGCATCTCATTTCCGTCACATGGTGGACCCCCCTGCGGAAGCGTGGCTTGTGTTATTGTTTACGCGATTCATTCGATACTTTTCCTTTATCTGTTCTGTTAGGCAAGTCATTTTATCTTGGCTATCGACTTTGGGTTAGAAATTTTAATGAAATAATACTTAAATTCCAGTCTTCCAAAAGGTTCAGGGCTATGGAATAGCACTTTGACATCAAAAGAAACCATCTGGTCGTCAGTATCATAATAATTCCCTCCGAGAATTTTCAACTTTCGATCGAATCCTTTTGAACGGATCGACTAGGTAATTTGTTTGGAATCTATTTAAATTCCATAGACAAACATTTTATCAATCTCTCCTACCGGTATTCCTACTGCAGAAAAAAATTTCTCTCATTTCATTAGCGGGTTGATGTACTTTTGGAAGACCCTTTTTTCTAGGAAAAGAACGGTTTGAAACATGAAGTTTTCAATTTATCACCCAAAAAAATTGTTATTTTTATCCAACATTTGAAAATTATAATCATATTTGATCAAAACAACAATCTTGTTTTCCTTTTGAGCTTTGAAATAGAAGACTCCAGTAATGCTTCGTACAAGAATATGAGTGAATTGTATATTTTTGATCAAGCATTCCCATGAACTTATGGAACTAGACTGGCAACAAGGCCAACTAAGTGTTGTGCGCGTTCTGCTTCAACGTAAAATTATAGTGATTAAGGCTGTTTCCCGCGGAATAATAATGAATCAATTGGTGAAACCGCAAAGTTCCGGATCCCCTGATATATAGAAAAGTGGAGAAGAGCATCAACGGACCGCTTTGAACAGAATAAGTATCGTTATATTTTCGAAGTGTTTTTTTTTTTTTTTTTTTTTGAGGATCACTTGAACCAGCCACAAAACTCATCGACCAAGAAGTGAAATTTGATACGCTCGCAGTAATTAATCTTTATATTAACAGCGAGGAATTTCTTTAAGGAAAAGTTGGTAAGATCGTTCTAAACTGTATTAAAAACATCAATTAATATTAAATTCGAGCCACTAATGTAAATTAGTCTGGAAGTGTGAATACAATGTTATGTCTAATAGATATAACAACGTATCCATGCGGGGCTTAGTGTTTTTGAAAGCGATCTCGGAATGTACGTGTATTACCAGGCATTCTTGAAATGGGTCGTTGGATGAACGCTAGAGCTGTCACCTTTCATCTCCAGGGCTAAAAATATTTGCATCTTTATATTATGTAATATATTAAAAAAATAAAGTAGAAATCAGCTTCAAATAGAAACAGATGCAGATAGGTTTTTTTCCATAAAAGCACTGCCGGCCAGTGAGAGATGAATTGTAAACACACACACACACACCACCTTCAGTTCATTGGAACATCTGTACACCGACAAATATTATATGAATGACATATATGCCTAAAATTACAACAATAATAAAACTAAGAAGAAACGAAAAATGAAAGATTGAAACCAAAAAAATGGCATGAAAACGAAATTCAACGAAATTTAATAAAAATAAAATCAAAATGAAAAAGGAATAACACAAAAATCAACTCAACATGAAACAACATAAAACAAAAATGGAATAAATATTAAACAAATCGTAAGCATGAATAAAACGAAAAATGAACAAAAAAAGTATATGAAAAACAAATGAAAAATATATAACAAAAATTAAAAAAGAAACAGAAATGAAACAAAAACAAAACTGAGACAAAAATGAATCGAAAATGAAATAAAACCAAAAATATATGAAGCAAAAATTAAACAGAAATGAAACAAAAACCAAACAAAACTGAGATAAAAATGTAGTAAAATTAAAACGAAAAATATATGAAGCAAAAATGAGACCAAAATGAAACAAAACTCAAATGCTAATGAAACTAAAACGAGACAAAACTAAAACAGAAAACTGAGATAAAACTGAAACGAAAATGCAACAAATATGAACAAAATCGAAATAGAAATGAGAAAAATGAAGCAAAAATAAGACCAAAATAAAACAAAGATGGAACAAATGAAACAAAAAAGAAACAAAAGGAAACAGAAATATAACATAACCGATGCGTAAATCAAACAAATGAAACAGGAAATAAACAATTATGAAACAAAAACGAAAACTAACTGGGATAAAAATGAATCGAAAATGAAACGATAATGAAATAAAATGAAACATTTACGAAGCAAAAATTAGACAAAAAAGAAACAAAAATGATATAAAAATAAAACAATTACCAAAAGAAACAGAAATGAAGAAAGCGAAGTAAAACTGAAACAAAAATTCAAACGAAACTGAAACAGAAATTATATACAAATGAATTGGTAATGAACCAAAATATAAACACAAATGAAATAAAACTTAAACCAAGATAAAACAAAAATGAATCAAAAACTTATTTACGTTGGATAATCGACGTTTATCAGTGAAAAATAGATTGAAAGGTCCAAATTTCCGAACGTTTCGAGCTACTGTTTTATTATATTTATTATATTTAGCGGATTTTGCTAGACTAAAAACTATGCCGGCATACTGTTTCAATTCTATCAATCGACCGATAGAAATGACTGGAATAAAACTGAAACAAAAATGGAACAAATATACAACAAATATGAAACAAAACTAAGACGAAAAAAAAAAAACAAACATGATATGAATATAAAACACAAATGAAATGAAAATGTAAAAAAGTTAAACAAAAATGTTACAGAAGTGAAACAAAGATGAAACAAAAGTATTACAATAATGGAACGAAATAAAAACAGAAAAGAAAGCAAATAAAATAATACTCAAACAAAAATGAAATAAAACTTAAGCAAAAATGAACAAAAAAGAAACAAAAATGAAATAATAATCAAACAAAAATTAAACAAAAATAAAACAAAATTAAAACAAAACTGAAACAAAGATGGAATAGGAATGAAATCAAAAAAAAAAAATTAAACAAAAATGATTTGAATCTTAAGCCAAAATGAACAAAACAAAAACAAAATTGCAACAAATGTTAAACAAAAATGAAATAAAAATAAAACAAAATTAAAAACAAAACTAAAACAAGAATATAACAAAATTAATGAAAAAAGAAACAAAAATGTAATTAAATTAAAACAATAATCGAAAATAAACTGAACAGAAATAAAATAAAAATGAAACGAAAACCGAGCACGGCCAACAATCAACACGCAGTTCTGCTTGCTCTATGTTAATCTTCAAATTATTAGTGTTTTTTATAAGTTTAAACAGCATAAGTTCTTAACTTGCTTTCACCACTGCAATGTGAATCATATAGGGTTGGTGGAGCTGATAACAAAGCAAACTTAGTGCTGTGCGCGTACTGCCTTCTCCCATGAAATAAAATAGTGTAATTGGTGAAATGGCAAAGTTTGGTTTCTCCTGTTAACTCTGAATGAACTCTGAAGAAGGAGATCATCCGATCGCTTTTAGCAGGATCAGTACCTATTTGTTAGTTTTGAGATCAGCTGAACCAGACATAAAAAACACCAACCGTGAAGTTTAATTTTTCACGCTCGCAGCGCCACCGCCGGTCGCTGGCGGGTAGACAAACTAACCAAAAAAAGCTGCCCATGAAAAAGATGGGGAGATGCATACGAACAAAATGAAATCTGTTAGTAGAATACGCCGTTTCGCTTGTATAGAGAAAGTTTAAGTATATAGTCAAACATTTATTAGCGTGAGTTAAATATATATATATTCGCTTCCTATATTATTACAATTCATGATTTCTCTAGCTTTTGAACAACTGTTAAATATTCACATTTTTTCATTTGATCATGTTGAAATTCATAAGTGGACTTGACACGAGTTCTACTATATATTCGGATTTTGAATGGTTTGGCTTTTTTTAAGTAAACTTTGTTTGTACAGTAAGATCTTTTTTTACACGGGTTTTCAAATACCGTGGTTTTTTTTCACGTCGTTTTTTTAAATAATGTGGTTTTGCTCATGCTCATACTTAGTGGTTAAGGAAAAATATCGAATTTTTTATTATTAGCATGTGGCACGCACCTAACATAAAGATCAAAGAATCAAAGCTAAAAGCGCCAAAGAAACGGACGCTTGGAGCGCCGTCTACTGGCGGATACTCGGGCATTATACGAAAGAATCCCATTGACAAATTACATCGGTTTGTTAATTTTAAAATGTTTTCACATCTTTTAATATTGGTGTAGAAACAGAGATCATACGAATTCGATCGCTCGATTTAAAAACAGAAAGCAAATGGAACTTACCGTGTCACAAAGTTAGCTCAAACTGACTTGCCATTTTTCTGCATATGATATGTGATACTTAAAAATGACATCACCAAAACTTCCGGCATCGGTAATATTTGGCATGCTGTTAATTTATTTATTTCAATTTTTTTCTAACAAATCCCCTAGCTTTTGACAAATATTACTATACAAAAACGTTATTCAGTTGCGCTGAAATCATGTATGGCGAAGTGACGACCTCAACGACATTATCTTTATCGTGATTAGTTAGGCGTTTTGTGATTAAATTTGGAACTAGCATATGTTCCATTCGTACAAGTTTCACAGGCTTCGAATTCATGCAACTTTGCCATTTTACAGATTAGATGAGGGACATAGCTTGTTCATTACAGTAGCGAACGCGTCGAGCTTGTTTTCGCAATAGGCGGTCTGTCGGGGATTTCGCGCGCACTCTCGTGGTTGTGCACAGTATTGCTCTTCGAGTACGACGGCATTACCTTTCAATGATCGCACGGTGTAACAGTGAGATGTTCGGGAGGTCTTAGAGATTCCGTCCGAGTTGTTTTCTATCTAGCACCAATTATATTACAAGAGAAAAAACGCGTTGTAGATATTGTATCCTCTAAAATTGCGGTCGGCTTACAGTTTCCGAATAAAGTTTAACGTTTTACGAAATAAAGCTACTCATTGATTCGTGAATGGGTAAACTAAGGTGTTCATGAGCAGAAACGCGTAGAGTTGTACGATACGTAAAGTAACCGAAATCACTTAACCTCCACGATTCGCTTGTATCCCGTCACTGCAAATATGATAAGGTTTCAAACATGCACATGCACCTGGCGCGCTTTCGTGAGTTCATATATCGAAGATCGCACCACTTACCTCGGGGAAGTGCGTGCACGTCGGGTTCAAAATCGGAAGAGTCGGTCAGTTCTTCTTTTAGTACAAAACTCGTTATTCCCGTCGTACTCCTAAAATCCTTAATCAATGAAATGAAACCTCTTAGAAACATAAAAGATAGGTTCGCGAAAAATACCTTAGTGGACGAGTGCCCATAAATACCGCCAAGAGTTTTATCTTATGTAGAGAAGAAACGCGACAGACAACTAACACAAAACTCCTATACCCGTGGTGCTTGTGGAGTGTGCAGGAGTATATCCGGCCTCTAGTAACAACAAGTATCGAACTAACACCCCTTTCCTTCCTTCCTTTGATCTACGTTCTGGACCGGCAGGCGTCGGTACTGATCAGCATGCAGGGATGATTGGAGATGCACATCGAAAAGCTAAATCCCAAGCAGTAATCACTAAATTCGATTTACAACTCCAATCGATCCTGGTCAGTAACGAAGTGGCAACCGGTGGTGATCAATCAAGCTCAAGCTCAAGCTCAAGCTCAAGCATTCCCATGAACGTATGGTTTTTGCTGGAGAACCACGGAAAAATAAGGAAAATCGTGTATTTTCCTAAATATTAATAAATTTTCGAGCTTAAATTCAATATATCTTCAGAATGTTAACTACCAAGAGCTTTTCGATTCAGAATGACTCTCTGCATCTTTTAAAATCATCAGAATACAAATATTCTGAAAAATGTTTAAATCAGAATATTTATAAAAAAAATAATCAGCCATAAAAAAAATATTTTTCATTTCTCCATCCTGGACTTTTTTAAAAGTTGCGTATTAACGTCAAGTTACTTAAAAAAAATAAAAAAAAAATTCAACTCGTTTTTTTAATTTTAATTTTAATTTAATGTTTTTTTTTTTTTTTTTTTTTGTATAGCGTATATTTTTGATATGATGCATTTTTAATTCCCTACAACTCATTCTCAGACAGTTTTTCTATACAACCAACGGTTTCTGGGCTACAATGCTTCAAATAAAACCTATGCCAAAAGGCATGCGCCCTTTTAGAATATAACTCATATAGGTCATTTGGCGCGATCTTGCTCCTTACTATACGTGCTATATAGGATACCAAGTCACCCACTATTGATCGAGTGATGACCGGTTGCCTCGGCACGCTCCCAGTCAGGTATAATGTGCTTAATAAAGCCAATTACCTTCTGAGGATTAGCAGACCAAATTTCACTAGGTTGTAAGCAACCCTTGTTGAGAAATTGGATTCTGCTCATGTATAATGCACCACAGCTGCATAGCAGATGTTCCGAGGTTTCACTTTCTATACTACAAAAGTGACAAGTATCGTCTTGAACCCGACCAATGTTCTTTAGATGATACTTACTCGGACTGTGCCCGGTTATTAGTCCTGTGTAGATACAGAGCACCCACTTATTGAGCTTTAATAGCTTTTTTGTAATTCTTACGTTTTTGACTGGTGACATCCTCCGACAGCCATCCAGTTGGATGTCTCCCGTTGTTCTTTCCAGTAATTCAGTTCCATTTTTATTGTACAGTATGAAATGCCACAAAAGGGTTCTGGACCAATGAATTGAGAGGAGAAACCTTGTTTGGCCAGTTCGTCTGCTTTTTCATTGCTTTCAATTCGCAAACGTTAGCACATTCGATTATAGCGTAAATCTCTGCTTGGAATACTGTTGACCCATAGCCACCGATATCCGATCTCTAGGATCGTGAAGAATACCGTTAACCCCTGACGAACCATATAAGCCCCACACTCCCAATCGGAACGTGATGTTTCATGCACCTGGTAGGAAATATCGCAGTTATTCATAGGTTTCATCCAATCTCCGTTCATACTCATCACTGGAAGGATTGAGGTTCTGAATGCAGAAATTGTTGGAACGGATCGGAATGACTTTCGAAATAATATCACTCGACTTCTACAAAAAAACAGAAAAAAAGAAGCGAGTTCTCTACCCACAAAACAACTGAATTTGTTCAAAATCGTTTAAAATCTGTCCACGTGGAATGCGGATGGCCCCTAACTCACTCTAGGTGCGTACGAGCCAGATCATCTCTATTTGGCGAGTTGATGTCCTTGCTCCATTGCACATTGATCCCAGTTAGACAACGCTCTCCGTGTGTAGCTTATAACCTCACTAGGACTTTCTCTCCAAATATCGGATGGTTCCCTTACCAAAGATACGAAATCTGCGTTGTATTGATTGTAAGAATTCGTAGAGTAGGTGAGTTTGCCTAGTTTACCTAGCTTCTTGAGACGATACTAACTAACACAGTGCCTTGTGAACCTCCTTAAGTCTTTCTTCTTGAGCCTAAGTAGTGCGAAGCTCTTCTCATGATTTGGCTCTATGAATCTTTTTGATTGTTCTTTCGATTCTACAGTGACTAGAAAGTGTGACAGTGACTGAAATCCAGTGACTAGGCCCTAGAGCTAAAACTGAAAAAAAAAAATGAAACCTTATAGTTTTTTATGAATGTTGGTTCCCCTCTACGGTCGCTATTACGTCTGCTCAACAAATTTTTGTTTTCCTTGATATGAGAATCCTGTGGAATCATTCATTTCAAAACCGTTCTTTGTAGAAGCAAAGTGAGGCTTCTTGAACTCTGGGCCCACCTTGCTCCCAACTTTCTCGTTCTGTCGCCTATATTTTGTTGGACATTTTCAAGTTTGGTTTCCACTCAGTCTTCGTTGCTTTTTATTAGACTTTCAGTAAATATTCTCAGCCTTCATCATCGTAATACCAGGGAACCACGAATGTTATTGTACTTCCCTGGAAGAGCGTGCTCCCGCCTGTGCGCCCCGACACCTTGTACCAAGGTGGTTGTTTAGAGTGTAGTCTCGGGGTAGAATATTAGCAGAATCACGGCTATTCGATGTCAACGGATTTAAACATAGGTTTATTCGCAGGCTCTTTAACCAGCTTTTCTTTACTTTGAATTCTGCAGAACCTCGACAAATAGCCTTTGACAAAAATAAGTCCATCTCACAATAAAACTGGCCAGAGGAACATTCAGATGAAAACTCCCCAGGAAATTGAGGCTCGGGCTAGTAAGCGTAAAAAGGAGGAGTGAACTATAATCATCATGTCACTTACTCTTTATAGTGATATTGCTAATGATAAAAGTGCGGAATACAGCAAACACCCGGGCGATATCACAAAAGATCAATGCTTAAGCTAAACTTTATCGAAAAGTGTTGATGTTATGATTCACTTTTCACCCCTTTTAACCATTTACGTTCTAAAAGTTATCGAAAAAAATGATTGAAATGTACTTTAACTTTGTTGGAGAATTCCTGGGAATGTGTGGTCCTCTACAAAAACATGTGCTTTGTATGCCCCAATGCTTCATTAAAATAACGTTCTCTCGTAAAATACAACTAACAGAAGCTAAGCACAAAAAACTAAATTTTAAGGAACTCTCATATAAAATACTTTGTTACTCGGTACCTGATGAGGATAGAAACTATGTTTATTAACCAAAGTTTCATATTTTTAAATCTTCTACATCTTTGCCAAATGAACCATTTCCCTATCTCTTAACGCATAAAAATTAGATTTTTTTATTTTTAATACATTTTTTTTCGCACAATTTTTGACAATTGAAGAATACGCGAGTCATTCATACAAAAAATTGCCTCGAAGACATCATGAGGCTAGGATGGTGGTGAAATGCGCTTTTTTGTGTTCCTGTCTATGCCTTTCCATGGCTAGTTACATTGATTGGTGAGATGCCACGCTCCCTTAATATCAAGAAAAGCTGTCAGGGAATTTTTTTATGATGATCAATTAGTTTTTCCATAAGGTTTCAAAAAAGGGATGTTGAACTAAATCGAAAACCTCCGACTTTCGGAGTGTCTTCCAGCTTTTGATATGAAAATAACTCTAGTTTGTTTCCATTTCGAAGGTATGTAAATGGGGCTCACCTTATATATCTTCGTAGTAATAGGAATAGGCTGTACTCCATCCATTACCGTAAACTTCTATGGTTGGAAAGAATCTGTTGCCCATTCTACTTACGATTATCTAAATAAGGAGCAGACAAGTTTCTGGGATTCGGTCCAAGTCGCATTTGAGTTTAACAATGAAGATTATGGGAAGGAATTTTCCATCAGGGTATTCAGTGTTTCTTGACAATTGGTGGTGTGAGTGCCATCAGTCTTTCTCAGTCTCACGGCTAGCGTTGTGTGTGTGTGTGTGACTTGTCTGCTTAGTGAAAGTTAGCTTTTTAAATGTTTTTACTAGTTTTTCTGCTAAAATCAGTGTGTTTCGTGTGAGTAGTACTCTGCCTATAAATGCATGTCAGTCCCAATAGCAAATACGTGCAGGCGAAAAAAGCGTAGTTTAATGCGCTGACTTTTTTCCTTTTTCAAAGAGTCAATTTCAAAGTGAAACTAGCGTGTATGCATTCTAACGCTTGAAATAAGCATGAAAGAATAGAAGTGTTCTTAAATATTTTAAAACATGTTTGAAACAACACTCAAAACCTTGTGTGAATACTGAGGTGACTGACATACGTTTATTCGTGATCTTTTGAACAAGAATAAATGCATAAGAGTCACAGGTTGCTGTGATCGTTTGGCGATGTCAACGGCTCTGTGTTTTCACGTTGATGTCAAAACAACACAGTCTTTAATTGTTGTTTCAAAGGTTCACGTGCGCGGATAGTTTGTTGTGCGAAATGTCTGTACTTGAATATTTGAGAAATTACGGGAGTTCCGATTCTGAAGACGAAGCCAAGGAGGGAGTTTCGAACTCGATTGCATATGATGAATTGGATCAGGAAGACTTGATATCGAAAAACGAGTTCCCCGGATTTGATGAAACCGAAGAACAATTTCCAGCTAACGAATCTTCTGCATCGTGGATGGCCTATTTGGAATCCTTTGAGGATCCTGAGGACAAACATAGTGTCATTGATTCTGATGGGAGCTTTACTGCCCTTGGTGAATCTCCCAAAAAACGAAAGCTAACGAAAAAACAATGAAAGCTAACAGCATTGCAAAAAAACGTCGCTTTTCACATCAATTAAAGTTTGATGAATGTGGTTGTAGGTTGAAATGCGGATCGAACATATCCAAAGACGATCGCATGCAACTGAATGCGATGTTTTGGACTCTCGACCAAGAAAACCAGAAGAGCTACTTCCGCCAAAGCGTGCAGCAAGTGGATATTAAACAACGTCGGCGGTACAGATTCGAGGAAGATGAACCAAGGAAAGTACACGGTTATTGTTTTCAACTCGCGGCCGCAAATGGTTCTTTTGTAGAAGTGTGTAGAAAAATTTTTTTAAACACCTTTGGTTATAATGAAAACTGTGGGTAAGTATATTTAAATTTGTTTTGTTCCTTATCAACAGAATATTTACATATCTACATGACTATTTGTACAGTAACATCATTTATCGATGTGTTGGTGGAGCTCAACTGAAAAAATCGCAACGAGGGAGGTATGTACGAAGCACGGCAAAACGTGACGCCATCGAAAAGCTTATCCAATCATATGGCCCATCTGTATCTCATTATCGTCGAGAACATGCTCCCAGAAGGCTATACCTTCCGTCAGATCTAACTGAGAAACAAATGCACCAACACTTCCAAAACACGCATGAGCTGAAAGTTACTTATGCTCTTTATTGCAAGAAAATTCGGGAAATGAATATTCCACTAGTGAAATTGGGGAAAGCAGAGTGTGAGGTATGTGTTATGTCAGCACAACACCGTAAAGACTCCTGACATGTAAAACCGATAACCGTGAGTACTTGCTCGATTTGCACTCGGTATGATGAGCACTTAATGATTGCCAAAACGTCACGTGCTGCTGATCGTGAAGACGGAGAGACTGTGCTATCGGATACAATTGTTTTAGCTGTAGACCTTCAGAAGGTAATGTTATTCATTGTTGAGGTCAACCTTTTTGTATAATTTTGCTAAAATTCCAGGTAGTACAGCTGCCTAGACTCGATGGATTGAAAACCCTCATCTTTTCTCGACGCCTTCTAGCGTTCAACCAGACGTTCGCCCCTGTAGGCAAATATACGAAGGCCTTGCCTGTTGTAGCTTGCGCATGGGACGAATCAACGGCTGGTCGGTCTTCGAACGACATTATGAGCACATTTTTTCGGGTTATCCAACGATACAAAGACACAAAATACATTGTTCTGTGGCTGGATAATTGCGCTGTTCAGAACAAAAACTGGGGTTTGTTTTTCCACTTAATATTACTGATGAACTCAAGTGATATTAATGTGGAAAAACTTCCCCTAAGTTTTTTGAGTCTGGGCATACATTTATGGCATCGGATAGTTACCATGCAGGCGTAGAAAGAGCAATGAAATCCAAACCACCAGTAACATCTCTCGATTTCAAGGATATTCTGCAAGTGGCGCAATCTAATGCTGAAGTATTGGACATGCATCTTTAGCATTTTTTTAAGACGGAACTGCAAGTTTCCAAATATACACTGAAAAAAAAAAGGAACCCTCGTCCTTATATGGACCAAATTAAGACAGTCATATTCCGCAAAGGAAGCTTTATGATGGCATACGAAGATTCATTGGAAACTGGTGATTTGATCAGTTGTATGATTTCCACTAAAAGGCAGCTAAAAATGGTGACATCCAAAACTTTTGCTTCACACAGAACCCTGAAGTTCAAAAAACAAGCTCGTGGAATCGACAAAAGCAGAAAAGAAGCGTTGTTGGATGTTATTCTACCGGTGATTGAGAACGAAAAAAGGGAATTCTGGAAAACTTGGCAGAAACCGAAGACGATGATGAAATTGAAGAAGACTTAATGACTGTTTCCACTATTAATTTCTTCGAAAATGAACAATAAAAATTTCTATGTTTTACCTTTAACTATAATTCTTCTTTAGTTGTAGTAATAATGAATGAAATAAATTTCTAATCGCACATTTTCAATTCTGTGACGTTTGTTATGCGTTTTTTTTTTTTTTAAGGGGGGATTTGTTAGTAGCTTAAGTATTTATGATAAATATTAGTAAATAATGAGTATGTGTGTCCAATCACAAATGGTGACTTCTCCACACTGTTAGAAATTTGTAATTTTAATTGTTAGGATTTGTTTGCTTTCGCAATTAGGACTTATCATTCGTAGGGATTCAAACCTACTTGTCAGAAAAGGGGAAGTAAACTTACAACTAACTTAATTGCTAACTTATTGGCTATAAAGAGAGCTTATCGTAGCAATTGAGGATTGCAACGATTTTTGTCGAAAATTGTTAATAATTTTATTTGACATAGCTTCTAATGGTTCAACACCAGTAAGTCTATGTAATTCGAGTGTACCAAACCAAGGAGGACGCTTCAAAATCATTTTCAGAATTTTATTCTGAATCCTTTGGAGCGTTTTCTTCCTTGTTGAACAGCAACTTGACCAGATCGGTACAGCATAAAGCATTGCTGGTCTAAAAATTTGTTTGTAAATCAAAAGTTTGTTCTTTAAACAAAGTTTAGAATTCCTGTTAATGAGAGGATATAAACATCTCGTATATTTGATGCACTTGGTTTGTATACTCTCAATGTGCTCTTTGAAAATAAGTTTTTTATCATAAATTAGTTCCAAGTACTTAACCTTGTCGGACCAACTTAAAATAACCCCATTCATCTTGACAACGTGATTATTGTTTGGCTTGAGGAAAGAAGCCCTAGGCTTATGCGGAAAAATTATCATTTGAGTTTTAGAAGCATTGGGAGAGATTTTCCACTTTTGCAAGTAGGAAGAAAAAATATCTAAACTTTTCTGCAATCGACTGCATATGACACGAAGACTTTTTCCTTTTACGAAAATGCTTGTGTCATCGCAGAACAATGACTTTGTGCATCCTGGAGGCAAATCAGGAAGATCTGAAGTGAATATGTTGTACAGGACTGGACCCAAGACTGAACCTTGAGGCACACCTGCTCTGACAGGAAATCTATCAGATTTTGAATTCTGATAGACAACCTGCAGAGTTCGATCAGTAAGATAATTTTTTAAAATTTTGATTAGGAAAATTGGAAAATTAAAAGTTTGCAATTTCGCAATCAAACCTTTATGCCAAACATTGTCGAATGCTTTTTCTATGTCTAAAAGAGCAGCTCCAGTGGAATAACCTTCAGATTTGTTAGCTCGTATCATATTAGTAACTCTGAGCAATTGATGGGTTGTGGAATTCCCATGGCGAAATCCAAACTGTTCATTTGAAAAAATTGAATTTTCGTTGATGTGTGACATCATTCTGTTAAGAATAATTCTCTCAAACAGTTTACTTATTGAAGAAAGCAAACTGATTGGTCGATAACTTGAAACTTCAGCTGGGTTCTTATCCGGTTTAAAAATTGGAGTATTTTTTGCATTTTTCCATAATTTGGAAAAATGTGCAATTTTGAAGCAGCAATTGAAAATTTTCACTAAAAATTCCATTGTGCCCTCAGGGAGATGTTTGATTAGTATATTAAAGATTCCATCGTCACCAGGTGCTTTCATATTTTTGAAATTTTTAATAATTGATTTAATCTCATTCAAGTTAGTTTCAATTATTTCTGCAGGTAAAAAATTCTGGGAAGAAATTAAATCAAATTGACGTGTGACTTCACTTTCAATTGGACTCACAAAATTCAAATTTGAGTTATGAACACTCTCAAACTGCTGAGCAAGTCTTTGAGCCTTTTGTTCAATGGATACAAGAAAACGTTCACCATCTTTTAAAACTGGAACAGGCTTTGAAGGTTTCTTAAGAATCTTCGACAGCTTCCAAAATGGTTTTGAATATGGTTTCAATTTTTCAACTTTAGTCTCAAAATTTTGATTTCTCAGAAGAGTAAATCTATGTTTAATCTCTTTCTGTAAATCTTTATAAATAGTTTTAAAAACAGGGTCACGAGAACGTTGATATTGACGTCTGCGGACATTTTTCAAACGAATTAGAAGTTGAAGATTTTCGTCAATTATTGATGAATCAAATTTCACTTGAGCCTTTGGAACAGAATAATTCCTGGCATCAACAATTGCACATTTTAATGCTTCCAAAGCGGAATCAATATTCACTTCGTTTTGCAAATCAAGCTCATTATTGAAATTTCTCTCAATATGAGTTTTGTATCTTTCCCAATTAGCCTTGTTATAGTTAAAAACAGAGCTCATAGGGTTTAAAACTGATTCATGTGATAAAGAAAAAGTTATTGGAAGATGGTCAGAATCAAAGTCAGCATGTGTGATCAAATCACTACATACCTGACTTTGATCTGTAAGCACCAAATCAATTGTTGAAGGGTTTCTTACAGAAGAAAAGCATGTAGGACTATTCGGAGACAAAATAGAATAGTATCCTGAAGAACAATCATTGAATAAAATTTTGCCATTGGAATTACTTTGAGAATTATTCCATGAACGATGTTTAGCGTTAAAATCGCCGATTATGAAAAATTTCGAACGATTTCTGGTGAGTTTTTGTAAATCACCTTTAAAATAATTTTTGAGCTCGCGTGTGCATTGAAATTGTAAATATGCTGCGGCAATAAATAAAATCCCAAGTTCAGTTTGAACTTCAATTCCCAAAGTTTCAATAACTTTCGTCTCAAGATGGGGAAGGGCACGATGTTTGATTCGGCGATGAATAACAATTGCAACTCCACCGCCGGAACCCTGAATCCTATCATATTTATGAACCACGTAATTGGGATCATATTTTAATTTTATGTTAGGTTTCAAAAATGTTTCAGTAATAATTGCAATATGCACATTATTTACTGTTAAAAAATTAAAAAGCTCATTCTCATTGGCCTTCTATGAGCGAGCTTTCCAATTTAATATTTTAATTGTTTTATTTAAAATCATTGCTAAATTTTAAATTAGAAACAATTTTAATAGTAAAATTTGTGCCTATTTGAATGGCTTCAAACGTTGATTTTGCCTGCAACATGGCGTTCATAAGATCGAACATTGCCTGTTGCAAAAAAGAAAGTTTACCTGCCGTAATAGGCCCCAGGCAGTTGAAATTAGAAAAAATGTTTTCGGCAGCAATATTAGCTGGAGTAATAGGTGTACAATTGTTTTCTAGCGTGTTCTGCTTACCCATATTAACGGTCATTTTCGAACTACCAACACTAGGCGGTATAATGTTCGAACTACCTGTAACCTGTGCATAAGTTAAACGGGTATGCAAAGGAGTAGGTAAACTATGCGTCACTGGTACGCTTGGAGAATTTTGTTTTGAAGTTGGTTTTAATTGAGAAATTGAATTTTGTTTACCTTGCCTTGCCTTAACAATTGCTAAACGGACTGGGCATTGATAAAAATTTGACATATGGTTGCCGTTACAATTCGCACAGCGAAAATTTTTACTCTCTTTCACAGGACATGTGTCCTTTTTGTGAGAAGAGTCTCCACAATTAAGACATTTTTGGTCCATGTTACAGAATTTGGAACCATGGCTATAACGTTGGCAAGTACGGCATTGGGTGATATGCTTTTCACCTCCGCCATACTTCCTATAAATTTCCCACTTTACACGCACATTATACAAAGCATGTGCTTTTTCAAAAAAATTTAAGTTGTTAACCTCATTGCGGTTAAAATGAATTAAATAATTAACAAGGGAAATTCCAGTTCTCTGACTGTTTTCGCCTCGTGATTTTTGTTTCATTAGAATTACTTGGGTAGGGGCTATGCCAAGTAATTCTGTTAAAGTGATTTTTGATCTCATCAACGGTTTGATCGTTGGTGAGACCTTTCAAAACAACCTTGAACGGCTTGGCGTTCTTGGTGTCATATGTAAAAAATTTGTACATCTTGTCAGTTAAATACTGAACAAGACGATCACGACCCTTTACTGAGTCGGCTAATAAGCGGCATTCACCTCTACGGCCAATTTGATAGGTAACTTTAACGTCAGAAACAAACGTTGAAAGTTCCTTTTTGAATATATTAAATTCAGAAGAAATAGTTACCACAATAGGTGGGACTTTCTCCTTTTTTAAAGATTTTATATTTTGTATAGTTTCATTATTGGTAACTTCCATTTCACCAGCTTCATGCTCAAGCAAAATATCAAAAGGATTGTCACTACAGACACTCGAAGTGTCGGAAAGAGATGCCTCTCTTTTTCTCCTCGCAGCGATGCGAGGTTTCTTTTTCCGTCCAGCCATTTCAGGTGATACGAAAAAAGTTAAAACAAATGTTAAATTCAAATGTGGGTAGTCTTGAGAAAGACTAATGGGGAATAACTTTCAGGTAGTCTTTAAAAGACACACTGACAAAACACAAACTTCATTCTGTGCCGAACACGCATCAGTACTGGACGTGTTTGGTGATCGGTCCGATAGAGTATAAAACAAAAGACGTGTGAACAAGTGTTGGCATTGTTTGCCTGGTCGAGTGAAATAAATCCGGGTTCAAGGTCGTGCCTTTGTGCAACTGTTCCGCATAGTGACTGCCAGCTGGTGCGCAAGCCGATTTGGCTGCTGGCTGGATTGTGCTACAGCAGTGGACGAGACACAAACGAGGAAAAAGAAGAAGCCATCAGTGTCAGCGAGTTGTATCGCTGTGTGGAGTGATCTCACACCTGACTCGCTGCTGGTGGCTGTTTGGTGCTGCTGGCTGTAACGGCTGCTACTTCGAACGATCGGACAACCAACCTTACTGGAAGGGAGAAATAAAAAGGTACGTGTTCTTGTCAGCGCTAGTGCGCTAGACTTAGCGCAATGGATGTAGATCCCTCGCCTCCCGCGCCACCATCCCCGAACCCCTCTGACCCTGACCCTTCTGTTACCCCCTCCCCTGTTCATTCTTCAGTCCCCCCTCGCCCCAGGCTTTACCCAGACGGAGCCCAGGGCAGCTATACTGTTTATTTTCGGCCAAAGGCAGGACCGAAATCGAAAAAGTTGAACCTCTTGCAGATTTCTAAAGACCTGACGAAGGAGTACAAGGGCGTGACCGAAATTTCCAAGGTCCGGCCTAACAAGCTCCGTGTCGTGGTCGGTAACCTGAAAGAGGCCAACGATATAGCTTGCTCTGAGCTCTTCACACGCGAGTATCGCGTTTACATACCCGCACGAGACGTGGAGATCGACGGTGTCATAACCGATTCGAGTCTGTCCGTCGAGTGTATACTGCAAAGTGCCAAAGGGTGCTTTAAGAACAAAACGTGTCCCGAAGTAAAGGTGCTCGACTACAAGCAATTGCGGTCAGCATCGATCATCGGTGGCAAAACAGTATACACTCCGTCAGACTCGTTTCGAGTTACGTTCGCCGGGTCTGCACTACCAAGCCACGTCTCGATCCACCGGGTTCGTCTCCCTGTGAGGCTCTACGTGCCCCGCGTCATGAACTGCCTGAATTGCAAGCAGTTAGGCCATACAGCCGCCTACTGCTGCAATAAGGCACGTTGTGGCAAGTGTGGGGAGTCTCATGCGGAAGATTCTTGCAGTGTTAACGCTGAAAAGTGTATTCACTGCGGAGAAAATCTGCATGAGCTCTCGACATGTGCGGTGTACATGCAGCGCAGGGATAAAATAAAGAGGTCTCTCAAAGAGCGTTCAAAGCGTTCCTACGCTGACATGCTGAAGAAGACCGTTACCACTTCTCCCGTTACTTCGAACCCCTTCGATCTGTTGTCCTCTGATGAAACCGATTCTGACGATTCACCAGCGGGAGCGTCTTACGCCAATCCTGGGGAGTCTAGAAAGAGGAAAAATATTTCCTCTCCTAAACTTCCCAGAAAAGGTCCTAAGATTTCTCAAAGTGAAATGAAAGTTACAAACAAACCAAACAGTGCTGCGGAAAAACCGAAGCAAACTCCTCCTGGGCTGGCAAGTTTAAAGTCCCAGAAAGAGTTCCCAGCACTGCCAGGAACATCTAAAACCCCAGTTGCTCCTTTTACACTCCCAGTTGATGAAACAAACTCTGGATTAGTGAAATTTTCTGACATTGTGGACTGGATTTTTGAAACTTTCAATGTACCCGATCCAATTAAAATTTTTCTTACAGCATTCCTCCCAACAGTTAGATCATTTTTGAAGCAGTTTACTGCCCAATGGCCTCTCCTTGCAGCGATTGTATCCTTCGATGCCTAATTCAACTGCGTATATGAAGGATTCTATCTCTGTCTTACAGTGGAATTGTAGAAGTATTTTACCAAAAATTGATTCGTTTAAAGTTTTGATAAATAAAAACAAATGCGATGCATTTTCCCTTTGTGAAACTTGGCTTACTTCAAATATTGATCTCAACTTCCATGATTTTAATATTATTCGCCTTGATCGAGACACCCCATATGGAGGAGTACTTTTAGGGATTAAAAAGTGCTATTCTTTCTATCGTATTAACCTCCCCTCGATTCCAGGCATCGAAGTTGTCGCATGTCAAATGGCAATACAAGGTAAAGAGCTTTGTATTGCCTCAATATATATTCCTCCCAGAGCACAGGTTGGGCAACGGCTGCTCTTTGATTTAATAGAACTTCTTCCCTCGCCACGTTTGATTTTGGGAGACTTCAACTCTCATGGTGTGGCTTGGGGTTCCCCTTACAATGATAACCGCTCCTCTTTAATCTATAACCTTTGCGATGACTTCGACATGACTATTTTAAACAACGGTGAAATGACACGTATCCCGAAACCTCCAGCGCGTCCAAGCGCTTTGGATCTATCCTTATGTTCGACGTCGCTACGGTTGGATTGCACATGGAAGGTAATCCTTGATCCTCACGGTAGCGACCATTTGCCTATTCTTATTTCAATTAATAACGGGTCAACTCGCATGCGACCAATTGACATTCCGTATGACCTCACACGGAATGTCGATTGGAAGGTATACGAGGAAATGATTTCAAAAGCGGTCGAGTCGATTCAACATCATTCACCACTTGAAGAATACAACCTCCTCGCGGGCTTGATTCTCGACGCCGCGTTGCAAGCCCAAACGAAGAAATATCCCGGCGTAACGATCAAAGAACGGCCTCCCACTCCGTGGTGGGACCAAGAGTGCTCCGATGTCTACACGCAAAGATCCGACGCGTTTAAGGCCTACCAGACGGGAGGTATACCTGGCGACTATTTACGGTATTCGGAGCTTGATACCAAGCTTAAAAGCTTGGCTAAAGCAAAGAAACGTGGATATTGGCGTCGGTTCGTGAACGAGACGTCGAGGGAGACATCGATGAGCACTCTTTGGAACACAGCCCGAAGAATGCGGAATCGCGTAACGGTCAACGAAAGCGAGGAGTCTTCAAGTAGGTGGATATTTGATTTTGCCAGGAAAGTATGTCCGGACTCTGTTCCTGAGCAAAATATTGTTCGCGATGCGTCTCCGGGCCACGACGCGATAGAATCACCTTTTACGATGGCAGAATTTTCAGTTGCCCTCCTGTCCTGTAACAATAACGCGCCTGGATTAGATAGAATCAAATTCAACTTGTTGAAGAATCTACCCGGCAATGCCAAGAGGCGCTTGTTGAACTTGTTCAATAAGTTCCTGGAGCAAAACATTGTACCGCAGGATTGGAGGCAAGTGAAGGTGATCGCCATCCAAAAACCAGGGAAACCAGCTTCTAATCACAACTCTTATAGGCCGATTGCAATGCTATCCTGTATCCGGAAATTGATGGAAAAAATGATACTCCGTCGTTTAGACCACTGGGTCGAATCAAATGGTCTACTATCAGAAACTCAATTTGGCTTCCGCCGTGCCAAAGGGACGAATGATTGTCTTGCGTTGCTTTCAACAGATATTCAGCTGGCGTATGCTCGTAAAGAACAAATGGCGTCTGCGTTCTTGGACATTAAGGGGGCTTTTGATTCCGTTTCTATTGACATTCTTTCGGGTAAACTTCACCGACAAGGATTTTCTCCAATTTTGAACAATTTTTTGCACAATTTGTTGTCCGAAAAGCACATGCATTTTACGCATGGCGATTTGGCAACTTTTCGCATTAGCTACATGGGTCTTCCCCAGGGCTCATGTTTAAGCCCCCTTCTTTACAACTTTTAAAATAAAATGACATCGACGAATGTCTGGCAAATTCATGCACGATAAGACAACTTGCAGACGACAGTGTAATCTCTGTTACAGGAGCCAAAGCTGCCGATTTGCAAGGACCACTGCAAGATACCTTGGACAATTTGTCTGCTTAGGCTTTACAGCTAGGTATCGAATTCTCTCCGGAGAAGACTGAGATAGTAGTTTTTTCTAGGAAGCATGAACCTGCTCAGCTTCAAACACAATTAATGGGTAAAACGATTTCTCAGGTTTTGGTACACAAATATCTTGGTGTCTGGTTCGACTCTAAAAGCACCTGGGGTTGTCACGTGAGGTATTTGATGAAAAAATGTCAACAAAGAGTGAATTTTCTTCGTACAATAACCGGACAATGGTGGGGAGCCCACCCAGGAGACCTTATAAGGCTTTACCAAACAACGATATTGTCTGTAATTGAGTACGGGTGTTTCTGCTTCCGCTCCGCAGCAAACACACATTTGATCAAACTGGAGCGAATACAATATCGTTGTTTGCGTATCGCCTTAGGTTGCATGCAGTCGACCCATACGATGAGTTTGGAGGTTTTAGCTGGAGTACTACCATTGAAAAACCGCTTCTGGAGCCTGTCTTCTCGTATTCTAATCAAATGTGAGGTCTTGAACCGTCCCGTGATTGAAAATTTTGAAAGGTTAATCGAACTTAATTCTCAAACCCGTTTTATGACATTGTATTTCAATCACATGTCCCAAAATATTAACCCTTCTTCGAATATTCCAAATCGTGTCGACTTATCAAATACTTCTGATTCTACTGTGTTTTTCGATACATCCATGATAGAAGAAACTCGTGGAATCCCGGATCATTTACGCGTGCAGCAGATCCCTAAAATTTTTTCCAATAAATATCGAAACATCAACTGCGACAATATGTACTACACTGACGGATCACTTCTTGATGGGTCCACTGGCTTCGGTATCTTCAATAACAATTTAACCGTCTCCCATAAGCTCGATAATCCTGCTTCTGTTTACGTCGCAGAATTAGCTGCAATTCAGTACACCCTAGGGATTATCGAAAAAATGCCCACGGACCATTATTTCATCTTTACGGACAGTCTCAGTTCCATTGAGGCTCTCCGATCGATGAAAGATGTTAAGCACTCTCCGTATTTCCTGGGGAAAATACGGGAACATCTGAGTGCTTTATCCGAAAAATCTACTCAGATTACCTTAGCGTGGGTCCCTTCTCACTGCTCGATACCGGGTAATGAGAAAGCGGACTTTTTGGCTAAGGTGGGCGCAACAAACGGTGATATTTATGAAAGACCAATTGCCTTTAATGAATTTTTCGCACTTGTACGTCAGAATACGATCATCAGTTGGCAAAATGCTTGGACCAGAGGGGAATTGGGAAGGTGGTTACATTCCATAATCCCCAAAGTATCGACGAACCCGTGGTACAAGGGGTTGGATGTAGGTCGGGATTTCATTTACGTGATGTCCCGGCTCATGTCCAATCACTATAGATTTGACGCGCTCCTCCGTCGTGTTGGGCTCGGGGAAAGTGGTATCTGTGCCTGTGGTGAAGGTTATCACGACATAGAGCATGTGGTTTGGTCATGCCCTGTACACCGTGACGCCAGGTCTAAATTGATAGCTTCCCTGCAGGCCGAGGGTAGACAGCCGGCTGTTCCTGTTCGTGATGTCTTGGCGAGCCGTGACCTATCCTACATGTCCCTTATATACGTTTTCCTGAAATCCATCCATGCCCCAGTCTAGTCCCGTTCCCCTCCGTCTACACCCAACAAAACCGACAAGAACACGTTTGAACCTTAAGCACAAAACCAGCAACCAGACCCCGCACAATAGAACCAGGACCCAAGGACTACGAGCCTCTGTCCCAACTCACGACATCGTGGCTCAGCAGAACGAATCCATACATGCCATTCGACGATTATCAGACGACCATTGAACAACAAAACACTGATTGGAAATCCCATGCTAGTTTTAAGTTAGACTTAATACAGCTCGTAGTCGGCAGCGAGGATAAAAAATTTGCTTTAGTTTTTAAGTCATCAGATATAATTGGCGCCGTTAAACATTAAATTGTATTTGTGCCGTGTCAAATAAATGTTATGTGAAGAAAAAAAAAAAAAAAAAAACACAAACTTTGAAGCTATAGGCAGTCGCAAAACGTCTGATCTGTAGGACAGTTCAAGACGCACTGATTGTTATGCGTTTATTCGTAACATGGGACTGACACAATTTGATATATTTTTTTCAAAATCTGGTGAACAAACCTTTATTTTTCTGTTGAGTTCTGCAAAGAACTTGCAATTTAGAGATGTTTCATGAGATTATCTCAAAAGTGATGAAAAATGACGTGGGACTGTTATGCGTTTATGGGCAGTACTGGTACTACAAACTGTGCGGCGGCGCCCGAATATACAACGAATTCAATAGATTTAGTGAAATAAATACAAGTTCTAAATTTGTGATGTGTTGACAGGCGAGCCTCATACCCAGTAAAAAAATATTCGACGCACTATCCTACCGCTGCACTGACACTGTAGGAGTAGATGTCGCAGTGTAGATTGCAAATTAGGGATTTTTTCTAATGTTTTTTTTTTTTGATATTCATACATTCTTTTCAGAGGTAAATGACATTTCTTCCAGACACGCTGAGAAACTCCATAGAATATGGATAAAAAAGTGTTTTTTGTCATTTGCGATTTCGCTGAAACTTTGTACAATTGTTCCTTCTTGGTAAAGAGGTCACCTTATAGTATCAATCCTTTCTTCCCAAAAAGGTAATTGATGAATAAAATATTTAATATGAGAAAAATGGGTTTGTGTGATCAAAATGGTGTATTAGGCAAAGTTGTAGATAATATTTTTTCCGTTTAGTTTCAGTTCAGCATTTTTTAGTTTATGTTTATTTTAAGCTCCGCTCTAGTTTGATTTCATTCAGAACATGACAATTACAACAACAACAACCTGATAAAGGACTGCTAAGTATATTTATAATCACTATTTGTGGTTTTTATTCGCAAGGTTTTGTAGATTTTTGTACTTGTGTAACAAGAATATGTCTGAATGGCGTTTTCCAGCTTCTGCCCTTTCAATTTCACACCAATATTCCTTTTGGAAAATAGGTTAATAGAAGTTTTCATGTATTTTATCCACAACTACGAATTGAAGGATTTGAGGGAGGCTGAAATGGATGAATTGGGTTCGCTCATTTCGTAAGCCTGATGTAGTATTTAAAACCTTAGCGTTTTATGCTATTTCCGGTACTACTCGTTTCAATACATTGAAAAATTGACACGCTAATCCCACACAACCTTTGTTAATTTTTTGTAACTCAACCCTACTGTCTCTCTCCCTCTCTTTCCCTCACAAACATTCCTTGACTAGATCGATATGATCGTTAGGAAAGTGTTTGTTTAATTTTCTCCTGTAAACAATTTCAAAACCACTTGAAACTATCGATTTTGCTGGCACACAGCTTCACTCATAGTCACCTTCCCGCTCACTCCCCCTCTTTTCCACCCTCGCTAACTTTCACCTTGAGCCTTGAGGCCCCGAAGTCAAGACTGATCCGACCGAAGGCTGGTTGCAGAAAATGTCCGCCCCTCATTTGTAAGTCGTTCAGCCGTATCACTTCCAACACGGGGTTACCGGGAGACACTTTAGTTCATGTGTGTGTGTTTTTTTTTTCTTCTCTTTCCTCATCATCGACCCAAGGAATAGTTCAACATCGTGCACACATATGCACACGTACACACACATACATTTCACTCGCACGTTATTGAGTGAGGAGTAAAACTTTCTCCTTTTACGGTTGGATAAAGTTTAAGAGCCCCTTTTGCTGCTGCTCTTCATTCGGTTTTAGTTTAATGCGGTTTCTTCTACTTTGTTCCCGCTTTTCTCCTGGCATAAGACAACGTAAGGACATATGAAGTAAAGTCCATTTGCCTACCTTGTACGTTAGTTAGTCAGTTAGTTATTTGGCTACAGTATCAAGTAACTTTGCTGAGTGACATTGTTAAGAGCTACATTACCGACATTCTTGGCGAGCCGAGTGCCACCTGGTGCTCAGCGTTTTCGAACCAATGAAGTTGGCTAATTATGTGCGTTGAAATTATTACGGAGAAGACGCATGGTTATCTATGATCCCATCAAAACCCAATTAAGGGCACAGTTTTTACTGTTTCTTGTGCCGTAAGATATTTGACATTGCACTAAAGCGCATGGATGCTGCCCCGTACCGAGATTGGTTGGCTGTTTTGCATATTTGTCTGCAATGTGCCAGAATCGTTTTTACTTTCTTTTTTTGGTCCCCTCATCCTGACTGTAAGTGGCTCATCAAAAATTATGTCCACACAAACGGCAAAGCGCCACTAGTCTGGCCCCGGTGGCCGACCCTTGGGGAGAGAAAACAACAGCGCTTGAACCGGCGCGCGGGGCTAAAGTTGCAGTTCTGTCATAAAAAATGAATAATAAGGAAAATATGCAAATTGCAATTCGAAATATTTCCACCATGCAACTCGGTTTGAGGAGGGGCAAACAAACAGGTCATGGTAGGCGATTCCCGGAAAAGCATCAACGCGAGTGTTCGTGTTAACAGACGCGGCGCGTTGATGGGATCTTTCGCCAGGAAAAGCTTCAACCAAACAAAAGAAACTTTTTCGTCATAACAGTGTACTCTGGCCGCGCCGTGCGGCGCTATCAGAGGAGGCTTCGGCAGCTGCTCATTGCGGCATTTAGTGCGCTTTTTGTGTGCACGCTGCTTGTGTATGTGTTGTCATCTCCGAAAGGATATCCTCGCGGACGCAGCTTCCTGACCAGAGATGGAGTAAAGAAGCGACACGAAAAAATAAAAGAAAATAAGTGCCTTTGGAGCCAGACGCACACCGACCGAGACTGTCCGGGTCTAGCCAGTTCCGGCGCGGCCGTTGCCAGTGACTGCTATTGTTATAGCCACTTGATTCGCTCCGGTCTAAGTTGCACTGATATACAAACCACTCTTCCTGTCCAATTGTCCGTGCCTCGGGTGTGCAGCAATAATTTACGACAGAAACACGACAACGACGAAAGCCAGTACCAATTTCCATAAACCACACGATTCCGTACGTCCGTACAGTCCGACATTTTTCCCGACAGATATCTATGGACAGGCTGCACACAACAGAAAAAAAGTCACCAAACCAAGACAAGTATTGATTGAAACAAAAAAAAAAAAAATAACAAAATGCAGAGGAGAGAAAAAAAACAATTTATTGATTTAATTGAATTTCGATTACACCCATCGACGACGGCTCCGTCTGGTAGACAGTTTCGACAGATGAACGCAATATTCAACCAGCAAAACACGTAACACCATCGTAGTAGGCTTTGTTGCCGCGCTGTGATGGACACAATCGAAACCGATTTGCCACAAGTGCTTCATTTTCAGCAAAGCCTACTATTTTCTGCTGTTGCTGCTGCTGCTGCAGGGGTAAAAGTACGTGATCCAGGGGAAACCGGTAATTGAGAAAGGAATAAATTTCCCATTAGCACGATATGCTTCTGCACTCTGCAGTATTACGGAGCAAATGCAAATACAAATGCACTAGGCCTACTAGATTCAATTGCAAACAGTGGTGATGAAAGCACATTTCAACGTTCGGAATAGGAGGGGGGGAGATGAAGGTCTGGGTTTCATTATCCCCTTCAGGATGAATGCAGCAGTGAATGCAAACTTCAACGGAGAAACTCGACGGTGCGAGCGCGTAAACACACACACACACACGTATTTATTATGAGAGTGATAAAGTGAGGTGAAGTAGGAACGGCGAGGCGAAAAAACTATAATGGGAAAAATCGAAATGTGTATTTATACTTTTGGACAATTTCTCATGTAATTTAATTAAACTGATAAAGAATAAAAACAATTATGTGATGTGAATTTAAAAGGTTTCGCTAAATGGTATGCAGCAGAGGCCTGCTGGTGTGGAATTGGCTCAAAATTATCGCGCGAAAATCGGGTTGTTTTTATATGTTTGTTTGGTGGTAGTGCGTTCCCTTTGAATAGCAGAAATATTGGTTTCATAATTAATTTTAAAACGGAGACCACAACGATGTGCATTCGGTTCGGTGCGGCTCTGGTTTTTTTTTTGCTGGATCGTCGATAGTCGCGCACGGCGCGGTTGGAATTCAATTATCAGCCTGCGTATAACTAGCATTTGCATATTTGTGTGTTGATCAAGATCATAGCAGGCGCTTGCCACAATTCATACCGCAATCGAACAATAATTAAACTAATATTTAAAAAAATGACTGTCAGAAAAGCTGAAAGCCTTGGAAAGTTGAAAGGAAAACCAAAAAAAAAAAAAAATAGAGGAATGAGAAAAAACTTTGAGAAGTAATCGAAACACAAAATTTACAGGGTTGTGTCTGAGGCACGTCCGCATCGTTATATCAGTTCAAAACATGGAATAATTATTTTCTTTTATCTCAAAAACCTTTTTCTTTGCCAATATGGTTTGTTTGCTCTATGTTATGTCTTAAGCAAAGTCTATTATCTTCATTTTTGCCGAAGACACTATAAACAAAATGTTCAGGTACTAAACATGTTTTTTACCATTAATAGACATTCGGCGCAGGAGATACCCAGAAACTTGATGATGATAAATCAAACAAACCATTTTGCTCCGATTAAAAATTAGTTTTTAGAAAATTTTAACTTCTGTGTTTCTCATTCTACATGCACTAAATTTTGACAGATAGAAATGAACATTGTTTTCTTCAATGTGTGATGAAAATCTACTTCTTGAATTATATAAAAAAATTGTCGATTTTGAAAATTAAATGCAGTACAAAAATTAACATTTTTTTTTTCAAATCTTCATCCGCAAGTTTATCGCCTACAACTTTGCCGAAGACACCATTTTAATCAAACAAACCGCTTTTATGATATAAAATATTTTCTTCATCAGTTACTTTTTTGAATTAAAAGTACTGATACTATGAAATGACCTTTTAATTAGGAAGGAACGTCTGTACAAAGTTTCTGTGAAATCGTGAATGAAATGCCAAAAAATATTTTTTTATTCATCCTCTATGGAACGCCTCAGCGTGTGTAAAAAAAATGTCACTTACCTGCAAAAGCAAACGCGAAAAGAATGATTGATCCTTATAGATCAACGAAAAAACAGTAGAGAAAAAAACCCGAATATGCAATCCACACTGTGACATCTACTCCTACAGTGCAATGGCGCTTCATAGCACCCCGTTTCCGGATAGTATTTTTAGTAATTCATTTTTGCTACTTCAATTGAAAATTTGTGGTCCTGTATGACGGTACTTCCCACACAGACGGGAGATTCTAAATCTAGTGCTGTGAAAGGTGATCTGCTAGGTTTTATACGTGACTACTGTAAGTTAGCCGGTCGTTTGAGCCGGTCGTTTTGTGCACCCGAGCGAAAAATCCAACAACAACAACAAAAAGAAAAGTAGTCAATGGTTGTTTAGTTCGATTCAGGCTAAAACTGAGGGCCTTGTTCTTAGCTCTGATTGATCAAAATATGTGTTTAACAAGGCTCTACATTTTTCAATAGCTCAAAAGTTAGCGTCACAAAACCATCATTTTCCGCATTTTGGTGGACGCAAAGCTGATTATCCAAGTTTTAAGCATTGGAGTTTTCAATCGGATTTGGTTTAAGGGTGCACTCAAAGTTGTGATATTTTGATTTTCGAAAACCAAGGGGAGAGTACATGCTATTTGGGAAATCCAACATGTTTTCGAAGACACCGGACTTGTTTGTTCCAAAAATTTATCCGGATTTTTAACGCCATTGTCTTGATAGAAAGGTGAAGGTTGCCCTAAAGCGGAACTGGAAATGAAATTAAAAAAAGTTAAACGAAAACTGAAATGAAACGGAGCTTAAACTGAATTTAACATGAAGTAAAGTTGATCTGAAACCAAACAAAAGATGAACTAACATAGAAGTTGTTTAGATCTGAAATTATATTGATTTGAAAGTTTATCAAAATTGAATTGAAAACATCACTAGAACTCAAACAACATTTAACTAAAATATCACTGAAGCTGAACTTAAACTGAATCGGAACTGAGTTGAAACTAAACTGTAACTTAACTGAAACCAAATTGCAACTGAACTCATGACGAACTGAAACTGAGGTAAAATTGAGCTGAAACTGAACTAACATAGAACCGAAACTTAACTGAAACTAAACTGAAACTTACTCCCTCTAACAAGTTTGTTTTTACCCTGTAAAAATAAAATGTATTGTAAACACTGCTCCGTCAAGCTAACGCAAATGAGCTAGAAAATAAACAACTTTAAAACTAAAAAAACTGAAACTTATCTGCAACTGAAATGAAACTTAATTGAAACTGAACTAAAACTAAAATCAAACTAAAACAAAGTAAAAAATGTACTGAAACTCAACTAAGATTGAACTAAAACAGAACTGAAACTGAACTTAAACTCAGCTGATACCGAAACTGGAAGGAAAATGAACTGAAACCGATTTGCAACTGAGCTAAAATTGAGCTGAAGTTTAATTATTGTAATTGTATTGAAAAGGCAATTTCATGCAAATGAAAGCAAACTGACCTTTTAGAATTTTTTTTATTGCTTCGATCGTACCATAGATATATTCTATAGGTACTCTTAATCGAAAAATTACAGACGCTTATTTTTTTTTGTTTGGCCCTTGCTGCTGTGTTTTTCTGTCATAAAGTTGCCCAAAAAATCGACTTTTTTCAAAAATCTGTAACTTTTGAGCTGTTTGACCGATTTTGAATCATCTGGCGTCATATTGAAAGAAATTAGTGCACCTTTTGAGAGAAAATATCAAATTGTACTTTCAATAACAATAGCCATGCGAAAATTGTTATTAAACCTGTTTTTTGATTTTTTGGAGGATTTAAAACTACGAAAAATTTTGTCGTTTGACCACCATGCGTCTCCATTGAAAAAAGCTGGAGCTAATTTAAAATCTACTGGAGCTAAACTTAAACAAAACAGAAACCTTATTTAGTACTGACCCGAAACTAAACTTAAGTTGGCATGAAACTTAAGTAAATCAGAACTGTATCTGAACGGGAGCTGTACTAAAACTACAATTCCATGCAGAATAGATCTACTCTGTTTATTTTATGCTCCGATCATACTCAAAGTCGCTATAGTTGGTGTCTATCGAAAAAAATTGGAACCGTAATTTTTTGTTTGGCTCTTAAAGTGACACTTTCTCTAATAGGGTTGGCTAAAATATTACCTTTTTTCATACACAAAAGTTTTAGTTCTATTGAAAAATTTTGAATCCGTGTTTTTGGGCCCTTAAGCGTAGGAGCGTTGAGCGTTAAGTTCTAGAAAAAACTCAATATATACTCGAAAGATACTGAATTGAAATTACACGGAAACTGCGCTGCAACCGTGCTAAAACTAAGCTGAAACTTATCTGCAACTGAAATGAAACTTAATGGAAACTGAAATAAAACTAAAACCAAACTGAAACAGAATAGAAATTGTACTGAAACCTTACTAACATGGAACTTAAACAAAACTGAAACTGAGCTTAAGTTTAGTTGATACCGAAACTGGATTGAAACTGAACTGAAACTGATATGCAACTGAGCGGAATTTGGGTTTTGAAACCAATTTTAGACCAGTATTTTATCGATATCGCTTTTTGCCAGAACTTTGAATTTCAGAAATTTTTAACTTTCGAGCAAATGTATTTTGAATCTTTTGGCATTATATTAAAGGTAATTATTGGGCATTTCAAGAAAAAACATGGAACTGTACTTTAATTGACAATAACCATGCGAAAACTGTAATAAAGACCGTTTTTTTGCGATTTTGGAGGGTTTGTGACCAAAAAAACCCTAACGTTAGATTTTTATTCTAGATTCCTATGGAAATTTTACATAAATATCAAATTTTCACAAAAATGAATTATTCTATTTCGGAGATAGAATTTCTAAAATCTTAGTGTCTACAATAACCACCGTGCGTCTCCATTGGAAAAAGCTACTGCAATGAAACGATAAGGACTCTTAGGTCTTGAATCTTTCAGAACGGTAGCATACTGTTTGTATCATGATACCGCGCCGGCATGCTGTGAAAATTATAACGGAATGTGCCCTTCTCAAATGAATATTAATGCCAGAAAATTAAAAAAAAAACCACACAAAATGATCACCTGCCCGTAAAAACACCAAAATTTGCAAAATTTTAGCTTGATCGGACTTACAACGGGGTGACGCAAAGCGAATGAAGTTTGACCTAAAGAAATTCATAACATCATTAAAATCATGAATTTTTTATTCAGATGATACCAGATCTCCACGTTTCATGTATTATCAAGTCATCTGGCACAAAAAAAAAATCGAAACCGAAACCGACCAAAATTCAATCGTTTTGCGCCACCCCATTTTAGGTCCGATTGAGCTTAAATTTTGACAGGTAAACATTTTTTTGTTTAGCAAATGGGCTTCAAAGTTTTGCCCGCTCATTTGGACTTCGGGAAGTGGAGTCTCAAAGCGGTCAAAGTTTCATTTTTTTACGATGAAAAAAATCAAAGATAGTAAATAGTTTTTGATATGTAGAAATCCAAACATTGATGCCAAATGTCTCAGATATGTATAACACGCCTTGATCTGGTGTTATCCGAAGAATTTTCTGATTTCTGATTTGGAAATACACTTCAACTGAATTGAAACTCAACATAAAGCAGGGATGTTACGGATGTGATTTTTCAGACATTTGCAGAGGTGGATGCGGATGCGGATATGTGATTACGGATGCAGATGTTGATGCGGATGTCAATTTTCATGCGGATGTTCCGCTATCTTCTCACAGCTTGTCCCAGCTTCGCAATGGGACTGTTCAAACGCAACAATATAACTCGTATCGTGTCGTGTTGTGGCTTAGAAGGAAGAAAATCAAATAGTTCTCGTGTCGAATGGAAGCAGATACCAAGAGTGCAACTGTTGCGTGTTGCATATTGCCGACGTGCGACTAGGGTAAAATTTTGTTCGTGATGACGTTCACTGGTGGCAGACATGAGTATGGCATAAGACGTTCAATTCTTTTCAATAAAGTGCTGTAGTGCAAAGAAAAAATAAATACATTTCTGCATCGTGAGCTTTTAACGAAAAGTTTTGTTATAACTTCCAGTTAAAAAAAAAAAAAAAAAAAAAACTCGACTAAAATATATTGACTTTCTAAATCAAATTTGATACTGTTTTAGAGCTCTTTTTTGTTAGGGAATTAGAATTACGTTGTCCATTGATGTGAACTTTTGTAATAAAAGAGAGAGAGAGAGAGAGCCCTTTTCATTGTGTTTTTTTTTACAAGGCATGCATTCGTTCCTTCCAATGCATTTTTAGGCAATTTTTTTTCACAACTAAAGGTTGCGACCGAAGCAAGCCTTGCTTCGTGAACAAATGTCTTATTTTCGCGATAGCGCTGTTTTAAAAACATGTAAGTGAAATTTTATAGAAACAGTGAAAATTTAAACAGAAAGTGTGTCCATCGAAAGTGTTTTTAAATTTTTACAAGCGATGCTATTCGTGGAAAGATGAATCTGAGGGAAATAGTGACAATGTAGTTGGTTTTAGTTACATGTGCTCTTCTCACTGCTGCGAAAAATGAAGAATATGACTAGTTATTTAAACGTTGTTTCAACACGGGTAACGACCGACGGGTTTCCTAGCATTGGAGGAGAATTGAAGCAGTGCATATATCATAAAAATGTGTAAGTAATTACTGACTACTGATAAATAGTAACTTTTAGTTTAGACTAGGTAAAAGTTGTAAGTTGTCAACTCAACTGACACTCTGAATAAAATGTAATAAAATAGTTAAATTTTGAATTAAAACGCAAACCGTAACAACTCCGCTAATCTTTGTGAGTGGTGATGAGCATTTATGCTGACGCAAAATTTTCGTTTTGCAGTACCTTCATCATACATCATTTTGCTGGTTGAAAACATTCCAGGCAAAAACAAGCAGAAAAGCAAAATAAATTACTCCAATAATATTAATAATGGTAGAAAAAAAACTTGTTTACTTGCGATCCATTTAACTTCCCTTCCGCGGCAGAAAATTCCTGTAAAGCGTCATGTTTCTCTAAACCAAGCAAGCGATACTTCCTCCTACACTCACACACACACACACACACACTTCCACTTCCTGTACACACAAACGTACAGCGGAAGAAGAAGAGAAAAAAAAACAGAGACTCTCCTCGCATCGCAGTATGTCAGCCAAAGCGTTTCAAATCAGGGAAAAATCACATCCTTAATTTCATGACGTGCTTGTTTTACATAAAGAAAAATTCCCCCGCGAACACTTCCGACTGGGCTTCCTTCCGCCGACAATAATATGCATTCCACGAGAGACAACCATCATCGCGTTACGAGATTAACACTTTACCTCGCTACAGGAAGTTGTGGTAAGCGGGGGTGTGAAATGCACGGAGCCATGGCTGTACGATGCATTTCACTGCAAGCGAGGGATGGTGTAGGAACGAGGGAAATCACCGTGACATGCTGCGCTTACGGCCAGCCAAGATAATCCACAAGCGGACAAGTGAGTGAACATGGGGCTGTTCCATTTTCACTGACGTTGTCGACGCCCCGCCTACTGCCTCGCAGTAGCAGCAGTGCACGCATAGCTAAGCACTTAGCTTTCCCACCGTCGTCGTCGTCGGAACCGGAACCGGGAAGCTGCTCTAGGGTGGCCCTACTTATGAGCCGTCTTTCGTTCACCACAACTTAAACCCACGAGCAGAAATCAATCATCGAGCGTGATTCTGAGTTGGAAAGTTTGGCTAACCACTCCGCCCTTAACATTCCCCCCCCCCCTCTCCATGCTTCGTCTTCGTTACGATTGCATAATGGTTACGCGATGACACAGAGATGACAACCATGATGATGCTTCGAGAGGAGATGCTATAATCTTCTTATAAGAGTATCAACAGCATTTTAAGTGCAACATTTTTCTCCGCTTTTCCGCTTATTTTAAGCGCATCTTGCCATTCGTTCGTCTCCCACCGTGCGCTCCTCTGAGTGGCTGATGGTGCTCTCTATTGCTGTGCACACAAATGGACACCTTTGGCACCACGAAGAAGCAGCATCGACAAGAGGACGGGGAAAACGATGCTTGATCACTTGCTGTTTTTACTTTTAAAAGCTTCCATCGCGTTGCTGCTGCTGCTGCTGTTGATGGTTGTGGAAGTGATCGGTGAAACCCGGGCTGGAAGAGGGCGGACTCAAGAGCTCTTGTGTTGCTACCGCACTGTGCTGTTGCTTGCACAAATAATGCAATACAGAATGATATTATCTAGCCAAGGCGAGGCCGGGTGGCAAAATACTGTTGAATCATTCAACAATGATTTAATTTTTCCCAGCCTGCAACCCTCATTGTACTTCGAAGCTTTTGCCACTCGTGGTGCATCTTCTACACCTAGCGGAGAAGGTTGCACACCTGAATTTCCGTAAGTCTATCGCTTCCAGTGGTGTTTGATTCGCTTATTCTGTGCCTCGTTGGTTTCCCGAAACGATTGGGTTGCCCGGAATGGGAATCGTCTGTGAGATAGTGGAAATTATCACTTCCAGGGATCCCTCGAAGGAAACCCAGAACAATAAATAGGATGTTTCGCTCTTCTGCCCAAATCGGATGAAAAGTAAATGAGAAAATGTGTTTTGATTGCACTTAAAGTTTTCCCCTCGCGTTCTACCAGCTGCCGGCGCCGACAACCGACTGTTATTCTTCTAATGCAACCTCGCTTCAGGTTGCATTATGCCATCGCGAGCGAGAGCTTGGTGTGAAGTGAAAAAAAAGAAGAATCATAAAAGCTGAGAGCAAATGCAACTGGTGAACACTCACTCCCTCGGCAGCAGGGGTGGAATTTTAAAGTAGGTTTACCTTCTGCTCATTGTTGTAACACTCCGCAGCCTGCTGCGAGAGGAATGTGGGTTGTTTTTTCCCTTGTGTTTTCGCCTTCTTGTTTCTGCTACCAATTAGTGCAGAAGCTATTTTCTTTCACCTCTTGTGTTTTTTTTTTTTGTTTGAGTGAGTGAGTGAGGAAAACTTCGAACCTAGAGCTCCGCCTCACATTGTTTCAACTTTTACGCAACCTAACTTTTGTTCGTTGAGCTCTAGATAAACAGATGTAGTTATTAAAAATCTAATACTTTTTTATTGCCACAAACGGTTCGTCCGTTCGTTTGGAGGTTTTTTCTTCCTAGATTATGAGTACCGAGCAGAGAAACGAAAGTGAAACAAAAAGTCGGCAGATGGAAAGAAAAACAAGCATGAGCTACTCGGTAACTTTACACATGAAGGAAACAATGAGATGAAATATTAATGTGCTTTTCCCACTCTTCTCTCCGGTGTGCACGACCAAAAACCCTCCCCCACTCCCCATTGGGTCCCATGTATGTGTGTTTATCGTTGCGCACGTGTATATTTATTTTTCACAGATCGTGAATAATTTATCATGAAACATGCAGCAGCAGCAGCAACATCAACCAACCAAAAACACCGCCGCCGTATGCCGTATGCTAATGTTGGTGTTGTATTTGTAAAATGTTTTCTCGGCTTCCGTTTTCGTAACCGTACACCCAACCTGGTTTCGCTGCCAGCAAGCAATAGATTTTTTTTTTGCGCTCATACAAACGCATGGATTAACAGGCTGTCAAACACATGTTCTTCGGTCGTTGCTGCTTCCGCGGCTGCCGTTTCGCGTTCTGTAGGAAAAATCGAAACAGAAAAATAAATTGTCCCGCATCCTAGCAGGCTCCTGCTGTTTCGACCAAGAAAACGCGTTATGGCGCTGTAACCCACTAAAAGTCGGTTTAGACTTTGAGAATTAATATTTTGAGGCTTTTTGAGTCTCTATACACTGCCGGTACCTCGATAACTCTCCCATAATGAAAAACGACATGTTGAAAAAACGGCGATTTAATATTATCTGTGAATTTTCGGAATTTCCAGCAATAACATCCAGAACCAATGACCATAACAGTTTCATGGCACCACAAGTTTATCGTTGAGAACAAAAAACCATGGCTGGAATTGGTTTTACGTTATATAACTTGAAAAAAGACAAAATGGGACAAAATATGCGGGTACATTTCAAAAGTACGCGCATTACTTGTCCCATCACATATAAATTCAACCAGCAACCGGCAGTATCATTGCCAACGTAGATTGTACTACAGAAAAACAACATTAGTCTAGTTAATGAAATGATATACTTCTATATGCCTAAAATAATCCGATATACACTAATCTGGAGAAAAATTATATGTTTGCAGTTTGTACCACTATGCAGTGGGACTGTAATGCGGGTACTTTCAATTGGGGACAAAAACAACTTGGTATTTTTTCCATGTTTTTCCATACATAAGTATCAATTTTAATTTTTTTCCAGAAAATATGATAACAATTAAGTCGATTCCCGATGATAACTCAAAAGTGACCAAAATCAGTATGGGACAGTTATGCGGGTACCGGCAGTACAGTAGTTTATGAAAAATAAACATTTAAACATTGGGTTGCTCTTATGAAGAGCTTTGTAAGTGTTATCTTTTCGAAAAGTGAAACTAAACTGGTATTGAATTTGAACTGTAACTAAATTGAAACTTCAACTGAACTAAAACCTAATTGAGATAGAATTGGAATTGAACTAAAACTGAATTTAAGGATACTGGAGTGAATATTAATTGCTTCTGAGCTGAAACCCAATTAAAACTGACTTAAAATTGAATTGAAATCAAAATGAAATTAGACTGAAACTGCATTGAAAGTTAACTGACCTACAAATGAAACTGAGCAAAAACGTATTTGAAGCCTTTTAAAAAACTCAACTAAATCTGAATTGAAACTGAACAAAAACTTAACTGAAGCTGAACTAAAAACTGCTCAGAAAAAAAATTGAAACCGAATATATAATTGAATTGTTATATAATTGCCCAGAAAAAGAAATGAAACTGAACTGAAACTGCCCTGAAACTGAATTGTAACTGAACTGAGATTGAACTGAAACTGCTCAGAAAGAAAAATTGAAACTGAACTGAAACTAAACTGAAACTGAACTGAAACTAAATTGCAACAGAACTCAGACTGAACTGAAACTGAACTAAAACTGAACTGAAGGTGAAGTGAAACTGAACTGAAGCTGCACTGAAACTAAACTAAAACTGAACTAAAACCTAAGTAAACTGCTCAGATACCGAATTGAAAATAAACTGAAACTGCTCAGAAAATGAATTGAATCTGAACTGAAACTGCACTAAAACTGCGCTGAAACTGAACTGACACTAAACTGAAACTGCACTGAACCTGAAGCCAAGCTGAACTGAAACTGCTCAGAAAAGAAAATGAAACTTAACTAAAACTGTACTGAAACTGTAATAAAACTGAACTGAAACTGAACTCCGAATAAACTGAAACTAAACTGAAACGGAACTAAAACTGCCCACAGAAAAAAAAAATGAAATAGAACTGAAAATGGTCAGAAAAGTAAATGGAACCGCATTGAAAATGAAATGAAACTGGACTGAAGCTGAATTGAAACTGAACTAAAACCGCACTAAACTGAACTGAAACTGAACTGAAACTAAACTGAAACTTGAAGCGAAAAGAAATAAAGAATAAAACAAAAAAACCGCAAAATTAAAAAAAAATATTTAATTATTTAAAAAAAGTAGTAGAAAAACCAATAAAAGAGCGAAACCCGAAAAGTAATAGAGTAAACGAAATAAATATGGTGAAAAAAACGACAAAAGCTTCAAATGAATAACTGGAATCGAACAAAATAGGAAAGGAATTAATAAAAATAATATGCGAAGAAAATGTTAGAGTAACATCATAAAGAAAAAAAAGAAGAAAGCTGGTTAAAAAATAATGGAAGTAAGAAATGTAAAGTAAAAACAAACATTCGAGTAAAATCATAGCCGAAAATGTAAAAATAACTGGGCAACTCAAATTTTCTTCTTAGTCCCCCCAAAACCGTTTGATTGTGAAGCAGGTAGTTTTTTGCTGCCACTTGCACATTGTAGCTTTTCTCCTTAATGCTTTTTTTCAAAGGGGCCCAGTTATTGAAAATGACAAACAAATGTTTTATTTTCTCTTCCATTCTGTCGTCTACGAGGCTCCTCCTTCTCGGAGAGTTTCTATGCGAAGCTTGGTATGAAAATGTTATTAGCAAACAAACATTTTAACTCCATTTCTATTCCTATGACAGTACGATACGAACGGTAAGGTCTGGTCGTGGTAAAGAAGGAAAAAAAACCGTTCATCTCGTGCTATGCTCTGATCCCTGGTAGGTCGAATTTTGCGAAAATTGTTTTGATGCCTATCTGCTAGCTCTTGTAGGATATTCAATAGCTAATTAAATTCTGAAAATGGTAGAAAATGCTGCCGAAATAACAACAGACCGAGCCCAATAAACCCGTTACAAGTTTATTGGGGGTTACTATTGCGATATACCAATGGCGTTCCATAGCGCCCAAAATGATCTTATAGTGAAGTAGTTAAAATAATTCTGCCACTCACCAAAGTCAAGTGATTATAAGTTCGACTGTTAGTTGAATTAGACCGTTCGGTGTCAGAGAGATTTTTACGCATGAGTTTATTCTCAGGCTCCCTCCCATTGCTTCACTGGACCCTTCCCTAATGCTTAGTTCCAGAAAAAAAAATCACACACAGTTGAATGAGTATCTGTCCAGGCAGCTATGATTGGCAGGCTAACCAACAGGGCTCTGTAAAGATGAGCAGTAGAGTCTATAAACGAGCATTTTAGGGGAGGGTAAAATTATGAAAATCCGTCACATTCCACGGTGACAATTCGTTCTAGTCGTTAGAGATGCAGAGGTACAATCGGTCGCTGAAAACTGTGTTTTCAACTCTGAAATGTACGGTCATTTAAGCTAAAGCTCTCAAGCAACAGTCGAATCGAAAAGACAATGAAAACTGAATTTCTTCATGCTAGCTTTTATACGTGACTACTGAAAGTTATACACTCGAACGAGCAGGAAAAAAAATGTCGCTCAGTTTAAATTGGACAGACCCTGAAAGCTTCGCCTGCTATTTTCCGTGTTTTCAGCTCTGATTAGTCGAGATATGCAGTTAACGAAGCTCTTCATTTTTGAATAGTAAATAAGTTAGCGCCTATATTTTCGCATTTTGGTGCATGCATAGCTGGTTTTACAATCGATTGCTGTGAAAACGAAGGAAATCCGTTGGAAACTGACTCAGTTTTAAGCATTCGAAAGTGAACAGTTTTTGTGACGCTCTCAATTATTTCGGTTCTTCAATTTGCAGCTATGACGCCGCAAAACGTAATTCTACGTGAAAAGTGAAAAAAAGGTTGGTAACATGAAAAGAAAGAAAAGGAAATACGGAAAATTTATGTTGTAACAGGGAAACATATATCAGCCAATAAAATAGAAACAATTATGTCAAATGCAGCAGTAAAATTGGAATCTAAACGTAACATAGTAAAATGAAAAGTGTACAAAAATCAAAAATGGGTAATGGAAAACGAAAAAATGAACGATGAAAATAAATGGACAGATATTAACATAAAATAAAAAAGGGAGAAGAAGAAAATAGAAAAGTTACACAAAAGCCGATCAAAAAGGTGAAACGAAAAACAGATTGTTTGTAATAAGGGAAAATAGAATAAGTTGAAGGTAGATGAACGAAGAAAAGAAATGTAAAAGGGTAACGAAACATGGAAATGGAAAAATGGAAACCAAAAAGAAAAACGTGAAAGGAAAATTTTGTATTATTTTTTATTAATTAAAAGGAAAATAAGAGAGACTAATATGAAAGAGAAACCTGAAAACTGAAATAAGAAAAGGTTACAAAATATGACAGATAGTAATCAAAAAAATAGGCAAGTAAGAGAAAAGTTAAATAATATGAAGCAGAGAATAAAAACACATTGAAAGAGTAACGAGGATAACGTAAAGAATGAAAAAGTTCAAAAGTAGTAAAAGAAGTAAAAGAGTGTAATGGAAATCAAAATAAAAAAAAATGGCAGAAGAGAACAGGAAAAAGAATATGAGAAAGAGAAAAATAAGAGAAAACTTAAAAAGAAAATTAGAAACGAAGTACAGAGATGGTAAATTAACACGGTAAATATCAAAAAAAAAATGAGATGAAAAAAAAAAGTTTAGCAAAAATAAAGGGAAGTAGAATAAGAATTGAAAACATGAATTGCGATAGTGATTGGAATAGTGAATGGAAGAAAGATGAACGAGAAAAAGATAAATGGAAAAGGGTAACGAAATAGGAAATGATAAAAGAGAAACAGAAAAAGGAAACGTGAAAGGATAATGTTATAGTAAATAAAAGAGAAAAATAGGAGAGAGAAACATGAAACAGAAATGGGTATAGGAAAATTAAATAAAAAACGCTATAAATTATGGCAGATAGTAGTGAAAAGCAGAAACAAGTAAGAGGAAAGCCAAATAAAAAGAAGCAGGGGAAAAAGATATGTGAAAAAGGAAGTGCAGAATAAATCAGAAAGTGAAACGAGGAATAGGCAAATAGGATAATAAAATTTAAAACTAGTAAAGAAGTTAAAAAGAGTAATGGAGAACAAAATATAAAAAATATGGGAAAGGCTAAAGGATAAATAATTTCAGAGCGAGAAAAATAAAAAAAAATCCAAAGAAAAACAAGATACGAGTTATAAAAATGAGAAATCAAACTTGTAAATGACAACGGGAAATTATCAATAGTAAATGTCAATAAAAAAGTAAAATTAGATTAAAGATAAGAAAAACTGTTTGTTAAAAAAAGAAGATAGAATAAGAATTGAAGACATGATTTTTGCTTGGGATAATGAGTGGAAGAAAGATGAACGAGAAAAAAATAAATGGAAAAGGGTAACTAAACAAGGAAATAATAAATGGGAAACTAAAGAAGAAGAAGAAGTGAAAAAGTGTAATAGAATTCAAAATAAAAAATGGCAAAAGGAAACAGGAGAAATACTTGCAGATCAAGAAAAATAATAAGAAACTGAAAGGGAAAACAAGAAACGGGTTGAAAGTAGAAATTAAAACAGAACATGACAATGGAAAATCAAAAGGGTAAATATCAATGAAAAAAGTTAAATTAGATAAAAGAAAAAAAAAATGTTAGCAAAAAGGAAGTATAATAAGAATTGAAGACATGAATTGCGATAATGATGGGGATAGTGAGTGGAAAAAAATGAACGAGAAAAAGATAAATGGAAAAGGGTAACCGAATAAGGAAATGAAAAATGCTAAACGGAAGAGGAAACCGTCAATGGAAAATGTTATGATAAATATGAAAAAGGAAAATTAGATAGAGAGCAACATGAAACAGAAAAGGATATGAAAAATGGAACAAACTAGTAGAAGAGGAAATCTAAATATAATGGAGCAGGTAGGGGAAAGACGTGAAAAGAGAATTGTTATACAAATTGAAAAGTGAAACGAGGAACAGGAATTATTAGAATTTTTATTTGGATTGTTAGGAAAACGAGTAAAAGATGCAGAAAAGAGTGATAGGTATTAAAACGGGAAATAAAAATAATTTTAATCTGGAAGCCCCAGCTGGTCTCGAGGTACGATGCTGGCCTAACAAGCCAGACGTCATAGGGTTGAGTGTCGACTCGGCAGAGACTGTTAGTGTCAGTAGGATCGTAGCGCTGGCCCTGCAATTGTTTCGTACACTTTAACAGTTGGCTGCGAAGTCTGTGTATGATAAACAGAAGGTCAAGTTCCGAATCGGAATGTAGCACAAAGCATTGGTTTTTTTAATATGAAAAAAGAAAAGAAGGAAAGAAAAAAAAAGATGAGGGAAAGAAATGAGAAAGCAATGTGAAAATAAATGAAAAAATTAACTCCAGTTGAAAACTAAAATGCTTCATAGAATCTAACAACGGCAAAATAGATAATGAGAACTACAAGAAGGTAAGATAATTAGCACTGGAAATTAGATATAAAAAGTAAGGTGAAAAAAATATAGAAAAAAAGTCAAAATAAATAGGAAAACGCGTGAGAAAACTAAGTAAAGAGTAAAATTGTAAAATAGTAAATTGTGAAATTGTACGATAAAATTAAAACATAAAACATAGGAAACGAGAAATCGAATAGCGAAAGTGAAATAGGAAACAGGAATAAAGCAATCAGAACAAAATAATAGGAAATTAAATCAGTAAATATCAATGGAAAACGTAAAATTAGATAAAAAGTTGTTTGCAAACAAAAAAGGAAAGTAGAACAAGAATTGAAGAGTGGAAGAAAGATAAACGAGGAAAAGATAAAAAGCAAAACTAAGGAACCGAGCAATAAAAAACAGAGGAAGAAATCGTCGAAGGAGAATGTTATGGAAAATATAAAAATAGGAGAGAGCAACATAAAACAGAGAAGGATATGAAAAAAATGAAATAAAAAAGGTAATAAATATTGATAAATTGTAGCAGAGGGCAGACACAAGTAAGGGAAAAGCCAAATGAAAGGAATCAGGGGACAGAGAAACATGGAAAAAATATTGTAATATAAATGAAAAAATGAAACGAGGAATTGGAAAATAAAATTAGAAAAAATGACTAAAAGAAGAAGATAAGAGTGATGGAAATCGAAACGTAAATAAAAACAAATGGTAAAAGGAAAAATGAAAAAGAAAATGAGAAAAGGAAACTAAAATGACAAAATGGGAAATCAAAAATGTGAGGGACAACGTCGAATTAGATACTGGAGTGCGGAATAGCAAAAAGAAGTGGAAACTAGAGAGAGAGAGAAAAAACAATTATGATATGGGAAAAGAAAACAAGCGAAGAAGAATAAATTTGTTGGAGAGAAATAAAAAGCGATAAAAAATGAATGAAAATAAAGAAGACTGGAGTTGAAAAATAAGATGGCATAGAGAAACTAAAAAAGAGAAGCGAAGTGAAATAAAACTGGATATGAGATACGAAAGTGACAAAAATAGAGAAAAATTAATAAAGACAAAACAAATAGGAAAAATGCGTGAGAAAAATAAGTAAAAAGAGAATTTTAAAATGGAATAAGAAAATCAGAATTAAAAAGAGGTAAATAAAATGAAAGAGTAAACAAGTCGAGAAAAGTAACAACACTGTAGAAATAATTGAGAAAAGAAATTTTTTGGAAAATTTTACCACAGACAAGCAGACGACTTGATAGCGATTTTTGTGTCCAGAAAAATAACGATTGTTTGGAAACTTTGTTTAGTAGGCAGTGTCGCTATAAGCAAGCGTGCACACTTACTTAGTAGGCAGTAAGCGCACAGGGTGGCGCTTGAGTGTAACGTTCCGAAAAAGGCGGCATCCATAAATTACGTATCGCTCATAGGGAGAGGGGGTTACCCTTGAGCGTTACATAGGAGAGGGAGGGTGTAAGATCAGCGTTACGTAACGAAACTATCAACGTTTAGCTTATGTTGTGTAATTTTCGTAGAAAATATAAGATTTTCCCCTTTTATTCCGCTTTCCCAGCTGCACACACTGTCTGCCTTTAATAATTTTTTGAAATAATTTTTATTTCTCTGTTATTTTTTAGTATGTATTTGTTTATCATTTTCTATATGTTTTTTTTTGAAGGACAACATTTTTATTTACAATCTTGCCGAAGACACTATACCGATCAAAAACAGCGTTCAGAATTTAAAATTTAATATTATTTTGGAAAATTTTAACCTTTTTCTTCTTTTTTCATGATTCCATACTAAGTAACCTTTTGCAGTTTTAATAAAAGTAAATTTCAGTTGTGTTAGGTGAAACAGTGTGTCGTGCTGGGCTCCGTCGATTTAAAGAATATCATTTTGATGTTGACGGCTGTCTGTAAGAAGAAAAGTCATAAACCTTCGCTGAATTGAAGGAAATTGCTCAATGAGGATCGATGTCAAACGCGAGAACAGCTTGCTTCATTTTTAGGAATTACAAGCGATTGCATGCTTTGGGAATAATGCAAAAACAAAGAACTTGGGATTCTTATGATTTGAAGCCAAGGGACGTTGAGCATCGTTTCTTTTTACCTGTGAATAACTACTTGAACGGTAATAAAGAAAAGGATTTTCTTCATCCCATCTTGGCGTTTGACGCATACTGGATTCATTGCAGCAACCAAGAAAAAAAGGCAGGGAGACAGCCTGATGTAACTGGTGGGACCAGGTTTGTGTTCTTTAAGAGCTGTTGAAACGAGCAGGGTCACGAAAAGTAATTCTACTGCATGACAACGCTCGACCTCATACTGTTAAAGTCGTTAAAACTTTTATAGAAACGCTTAAATGGGAATTCCAACTTCACCCGTAATATTTTCGGGATATTGTGTCGTACAATTATTACTTATTTCGTTCATTGGCACCTGGTTTGGCAGATCAGCAGTTCTGCTTTTATAAAGACAATTGTGAATAGCCTTAAAAGAATTCTTTCATCGTAATGGCGGATTTAAAGTTAATTTCTTAGCAATTATCTAAGTAGCGAAATCTTAAGTTGAGAACAAAATTTATATCAGCGCAAAGATTAAAGATTTCCGTGATTATGAGAAGTCCTATAGTTCGTATGGGTTTTTTGAGAAAAAAATCTTTACAGAATTTGTTCGCCTAGTGATATGCAAAACGAACTAATTAGACTAAAAAGATGGTGACTTCTAAAAAACTTTGCAAAAAAAAAAAACAGAATAAACATGAAACTGTGAGAAGTGGCCTCTTCGTTCCACTATTTAACGGATGTTACGTTAATGCTTTATGAAGTTAAATATTAAAACACTGTAACCATGTTTAGTTAAAAATAAACCAAATTAAAGCAACTCTTTTGGAGTGCTTTCCTGGCCTCCGGGTCGCCCCGCAAGGAAATGTTTCGCTACGTTTACACTGGCAGGCGAATCACGCTCGGCATACAAGGCAATCAAGACGGACTGGACGAGAGAAGTTATTGACAATGATTAATGGCAGCCAACTTGGAACCACGCATGTGTTTGTGTGTGTGTGTGTGCGCGGCACACATTCACTTCCACCGCACATACTGCGTGGGCGGGGGGAGTGGGGTGGAGCACCACAGATCGTGATTTTCGCCGAAAGAAAAGTTGGCACACACGAGCAGAAAAAAGAAACGAAGCTTCCTGTTGCATGTGCGTCGAACCGTCGACAGATAAAGGTCACTGGGGAGCACGAGATCCATTTTCGGCGACGACGCACTGTGGTCCAGAAATGAAAAAAGGTGGTCAAAAGTCATTTTCTCGTAAACGTTACATTTTAGAGCAATACTGTCTTCGGGAATGTTTTAGAGTAAAAAAAGACCCTTCTTTGGACATTACCAGATCCGTGATGAATCCCCCTATAAGTGAGATAAAAAGAATATTTTCTCTAAAAATCAATATATTTCATCACCGTCTTTGGCAAAGTTTTCCAAAATAACATAACAAAAAACTTTTCTGAAGACTCTAGGTAGCTATTTCTCAATCTTACTGAGCTATCTGATTATGTCCAATGATGTTTTAAAAAAAAGGTTTTTGGCTTTAAAATTCATATTTTACATTACTATACCTCTGATATACTCACTGAACTTCTAAAACAACATCAGACCTTTATTTTTTATATGTTACAGTAGACTTTTTTTACGATAATTAGGTTTCTATCAATTTTTACTGTCAAAAAATTTACTTTTGACAAGTAAGTTTCGATTTTCTGCCGTTTCCCAACACATCCCACGGCAAGATTACCACCAATTGAATTGTCCATGTGCTCTGCATACACGGCAGTTAAAATTTCTTGCAGAAATTTGCAGAAACTTGGAATCATGGAATAAAACAGTTTTAACGTAAGTTCATTTATGTCATGTTGGTCAATAGCGAATCTTTGTTGGAAAAAACTTAGCAGGCTTTGCATTTTTACGTTTTGATGCATATTTTGAAGGATAACCGATGCATATGAACACGTGGTTTTTGAAAATTCAAATTTCAGCTCAAATGTTCCGAATAGGCACACCGCTCATATAATTTGTCTTCAGTAGGCAACAATAATAATTAGCTATTATTAACATGCATTGATAATACTTTGTAAGATGCATAAAAACGTAAAAATGCAAAGCTTGCTATGTTTTTTCCAACAAAGATCCGTTATTGATTAACGTGACATAAATGAACCTACGTTTAAGTTGTTTTGTTCTATGATTTCAAAAGTTTCTGCAAATTTCTGCAAGAAACTATTGATTTTTAGAGAAAATATTCTTTTTATCTCACTTATAGGGGGATTCATCACGAATCTGTTAATGTCCAAAGAAGGGTCTTTTTTTACTCTAAAACTTTCCCGAAGACAGTTTTGCTCTAAAATGTAACGTTTACGAGAAAATGACTTTTGACCACCTTTTTTCATTTCTGGACCACAGTGCGACGGCAACAATCTTGCAATCGGAAGAAAACCCTAAGATGCGTGGTCGTGGAAATAAATGTGTTATCTTTATCTCCGATTGCTTTGCCGATTAATTATTTTCGGCGTGATAATGGTTCGAACGGCTGCTATTGACACTCCCGCTGCCTACTAGATCGGGTGTGAGTATGTTTTTGGGTTTTGTCTATGGATTAACCACGATTTTAATGATTTTTTCTCTGATATGATCATACGTCGAAGTCAAAATCAAAGCCAGCTGAGTGTGTGGGTGATTGATGAATGAATCATCGATAATTAACTTCTTAGCATGTGACTGTGAAGGCTTTAAGTAGATCAGAGGAGGAAGAAGGAAAGCTAATTGAATCGGAATATATAAATGGTTTGCTCACGGTGTCCACTCCAATGATTGACGTGTTTCTCGTGCCATTCCCTTGGTGAAACGAAAGTTTGAAACTCTGTTGACGACTCACCTGTAAATGGAAAGAAAACAGAATAACAATTAGAGTCATAGTTGAAACTGGAAAAATATGGCAATATTGTGATTCCATTTGAATACCACAACATGCAAGCCATTCTGCTAAACTGCTAACAATGGAGTCAATTAAATATTGAATTGTTGTACAGTTGAGCCATGAAATTAAAATACTGCGGGTGCTTGCGGCTGCAGGTCAGGTATGTTTAACTATTGAAAAAAATATCCACGATGCGATGGAACTCCGAAATCCCAGCGCACATTCCTGCCAGCCTTAGACAAACCGCAAAACATTCTCCACTGCGAGCAATATCGACATTATCTGGGAAATTTAGTCCATTTTGCGTTGATATTAAACATGATTTTTTTTCTGCTGTTCGTAACTTAGTCAGTCTACTCCCCGACCCAGACGATTCGATATCCAGACGTATTTGGAATTCCAACAAAATTAACCAGAGAAAAGCAATGTCCAAATGAAAATACGCACTGCCATGAAGACATGCTTCATGGCATACTATGGTTCGGTGCTTCAACTGCTGGCCTACCAACCAGAAGCGCCACCGCTGCGAAAGTCGGAGAGTCGTCACAGTCGTCGTCGTTCGTCGTGGCATGAATTTGAATTCCAAATATTATCATTTAATTTTCGGTTAGGAAAATAAACATTTCTCTTCAAATTTTAATGCACAGCTCGGGAGCAAAAGTTCTCGAGCTCTTCAGCAGGCTCATTTATATGTCATACGATTGTTCCGGCCCGGGAAATGTACGGCAACATTGGGCGGTCGTTTTTGGAGGCCAAACCTTGTTATTCTTCGGCTGGAGCTCTGCATTCTGTCGGCGTTTTCTTTTCCTTTTTTTTGCTATTATGATACTGTGTAAGTTATGAATCGAATTATATCAAACCCAGGAACGATGCTCTGTTTTTCCTAAATGCTGCTTGGCTCAGCTGGAACTGGAGCCGACGGTCTGGCAGTGTATGTGTGTATGTAATAGAATTTATTATCTTATTCGTCCAAGATTTTTGACTTTCAAACCCCGTTTTGTGTAATGAAATCATGAAACCAAAACCATAAGGGCTGGAGGCCATCGGGCAAAGTGGAAGCAAAGCGACTAACGAACTCCAGAAGAAAATTGGCAGGGGCTGAGCAAAAGTGACTTGAGTTTTGCGAAGCAAATTCGGTTCGCTTTTGAAGATGATATCTCACGTTTCAATCGTTCGATGCCGTCAATATCTTTTACCAGTTATCCTGCTTCATATTCTCCTCTATCATTCGGCTTGGCAGGCAGAAGGAGTCTCGACACAGGGTGACACTAGAGGTGAAAGGTGAGCGCGAACAGGGGAAACATATTTCAATATCATCAAATAACACGTTGCCAGGCACTTCGGGTTTCACTGCCGTTGCTGTCAGTCTCTTGCATACCGTCGTGAGGAGGAAAAATCCGAGGGTGGTAAAAACAAATTTTGAATAAAAAATTTTACTATATGTTGATTTCAGCATTCCGGGAACGGAAGAATCCGTTACGCCTGATGTTTGCCGTCGACACGGTGTTGGCCGTCGACATTCGGCGCAAGCTAGCTTTAATTTGAATTCATTTAGGCTTCTGTGTTCGAGTGGTGGAAATTTTACCATCAAAATGATTAGTGTTACTCGAAATTCATTCCTTACACCGACTATTACTCAACAGATTGTTTTTAAGGACTCTAAGGTATCTATTCCCGCGGGTGATGGTGTTGGTGATCTCCAGGGAAGTATATTAGGGCTCCTTTTGTTTATTGTGTATATAAACGACAAGCAACGAGTTTTACGTTTTTGTGATCTGAATCTTCTTGACGAAGGCACCGTTTTATTCATTGCAGCTATGATGAAAATATAAAATATTTTTCATGTCTGGCTGTTACGAGGGGTGTTTTACTTTCATTCAGTCAAAAAATGGCTATTTTCAACAAAAAACTAAAAATATCATTACAACAAATGAAAATATCAAACCAATATATTCTACAAAAATGCGAGATTTAGCAGAATGAACGAAATCTTAGAACATCTTGAACTGTTTCGACGATTACGGAAAAAGTTATGGACAAAAAACTAGTTTTGAGGACTGTTCCTCATAAACTCTATTTCGTCATATCAGACGTACAGATAGAAGATTACAGTGTTCAGCAATTCTTTTTCTCATAGATTTTCCTACAACTTTGCTGAAGAAAGCAATCGGGTATTTTGGAAATTAGAGAAAATAGTTTTTTATGTATTTACTAAGGGTATTGATCAAAAAACAGAAAACGCCAAAAGAAAGACCTTGTTATATGGAATAAACCTCGCTGAAGACACTGGGTACATAAAATTAATATTTCACAGTCAAATCTGAAACGATCACGAATTTCTAGTGAGTGAAAATTCCCATGCTTGGGCACGACATAATTTTGGACCAATGGACCTGTAATTTGAATGAAACAGGGTGATTAGAGATGGTGCATATTAAGTTAATGTCATTTGCGATGTTTGTAGACCAGTTATAAAATTACTTTCATGCACCTGCACATTTGTCGCAGGCACCACTACTACCAAGACAACCGTTTAGTACTTAAGCTGAATTCCAGCATTAGAAATGTTAGTTAATAAACCTAGCTACAGTAAAGCAAACTTGTTTAGCTTAATATCGAACAGTGAAGTCTAAAGTGATTTAACGTTTAAAAGTTCTTCCCGCGTTCTGCATGAATTTTGGCGATTAGTTGCTGCTGCAACCGGAACAGTGAGCTCACCAGTAAAGTGCCTCACACAACACAGGGGCTACTAAAAATCATGATCTTTACGTGTGAAGCTTGGTCATAGTATTTAATCGCAATTCACTTATATATCGGGTGTTCCGCAAGGCAGCAATATGGGGCCTTTGATTTTCACGCTTTTCTTTGCTACTTCTTATACGTGGATGATTAAAGTTGCCATAGGAACCTACTTGTAATTGACATTATGAAATGAGAGGTTATAATAATTCACCGTATTTAAAACCCGATCGTGTTCGAATACAGCACAATTATGCAACAGCCAAACATATGCGCCACTTGCTACACAAGCGACGATAAGTAATTTTCACTCTTTACTTCCCGCCTTCGTACAGTGGTCGGAAAAGGCCATTTGACGAACTTAATTCATTTGTGCTTAAACGGTTGATCTTAGCCAAAGACAATGTTCAAAAGAATTGTTCACAAAAATATAACGGAAATTTTGAAAAGAAAATTTTTTGATCATGGCCTATGACGTCTATTTCCTGAAATACAAAGCATTTTCGCTGTCAACCCCCTCAAATTTAGTTTTTCTAGCATAACTTTTTAAATATTGTTTATTCAAGAACATAAAGTTCTAGACAAATATGACCAATATAAAAACACAGGTTTCTTTCGAAGACAGCATGTTGCTACAATCGTTCTATACTGAGTTAAAACGTTTTTTCCTTAAAATATCTCCCAGATTTAAAAGCGTATAGGGAAGAAAGAGACAAACCGGTGCTCATTATCAAATACTTTTTTTAAAGCTTAGACCTTGTACTATAAGCTAGTTAAATTTTGATACTTGACAATTCATAAATGAATGAGTAGAGTGATGTTTTAGGTATGTATGTTTCTGTGGTTTACTGTACAAAAATGCACAAACTACCTGATTAATGAACGATGATTTGTGAATTTATGAAACAGATGACTCGCAATACTTTCAAAATTCGTGAGAAGACTTCTACTACTATACTCACAGGAGTCTACCGGAATTCGGATACCAAGTCATAGATGACCTAGCTTTCTCCCAAATGCCGCACAGATGGTTTCATCGTATTTCTCGGAAAATTTTACGTAAGAAGCACTTACCACCTCGTGGTGATATGAGCCAATCTCGAGATATAACATTTTTACGAAAAATCGATCACGAAAATCAAAACTATTTTCTATTTATATCTCGAGACTGGCTCATATTACCTCGGGATGATAGTTGCTTCTTACGTAAAATTTTCTAAGGAACACGATGAAATTACCAAACTTAAAATAAAAAGGGCTGCATTTGCCGAAAAATGTAAATTTAGTTTTCAAATACAAAAATAATTTATCTGGCAACACTTCCGGTCAAAACTTATATTTTCAAGTGTACCCCATCTGAGATATTATTAATTTTTGCATATTTTTCAAAAATGCTCATTACTCCTTTTTCAAGCCAAATAATTAGTTTTGTTATGGTGATTAGACACTAGAATAGTCTATGCAAATCTACTACAGAAACCTATTTTCAAAGTGGTTTATGATGAAAACAAGAAAAAAGGGTCAAGTCGTGCCACGTCAGCACGCCCTTTATGTATTGGCATGATGTCAATTCCGGCTAGAAGAACGTTGCCTTCTGGAGAGGAAAAATTTGACATTTGAAGCGTGGTCTTATTCCCCAGCACAGCTGACGCTGAAGTATACAAACGATTTGCCTCGCTCTATTACACAAAGACACGCCTACCGAGAGTTTAACTCTCAGTAGTCTCATATAAAAGTTAGCACGCAGAAATTCATTCTTCATTGTATAACCGAATACTGCAGCCAATGTTGTTAGTCTCACTTATAAACAGCTCTCTAGTTGCTATCAATATCACACACTGGAGTATTTTACATTCAAGCTATTTCTCATCCTTTTTCGCTATCTTCCTTCCTCGCATCAACTCCCGAAATCATATGCACACACTCGCGTGTACTTCTCTTCTCGCGAGCACGACCAGCCGAAGATAATTGAATTGTTTAGCTATATCATTTTTTTATATCATCTGAATAAGCTGCATTTTCTTAGCAAAACGTGACATTCAAAAATTATCTATCGTTGTCCTTCAATTTTAAAAAAACGCTTTAAAACTGCTCGAAATCGCTACCGTGACAGTTCGTCCATATACCAACTCTCATTGTAGCGATTTGGAGCTATTTTTATTCATCATTTCAAAATGAAAGGACAATGATATACAATTTTAAAAAATCACGTTTTGCTTAGAAAATTACACTTTTTTAGTTGATATATAAATATCAGAAATTCGTGAATAGCTAAACAATCCAATTGTTTTAAGATGCGTTTTGATGTTTGCGGAGGGATAAACAATATTTCGAATGCGGTATCGTACTACTTCGGCTGATTTTACATTAGACTGCTGTAAAAACTTACCAAAGCAGTTCGATACCCTGCACGTTAAGTTACTTAAAATCAACGGAGCTGAACATTGTAGAACATAGATGCTTGATTCCATCGAAAATTTCACCCTAATTTTTGATAGTTTTTCAATGAGCAACAACTTAAACAACTTTGTAGAAGAAAGTTTTTGTCTAAAATATTGGTCTAGAGCTCTAGACCCAAACTCTCCCCCGAGACTTGGTTTCTGGACCTTGCTCAATGGTCAACGAAACGAAATTGTTTGTATTTGTCCCAACGTTTCAGCACTTTTTGATGATGCCTTCAGCACGGGAAAAATACATATATTTTTGAACTGCGTAATATGATATCTTTAATAAAAACGGTGGTATTGAAGATACCAAAAATAATTCATTTTTTCCCTGATGAAGGCAGCAACAAGTGCTGAAACGTTGAAACGAACATAAACAATTTCGTTCTGAATTTAGAGATTGATGACTGCGAAGCCGGAATCCAATTATTAGTACCACCTACAGTCGACCTCTACCACCCAACCAACATAGTGTTTGAGACGCACGCTAAACTATCTCTACTCACAAAACTCCAATAAATGATACCCAACGGATAAAAAAAGCTTGTTTGAGTATTTTAGAAAAAATTGTAGATAATAGTTTTGTCGTTCAAAAAAAAAAAAAAAAGAACAGGAGAGTTGTTACAAAGCCACGACCGCAAGGTTGAAGTAGAATACGTTTACAAGAAAGATAACCCGGCTGCTTGCGTGTCAGTCATTTTTTCTAGTAAATGAACGTTGAAATTTTTTCGGATGTCGTGCTCATGACTGAAGGAAAAGATAATTCAGTACGTTCTGAGACACGAAAATAAAGTAAAATTAATAACTTTTACAAATTTTTTAAATGTAAATTAACTCAAGAGAAAACATTAACGCTTTAATCATTAGGTTTTGCTTTCATCCTGAAAAGGATTTGTTTGTATTGTATTTGTTGTTCAATTTAGTGTCGGATAAGATACCGATTACATCTTTGCGTTATCACTGATAGTGCGAACAAAGTATTCGTTGTGATAAAGTAAACAGTGAAATGCTGATATAACACTCAAAACTAGACGGCTTACGTGTTGTCAAAATGAGTCAACTTTTCTTTGAATGCATTTACTAGTGCCCACTATCGCACAGAGATTGCATTTCACTAAAGTGCCTCACTGCATCATCCGCTATCGATGCTGAGATCCGCTGCAACTAGTGCGCTATCCATAGCCATGCCACAGTTGTGGCCTCTATACGCTGCCATTGGTATCCACTGTCCCTGAATCAGCTGGCCCAGCTGCTATCGTTGCAGGAATTCGCTGCAACTAGTGCGCTACCCATTGCTACGCCACAGCTGTGGCCGCTTTCCTCCATCGCTGTTATCCACTGCACTGCCAGTGCTGCTGCTAAGGGAGGACGACTGCTGTTGTCGCTGTCTAGAAATATTATGAGCGGCTTCGTTTATCTGTATTATTATGCTTTTGTAGGGTATAATACATGTTTTTTTACAAGTATAAGTGATTCACATTACTGTTTTCATCTTTGATGTGCGAGTTTTGATTTTTGTTTTACTAAGCTTTCTAATTGTAGAGATTTTGAATTTTGGATTGTCCACTTTGGTGGCGATTGTTTGAAAGAGAAGAAAGGAAACTACTTAAAACTACTATTTACAGCTTAAAATTACTATTTACAGCTTAGAACTAACTTAACCTACTATGTACAAACCGCTTATTAAAGCGTATTCTGAATGCTGACATTTATGTACAAATTTGGTTTTGGTTTCTGTTATTTTGGCATCTACTTTTGGAGTAACTGCTTCTTGGTGGAGATCTGTGATCCTGGTGTCATAGGGACAATCGAGGATCATCCGTAAGATTCGGTTTTGCGCAATCTGTATTTTGTTCCTGTGAGTTTGTGCACATGACTCCCACACCGGAGCCGCGTAAAAGACTGCGGGGGCAATTATTTGTTTGTAGACTGCCAGTTTGTTTGTTCTTGAGAGGCGAGATCTGCGACAAATAAGCGGGTATAGTGACCGAACCAAAGCTGAGCACTTAACCAGTGTCCTCTCCACATGCGATCGGAAAAGAAGCTTCTCGTCGAATAGCAGCCCAAGATAGGTAACTTCGGAAGACCACTCAACCCCGGTACCGTTCATGACCACAACGCATGATGGAGGGGGCTTCAGTTTAGGGGATTGTCGATGAAGGAACATTATTGTTTGGGTTTTGGAAGCGTTGATCTTAATTTTCCAGGTGTTAGCATACTCGACAAAGGCGTCTAAGCATCGCTGAAGTTTGTTGGTGATCTCACGAGGCATTCTTCCCTTGACGGCAATTGCAGTGTCATCTGCGAACAGAAAGAGCACGCAGCCATCTCCCAGGGAAGAAATGTCGGAGGTGTAAATGTTGTATAGCAAAGGGCCCAGCAGACTGCCCTGCGGGACCCCTGCTGGGATGGAAAAAGTATTTGATAAACAACCATTCAGCGATACCCTGAACGACCTCTGCCGAAGGTAGCTACAGATGATTTTCGTCAAATATGATGGAAAGTTGAAGGCACAGAGCTTGTATACCAGACCGTCATGCCAGACATTGTCAAACGCCTTTTCGACGTCCAACAATGCCATGGCTGTGGACTTGGATACAGCCCTGTCCCTTCTGATGTTGTTCATCACCCGCACCAGCTGGTGCGTGGTGGAGTGACCCTTCCTAAACCCAAACTGTTCCGGGAGTAAGATGTTGTTTTCCTCAGCCACCTTCATCATGCGGTTGAGGATCAGTTTTTCAAACAGTTTGCCCAGCGATGAGAGTAGGCTGATCGGACGGTAGCTTGATGCTAACGTCGGATCTTTCCCGGGTTTGCGGATCGGTATGATCTTGGCTATCTTCCAAATGCTTGGATAGTAGTGCAATTCCAAGCATCTGTTGAAGATAGAGCTCAACAACAGGTGAACCCTGTTGCTGAGCTTTTTTAAGACCATATTGAAGACCCCGTCAAACCCAGAAGCCTTCATGTTCTTAGTACTCATCAGCGCTGAGCAAACCTGTTCTGCTGTGATTTTATGTTCTTGAGGAACGGTACAGGGGGAGTTTTTGGGGTCGCGGACGCACTGCTCGACTTGGTCTTCCATTGGACTAGCCATGGTCGAGCCAAGCAAATGCGATGAGGCAATGTGATCGCCTACCGCATTTGCTCTCTCGACCGGTGCAACAAGCCTCTCTCCGACCCTGAGGGGAGGAACTGGTTTGGGGTGTGATTTCAGCACTTTGGCTACTTTCCAGAATGGCCTGGAGCGGTCGTCCAAACTTTGGACTAAGCGTCCGAAATTTTCATTCCGGAGTGAGACCATCCTGGAAGCAATTTGCCTATTCAGATCGGTCACCTCGAGCCTAATGTCCAGATCCCTGGTCCTCTGGAACTGGCGTCTACGCACATTCCGCAGTCTAATTAGCAGCCGGGTATGGGAATCAATAGCAAGGAACTTACCCCTCACAGGAACACGTCGCACACACGCCTCGTCGGCGTTTATGGCTCGTTGGAGACCCTCCAACGCCTGGTCGATGTTTTCCACGCTGTCGAGCGGCGGCGCCTCATCGATGTTGTTGTCCACCATTCGAGCAAAGCGCTCCCAGTCGATAGATGGTAATCTTTCCGCAGACAGCTGGCAGGAGCAACACCGATCCCCACCTCAGCAACGACAGGTTGGTGGTCTGAGCTCAGATCGTTGTGGGCCGTTGGTTTGGAGAGCTCGATGTTGGCCAGGAAGAAGTCCAGGGTTGAAGGGTTCCCCGCTGGGGAGATGAAAGTCAGCTCATCCGGAAACTGCACCGTATAGAACCCATGCTGCGAGTGTTCGAAGAGTTGACGACCGTTCTGGTTCTGCCGATAATTTCGCCAAGCCTCGTGCCGAGCATTTAGATCTCCCCCAACGACGAAGCGGGAGTTGGTCCTGGTGATGGTTGCCAGGTCGTTCTTGAACTGCATTGCTGTACCGTTGCTGATACTACACTGGCGAGGACAGTAGACGACGATGAACCGGATGAAGCCGGTAGCTGATTTGACCTCCACACTAAGGGCTTCGATGATGGCGGTGTGGATGTGCGGCAAGATGTTGTATTTCATCCCTTTTCTAACGATGATCGCTATACCACCCCCCCTGGAGTTGGTGCGATCGAGACGGATGATGTTGTGATCCGGCAGCCAAAAACTGTCGCCGGACTTCAGGTGGGTCTCTGTGAGTAGACCCACGTCGATGTTGTACTTGCGGAGAAAGTCAGCAAGCTCAATGTTTTTTGCTCTAACAGAGCAAGCGTTCCAGGTGACGATGGAGATGGGTTTAGGATCCATATTGGATAATAAATTTACCGAGCACATGGATTTGCTCGGGCTTGTTGCGACACGCACGAAGGGCATTGGTCATGCTGCTAAAAATTTCTAGCAGCTCATCCGCAGAGTACTTCTCGGACTCAGCGCTCGGTGGTGTTGTTGTGGGTGGACGCCAGTAGCCAGGGGGGGAGGCGACCGTTGACCGGCTGACCCGCCGGATGGTGAGTGTGGAAGGTCAAGTTGCGTACGCGTACTTGGTTGCCCTGCTTGCTGGGATAAACGCAGAGGAGGAAAATCTTCCGCCCTGAAGACCGGTGGTTTGTCTTTCTTCCTGCTCGGCTGGTTGATTGACGACGCCTGCTTGCGGATATGTTTGAAGCTCTCCCTTTTCGGGCACTGTCGATCAGAGCTCTGGTGATCACCGCCACAGTTAGCACACTTAAACTGTACTGCACCAGCATCGTCCACAGGGCAATCCGACGTAGAGTGGTCCTTGGCGCAGATGTTGCAACGCGGTTTGATGTTGCAGTTCCGGGTACCGTGACCGAAGTTGAGGCACCTCTGACACTGCGTAACGTCTCGACGGCCTCCTCGATAGGGCTCCCAACGGATGATAATGGAGAACAAAGAGCGGATGGCTCGCAAAGCGCTCAGTGTAACTGTCCCTTTTGGGAAATGAACCAGAAAGAGGCAGTCCGGGTATTTCCTTTCATTTTCATTCCTGCGTTTGATCGGATAGACAGCAATTGGGGCCAATTTGTACCGATCCTTGATTTCGGCACCGATCAGCTTGGGGTCGAAACCTGGCAAGCCTCTGATGACCACCTTGAATGGCTTTTCCCCAGGAATGTCGTGGGTGAAGAACTCAGATTTAGAATTTTTCAAAAACTTCGTGGCCTTCTCAAAATCCACCTTCGTGTGGAACATAACCTTCGTACCGATGCCGCATAACTTATATTCAGCTGCTACGCCCAGCGATGCAAAGTCGCTAATGAGCTTATTAAGAGGAACGTTTTTCACTACCAGCGGGGGAAGCTTCACTTTCACCGTATTGGGGCTGGCAGAATCCGGAACATCAGTCAGCCCGCCAAAATCTCCAACGTCGCTAACGTTTGTCACCGTGTCGCAGTCAGCCACACTTTTCGAAGTGCAACTGCTTCCGCCTGGTTTCTTCTTTTTACTGCCTACTTCAGCAGCAAAGTTTTGTTTCGCAGGGCTCGAGCCTGCTCTTCTCTTTTTCTTTGACATCATACAGCGATGCAAGCGACGAACTGTCGCACAAAACGGAATAAAATTTTTAACTAACCCGGCTTTTCAGAAATAGAACTGTACTTCTCAACAGTCTGAGAGCGAATGATGAGAACCTAGTTGAGCGGCTTCGGCTGAAACAGGCTCTTATATAGGCCGAATAGCATGTTTTTAATTGCAAGGTATTTGATTCTGTCGACCGTGCTTGGGAAGCAATCAAATAACGACCAACCAGAGGTCAAATTTTTCGTTTTGACAAGGCTTGACTATTACCATAGTACAATAGTGTGAATAATAAAATTACAATTATCTTCTTTTGGGAAGAATCTTAGAAGATTTTCTAATCTATTGCTGCAAGAACGAAGGAAATCCATCGAATACTACCCGATTTATTAGCATTTGAAATTGGACATATTTTTCACTTTTTTCGGTTTTAGATTTTCATTTCACATGCCTATGTAGCCGAACTTCTTTAGAGAAGTATTCTACTTCAAAAAAAGATTTATATACACTGTGAAAAAGTGAGTTTCGGAAGATTTTTAATGTGTAATAATATTTGAGCTAGCTCGGAAGTGCATAAAGTCCCCAAAGACTTGAATAGTTTACCCGCAAGCAAACGAAGAAGCGACGAGAACCCGGTGAGCAATTACTTTGCGGTCTTTTGACGCACTTTTAGCATTGCTAGAGCTACCAACGTTTACAGGAGTGGTTCCGAAGCTATAATCTTTAATTTTTTTCGGTTTGAGCCCTAGAGCAAAATCTGTGTTAACCCCGTAGGATCACTTGGGAATCATTTTAGGATCTCTTCTTTGAAATTATTTTGGAAACATTTTATAATCATTTGAAAATTGTTTGAGAATCATTTTGGAATCGTTTTAGAATAATTTCGAAATGAAGAATCAATTCGGAAAAAATTTTCAAGAATCATTCTGGAATCATATCGGTATAATGTTAATATCCTTTTAGAACCATGAATCATTATAGAATCATTTCAAAAACATTTGCGAGTCATTCCAGAAGTATTTTGAAATCACTTTTTGAGAATCATTTGAGAAACATTTTGGCATTATATCGGAAGCATTTCAAAATCCTGCAAAAAACGATCATTTGAAATTCAATTTAGAAGCATTTCGGATGATTCTTAAATGATTCCTAAAAAGTGTTTGAGAATCATTTAAGAATCATTTCAGGATAATTTGAGAATCTTTTGAGAATCTTTCGAGAACCGTTTTGGAATCATTTTAAAATCCTTTTCAACTCATAAATCATAGAATCATTTGATAGTCATTTCGGAAGCACTTTGAAATCACTTTTCGAAAATCAATCGAGAATCATTTGATATCATTTCATATCATATCATATCAAAATTATTATTGAATCATTTCGGAATAACTTAAGGTTTAATTGAGAAAAATTTTGGAATCATATCGGAATCAATTTAAAATTTTTCAAGAACCATCATTTCAGATGTATTTCAGAACCATTTGCGAATATTCCGAGAACCATTTGATAATCGTTTGAGAATCATATGAAAATAATTTTTGTATCATTTAAGAATCATATGAGAATCGTTTGAGAATCCTTTAATCGTTTAAGATAATTTTAGTATCATTTAGGAACTATGTTACAGAGTTCATAGAAAGTTTTCATTATTGTTCCACCCAAAACTGCCTTCTAACAAATTTGGAGGTCATTGAATTGATTAGAATGGCTTCGTTTGATTTTTATTAAATTAATTTCGATTAAAATCCGAGAATTTGGTGTTAAAAACAGTTTCATGTAACGAAAAAAAATTTTTTTTCTATATTTAAAATATCGAGTAAAGCGCCCAAGCTTGTTTATGTATTGCTCTCGGTTCAACCTTAACTTAGAAAAAAATACAACAAACGTTAAACGATTTAAGATTTTCATCCATAGCTAAGCCTCCAAATTACAGTATAATCCCTCGATGCTCTTTAAGACAATTCTTGCATCGTACTTTAATAATGTCTGGAAATTAGAATTCTATCCCCATTGTCTCTGTAGCAAATTGATATTTCCTAAATGGGCGCAATTAATTTGAATAATTAAATTTTCTACACCTGTCTTTAGCCTTCGGTTCCCAGCCGGGCGACTCTCTTTCCGCCTGACTCCATCAATCATGCAATCGAACGGCAGCAGCACATCTGTCTTGGCTCTCGCACTAGTTCCGGGTGCCATCGTGTGAGCAACAACACACAAAAAAAAAAAACAACAACAACAACAATAGTCGACATAAATTTTCTCCTTTCCCCGGGCCTCTATTCATAAAGCAGGGAACCACAACAGAACCCTTTCCACGTTGTCCAATCCCGAGGGGCTTGATTTCTGATTGATGACCACCCCGGGTGCGACTGCATGCTGAGAGATAGTCATCATCGACGACGGTCCGTCCGTCCATCCCTCCCTTTCTTTCCGTTCCGGATGCTGGCTTAACAGGAAAGACGAATAAATATTCATCAATCAGTTTCCATGATTGAAGTCATTAATTTTCCTTTGAAATTTATAATCAAATTGAAACACTTTTCATTCACAACTTACCCTCCCAATTCGTCTTCGGCATCACTCGTCGGCATCCAGCGGCAACGTTTCCCAGTGATTATCGTTTTATTTAATGGTAACCGGTTCCGTTTTTTGTCTGCCTTAGCAATCAACCGACTCTGGCAAAAGTGCATCGTCGTCCTCGCTTTCATTGGTGGATTCTTTTTTTTTTGCTTTCTATGTGCAACGCTAAGCATTAAATAATCACTTCCCGCCGTCCATCCAGCGATTTGTTAGAAGAAAAAAAAACTCACCTCTCGTCACCAGGGTTATGTTCACGACATAATATTAGCAGTGGAGGATAATCGGAACCGGAAGAAATCCCTTGTTAAAGTTTTCATCCCAAAATAATACACGAGAACGGAGAGGAAAAGAGAGCATCGAGAGCCCGGATTGCTTCGATCGAGTCGCGCAAAAGAAAACATTTGCTTCTCCCCCCTAGAGCTCTTAGTACCACGTCGCGTCCCCCTCGCAGCAGATTCGGAAATTTATGATTTAAAGGAAGAACAGAAAAACAAAACAAAAAATACGCTTGTACTCGATGAAATATTATGGTACCTCTTGCCCGACGGAACAATCGATCGATCGATCGGTGGGTCGCCCCCCGCGCGGAGAAAAGTGCTTGAAAAAACAAAGTGCGAAACGATTTGCCTTTCCGTCTTCGAATGTAGAGCAGCCGGGAACAGAACCGGGCGTTCGGGATGGATTGAAACGTTTCAGCTGGATTCGTTTAGCCTGGGACAAAGAAACAATATTTTCCGGTGTTGCGATATAGTCGTCCCATGAACAGGTCGGAGTGCAGTGACAATAATAAAAAAAAACCGTTTTCTCTCTCGCTCGTTCCGTTTCCCCCAGTGGACCGTGAGCGGAAGTGCAGAGTTGTGTTTGTGGCACGAAAAAACATGGATTGAAAGTGGTTCCCATGGGGTACAACAGGTAGATTTGTGACGAGGGAGGAAGAAAAAGTTTCACTTGAAAGCAAACTGTTACCTGCCAGTTTTAAGCATCAGAAAGTGAACAACTGAAGCGGAAACGGAGTCTGTCAATCGTTTTCCGGTGTGAATTTACTAGTTTGCTTCCATCCCACCTCCCTCTCCATAGAACGAGAAGGAAATTTAATTTTTAATCGCTTGTGTTTGGTATGACTTCCATTCCATGTGACAAGTTTGCTCCTAAATCAATCAAAACATTGCTGGTTCTGGTTGTAAATAGCATTTCCGCAGTTCTGAAAAGCCAATCATGAGTACCGAGAGCGGAAATCGTCTTCCGTATTCGCTTTCCTCTGAAACTCCTGACCGGCCAACCAACGGTCGTTTGACGGTAACACGGTCCGAGCAGAAGAACGCCGCCGATAGCATCGACGGCCCCATAAAGCGTCCCGCGTGCACAATAAACACAATTCCATCGGAAAGTAACTTCCGCTACGACAACGGGTTGTACCACACCAGAATATCTGTGTACAATATCCTACCGTAGTAATTTGTTAATATTTTATTAGACTTTACGAGCAACCGCGCAGCCTTGTTTGCAGCAGTTTGTGCCGATATCAGCTTTGGGGTTGGCTTTTTACGAGGGCTACGCAATGAGCAGCGGCGGCGGCTTTTCGTGAGGTGAATTCCTTCGGCAAAATCCAACCACGTAACCGAAACAAAAAGTTCGTGAAAATTGTTCTGGGTATGAAAAATTAAATATCATGATATGGTTGTGTGCTACCTTTGCCGTACCAGCGAAAGGCGATAAAGTTATCACGGTTCAGGGAATTTAGAAAACGGTCCGAGAAAGAACAACCCGCACTGGAGATGGAGTAACATTTTTGCTGTTATTTTCTTGTTTTGAACACACGCCTACCTTGTTGTTACATGACTTACAAGCTGTTGATTTTTTTTTGCTCATGGCCTACTATTTTCCGAGTTCCGTATTAGCATTTTCAACCGATATGGTGCTTTGCATCCGTTCTCCCCTTTCCTAGCCAACGACAGGAACGACGACGACGACGGGAAACTTGCGATTGTGTTTAATCGTTGCGTAGCACGACAACTTTAATTCATTAAAATACCAGTTTGTTGTGAGTGATTTTTCCCCCAGGAGTTCGAAACCGTAACTCATTCTTGAAAGAACAATTTTTTTGCAAGAATTCATTTAGAAGTTTGATGTAAAGTGAAAAACACACAGCATGCTGTGATTTTTACATTTCACCAACAAAAGCAATCCACTGTAAGTGCTATTGATCGGTTCGCTACCTTTTTCACCTGGAGAATTAACTAAAGAGAAATCAGAAATTAGAAGTGAAAAATGGGAAATTAAAGATAAGAAGTGAATAATTGGAAATGCGTAAAACGGATTTATTATCACAATATTTTTGACTCATAGAGAAAATTTTAACTCAACCGCTCACACTGAAATGCCGGATTCTGGATTTCAACTGGATTCTTTGTCAAAAAAAAAAAACACACAAGACCCTTCTCCTGTCATATTTTCAATTCATCTAATATCCGCCGATCCATGTCCCACCGGAGTCTGTCTCGGTACAGAATATCCATCCAACCATCCAGACTCTTCCTCGCTGAAAAAGACGCCCTCTTACTCATCGGCCGGATAGCGCGACCTCAACCCGTATATATTTGCACGGTCCGGAAATTGCCCACCATTAATCCCTTATCTGGTGTTGTCGCAGTCATCAAAAAAGTGCCATAATAAGCGGGAAGCAGAAAATAAAATCCATAATAAAACCATCCCTCCGTTCTTTTTTTTATTCTTTTTTTTTGCCTTTTTTATGCGCCCTGCCTGTCGTTACACCGCCGCTGCGCTGAGTGAATGGAGAGTGAAAACTAGCGAGCAAGCGAAAAAATAACGAGTGTTGAAAGCACACTTGCCGAGAAAAAGGTATGCTTAAACTACTCGTGTCGCCGAAATAAAAAAAAAACGAATTCCCTGAAAAGGATGAAAAGACTGCCAAAGAGCAAAGTGCAAAAGTAGCAAAAAATGGAGTTCAAGTAACTTCTCACTTTGCCCGCTAACAGCTTGTGATGTTGATACGATAGTGATTGCAACAGCTAGAAACCGGTCACCATGGTTGCCAGGAGGAAGTAAGGCACACACAGCAAACAGTCATCATTACCGTGCAATATCATCTTTCTGACACATGGCCAACTGCGTCTCTGTGTGTATGTATGATCATTTTAGTGTGATAAACACGCATTCGCTCGCCATCGGCAAAGTTGTGACAGCTTGCTTTGATTTCACCATCTTCCGACCGATCGCCCGCTTAGTCGACACTTACTGAAAGCCAATCTGTATACACTCCCTGCAACAAGCCAAAGAAAGCAAATCAAATCATGAATCAATACAAAAGGCACAAACGGTCACGATAAAAATGTTGATGAAAAGAATAGCTTACATACCTACGTAGGATTTTCGCCATCGGCTATCACCCAAAACCATCGGAACATCCCGAGGACCCCTTCCCTTCCTCCCAGCCTCCCACCTTCCAACCCATTAAAGCCAAAGCGCGCGCGAGCACAGTTAGGCCAAATGATTTTCATTTTTCCTTCTGTTGTTAGCCTGTTAGCCGCCTGGTTGCTCAATTCCGCACACTCTGCCGAGCGGTTGACCGACTGGACTCCGGCCATCCGTCCGTCCGAGCCGGCTTGGCTATTGCCGACATTTCACGCCTCAGCGCGCCAGATAGGTTCAGCGTTAGGATTTTCCGCTTACCATGATCAGGCCGAGCCCGAGTCCATCACACCAGTTTCTCCGCACACTGGGTGCGGGAATTGATTTCTTGGTAACATTTTAGGACTTCATTTTCATTGTTTTGAAAGAATTGCTCCCACTCGTCTGGCAACTATTTATTTGTTAAATCTTTTCAATACTATTCAAAAAGCCTATGTTTAATCTGCATGAAGAAGGTTACTGTTCACAGCTCGTCATTCAACATTAGAACAAGTAAAAAAATCATAAATATATGTATAACATTCGAATCTAGCAAGATAATATGGATTTTATAAGTTATATGGGATCAAAAATCGGTGTTAGGAAGCCGGGAATTTTGAAATTGTTGATATTAACCCTGAAAGAAGAGATGGTGGAGAAAGAACAATTATCTATTGCGAGAGTCTTCGATTTGAGTAGTAACTCAGAAAGTTTTTGGTTTTATGGAAAAAACTGTCTAAGAATGAATTGTAGGAACCAAATCATGCCTCGCTAAAACCATGTATACAAAAAAAATAGAAGGAGGGTGGTATTCAAGACACGACCGCATGACGTTGACTACGGTATTCTTATGTTCCATTAAAACAAATAGTAGAGGGAATTGCAACTCCAGTATTTGCTGCAATTTTATCTAACAGTGCATATCTGAATGCTGAGACGTTAAAACGTTATAAACGCGATATACGCTCTGACATAACAAATTTTTCGAACGTTGTAGAATGGTATAACTGGGAAAAGAGGTGTGACTTAATTATTTCCAGTTGTACCATTCTACAACGTTCGAAAAATTTGATTTCGTATGTCGTTATACTAATGTACGAAAAATACATCTCATTCATTCTGGCTCAGAGCGATCTTTTGATAAGCTCCGCCTTTATTTTCAGTTCCTACAGATTTCTCAGTTTCGTAACACGGATATAAACAAATGATTTCTTGTGAACATTCTGTCGAGCCGGACCAATAGAGCTTTCATAGAGGCAACGAAATAACATGTATTGTGTCGTGTTGCGCGGCGTGGAAGAAGAAAATGTTCCCGTCTCCGTGTCGAATAGAAGCAGATTGTTGCGTGTTTGATATGGCCTCTGGTAAACATGAGTATGAAGGTGGAAATTCTGCTGTGATGTCAATGATTTGTTGCTCGGTATGATTTAGACAATCGATGTTATTTATCAACTTTTCAATAGTGTATCTCAAACAATAGGTTATTTTTGTTACATACATTTAACCGTAAAAGAATTTCTGATCGATTGATGCCAAAACCTCGAAATTCTGAAAAGAAATGACTGATATATAAGCGCTCAAAACCTGACCACTTTTCCTTGGTTTTCCCTGGTTGAATTACTAGATTTTAAAATTCAGGTGCCTAACTTCGATATAGACGTTAGTCAACGTCAAAATTTCTCAGTAAAAATTAACGCCCAGCACATTTTGAACTCGAAACAAAGGAGTTGAAGCTCCAATTATATAAATGCATTAGTTTTCAGAATATTTAATATTCAACCCTTAAATGCGCAATGTTGTTTTTAAACAACACTATTAAAAACGTTTTAAAATATACGTATTTTAGTATTTTTTAGAAATATAATTCATTAGAACAGTTCTCTAGACTCTAACGAAGAAAACTTAACAGCTGGAAGTACTGTATTTGAATGTTTTGTTTTTATTTTTGCTGTCTAAATCTCGGAAACGAAAAAAAACATGGCGAGATTCCCGACTGGTGGTGGCTGTCTTTGAAGATAAATTTTAAAATAAGGTTAGTGGTTAGTGAAAATGTCTAAATTATCAGTAATTATACTACCAAAGGTCAATTTTAAAGTTACTGTTAACAAAAGTAATTTTTTCGACTTTGTTTTGCGATAAAGTCACAGTGTTGTTTAAAAACAACATCATAATATTTGCACATTAAAAAGTAAATCTTCCAATTTTATTATGCATATTGGTTAATTTTAAGGCAGTAAACCTGATGAACAAAGATTTTATGTTTTTAGATGATTTTCTAACGTCGTGCGCATTTAAGGGTTAAAAAGTTTTTTTTTATCGGTTTAGCAAATCAAATTTTTTTTATAAAAATTCCTAATTTTGTGAATTGGAAATTGGTGGTTTTCCAGCAACAATCACAGGTTCGAGAAAAAAGTATAAGCAATTTAACAAAATTTCGGACTAACAATGAAATGTTTTCACCCAAATTTGGTGTTTGTGAATAGTTCAAGAAAAGTGGTCAGTGTGTATATTTTCTACAAAGCATTAATAACTTTCGACAACTCATTCTATGGCCTTGTGGCACTCTACAAGTTTACTAATGATAGTTGATTTTTATCCTGAAATAGAGATTCTATCGTAGTTGATATTTTCTGATTTGTTCCAACGGGTCAGACGCTGTTCTGAACCGCTCCTGGTGAGTGAGTAGCGCCTGTTTGAGTTTGATAATAATTATGAAAAGCCTTGTTCTCAAAGCAGCCTTCCTAAACAATATCGCACGCTAGCCTGGGGGGCTCGATCAACTATATTAGTTGCGAGAATTCGTTATTGATATTGTTTCCGGCACATTTTGCATGTTGTAGGATAAGTACAACGAAACACCGAGCCCCAGTGCTGAGTCAAGGAAATTTCCACCTCAAAAAGATCATTGACCTGATCGGGAATCGAACCGAACCGCGTGGGAGTGCTAGCCGACTGACATCGCTAATCACAGAACCACGGGGACCAGCCTTTCTACACTTGTTTAATAATCACATTGACATAATGTTTGACTCTTTCATAAAATTTCAATTTTTCTGAAATTTTACTATAGGTTTCTAGTTAAAAAAGAAACAATATATTTTATGAAAAACATGAGAAAATATCAAATATATATATATATATATATATATATATATATATATATATATATATATATATATATATATATATATATATATATATATATATATATATATATATATATATATTTGATATTTTATAGGGTAAAACGTTATTGTGAACCGCTCCTGGTGAGAGAGTAGCTTGCATTCCCAGCAACATCACCACACTTTTCCAATACAACCACATTTGAAAAAATGCTTCCTCGTTCCATCCAATTTCAGGTTAATTTAAATTTTATTTTATTTTTTTTTTGGTTTTCAGATAAAATTCCAAAAATATGATTTATGGAGAACGTAAGCTAAACATTTTATTTTGTTCTTCAAAACCCACAAATTGTAGACATCTTCTCGATCAAACACAAAATTTCAAGTGAGTTTTAGAAAAACTAAGTAAAAAGTGCAAGTGCCGACATTCGCAACATCCTCGCATTCTGAATTACCAATTATCATCTTCAACGTGGAACGCGTGGCTAAGTATCAACACATACAGAATATCGCGTTTGTCTCAGTTTATTATCACAAGTTTTGGAAGCTAGAATAGTGCTACACTTTGGTGACAGCGGCGGGATAGAACTAACGAAAACTAGCAAAAAGAATGAGTGTAGGAAGCGAACAATTACGTTCGTCGGTGAACGGATATCGGTCAAATTGCGGCTAACGTGACAGTTTATTGACCATAAATAGGTTCAGCAAGCTGTACGCAACAAGTGGAGAAACGGTAAATAAAATGAATTAGTTATTGTCATATTTTAAGTTTTCTATTGCTAACCAAACAAAAGGAGGGAACAAGGTTGTAGTAAAGTGATAATTTGCATGTCCAAACAGCAACAAGAGCGAGTTCAATTCGTGCAGAATAGAGGAAAATTATTTACTTTCTTTTTAGCAAATCCTTGTTTTGTACAGCCTTCTTAAGCGGGTATTACACGAAGCAAATATTTGCTATTTTTGGTACGGATTTTATTTTGCGCAAATAAAATTCGTACCAAAAATAGCAAATGTTTGCTTCGTCTAATACCTGCTTTAGTCCTTTTGTTCGCCGCAGAACGCCAGTCAGCCTTAAACTGCAACTCGTCGACAACTGTCTATCGTGTCTTATTGAGGTTCCGCTTAACGACCACCTTGACGTTGTTCGTTACATGGCCGTTTCTCCGCAATGACAAGATGACAAATCCGGCCATAACCAAACGGAACAACTAAGTTGCCTGAAAAAGGCAACATCAGGCGTGCGAATAGTTCAGGTTTTTGAGAATCGCGAGCAAAATTTTGATGCGTTGTTTCTCTTGTTTCGACGCTATTTTCACAACTGAAGAGAAAATGTCAAAATCAAACATAAGGCATGATACTATACACAAGCACATTTTTAAAATGAGGGTTGTTCAGGTTTATTTGATACACGGTAAAAATAATACAGCAAATTAAAGTTGACCAATTTTTAACTGTAAAATAAAACGGCTGTAAATAAAACGGGCGGTGAATTGAGTAGAAACGTTAGACGGAATATATGGCAAAGGCTCATTCACGAGTGCTCTAGAGTTATAGTGACGCGTTGTCCCGTCTCTTTCAATTGAAAAACATTTGTTTCCATTTCGAGAACTTTGTGAGGCAAACGAAAATTAATCTAAAGCTTTTGATATGATTTGTTTTTTTTTTTAATTCAAAGGGGAGATTAATAGCGTCACTATCATCTAACGATTGTCAATTAAAAATGGCAATGAGCGCTGATGAAGGCAGGGATCTTCCATACAGTGCTTCACGCATACAGAGAGGGAGTTAATAAAAGCGTCACTATCTGAAACGGAGGACACCACCCGGGCGCCAGCAATCAACAACAACAAAATTTCCGAAATATTGATCGGAACTTGGGTGATGTTCTGGATTGGACATTTTTGCCGTTCTAACTGCGGCTTGCGGTATTAAAAAACTACCATCAAAGGACGCGATGCGTGAAAATTGCAATTTGATTTATCTTTAAAAATTCTTTAGATGGGAGTAAATAAAAATTTAATTGATTTTCCATTGTGGTTTATTATCATGAGTCCTGGTAATTGTAAAAGCGCTACACGTTGGTTACAGCGGCGGGATAGAACTTAGAATACTAGTGAATAGAATAATTGGAGAAACGGATTGCGGTCAACGATTTCGGTCAAATTGTGAAAAATGTGACAATGTTATATGTAAAAGCAAAGCCTTGGTGCTACATTCCGATTCGGAACTTGACCTTCTGTTTACTATACACAGACTTCGCAGCCAACCGTTGAGTGTACAGGACAATTGCGGGGCTAGCGCTACGATCCTACTGACACTAACAGTCTCTCCCGACTCAAGAATCGAACCTACGACGACTGGCTTGTTAGGCCAGCATCATACCTCGAGACCAGCTGAGGAGGTTGTTATATGTATTGAGATTAAGAAAATGGGTAAGTGAAGAAAAGGTTCGAAAAAGTAAAAAGTGGATTAGGTTTTGTCATATATATATTATATGAATTAAAGTATAAGCATATAAAAGAAAGTAGAAATCCGAAGGACAAAGCTCTCTTGTACTAAGGAGTGGATATACATAGAAAAGTGGAATTGAGGCTTAACGGGAACTGTCTTTTGGATTGCCTTATGTGGTTAATGAATCAGATTTTTCTGTTTACTAAAAGGCTCGGTTAGGGGAATTTGATGGGAATTTGATATGAGTTTCTGTACTTTTTTAGTAGAGAAATACTGTACTTTAACATAATAATCGGGAAAAAATGGGTGTAACGGTGTTGAAACCACGAACGGCCGATTTTGAGCCACCACTTCGAATTTTCAGCAGCACAAGATTTGAAAATAAATAATGCGTTCCCTGTGAAAACGCTATTTTATGTTTGCTTCACCGCAGCACAGGTGACGCATTAGCTGTTACCGAGTCTTATGTCTTGAATAATTCGAAGTGGCCGCTCGAAGTCGGCCATTTGTAGCTTCAATGCCGTTTGACCCTAAGAGGAAACGCTAGGAGAAATCTATAAGATATAAAAAGCCATTCGTGAGTGCTCTAGAATTCTAGTGTCGGGTTAGTAGAGTTAAGTTTAGAAGTCCTACACTGATTAGTCATTGCCAGGAGCAGAAAGTGTCTGACGGTCGGGTGTCGACGGTCAAAAGAGGCAAGGGAAAAAAGACTAGAAGGAGACCGAAGACAGTACAGCTGACTAAAGTGAGGTTATACTTATAACAGTAAGGCAATTTTGCCACATTTTCGACGCAATGGCAAACGGTACGAAGCAAAAAACGGTAGCATCAAATCAATAGGCGATACACATGGAGGAAATTCAACACCTTCTCACTATTAGAAGACGCAAAAGACGCAGAGGCAAAAATGTAAAAGGGATGACAGTTTTTTCATGACATTCGAGAGCGTTCCTCTATGACAGTTGGTATTGGCGAAATGAAGACAAGCGACAGAAAAGAGTTTTGCGACTATAACGTTACCGTTTTTTTTTGTTCATAACAACATTTATTTGACACGGCACAATACAAAAAATGTTTAGCGGCGCCATTTAATCTAGTGTCTTAATTTTTAAGGTATCTTAAAAACTAAAAGCTAATTTTTTATCCTCGCTGCCGACTACAAGCTAAATTTAATTCTAGAATTAAAACTAAAATGTAAAAACATTAATTATCATTAATTCGTTGTTCACTGATTATCTTGATGTTCCACTGAGCTAAGAAATCGGAGCAAACGCGGTACCAATCGCGCGCAGAGCTTCTTCATGCCCAAAACTGATTATGCGATATTGCCTACGCGTTCAAATGACATGCCTACAGCATTAGGCGGCATCCATAAATTACGTAACGCTCATAGGGGGGAGAGGGGGTATCCTTGAGCGTTACAATTTGTTACACAGGGGAGGGGGAGAGGTGAGCTCAGCGTTATGTAACGAAAAATCCCTGGAGAGACTCTCCAAAAACGAGCATTTGTATCAAGGAAATCCTTCTGCAGCGTTACGTAATATTTATGGGGGGATAGGTATTGGCGTTACTTTTCGTTACATATGGGGGGGTGGGGGTCCGAAACTCGGGTATTTTGCGTTACGTAATTTATGGATGTCGCCCTAGCTAACTCTTTAAATTTCACTTTGGGATCATTCAACATCATATCATGGATTTTTTCGACGTTTTCTGGTGTAGTGACCACTCAGCATCAACTGGGCTCATACGGCCACAAAGCAACTCGGTAAACCACTTATGAGTCGTTCTAATCGACGGTGCAGAGTCCGGGTAATATTTATCCAGCTTGGCCTTGGTCTTGGATGTCGTTTTCTTGCGTAGATAGCAGTGTTTGATCAAAACTCGAAACTCAGATTCACCATATTCAAAAAAACTCGAAGTTTAGTCGTTTTTCAAAGCGAAGTTCGTTTTAGGATGACACTTGCAAAATAGGAATGGGAACGTTACTAATCTGTTGATTTTTATAAAAGTTCGAAACGATCGAAATTTGATAATCACAAATGAGTGACATTAGCACTCAGTAATGCTCAGATGAAACGACCATTGAATATTTTTATATAATTAGTATTGCTATTTTAATTCAAGTTCCCAGAATATTTTTTGAAGGCTCTTAAGAACTGGTATGTTTCAAAACATAAATAATTATTTTTAATTCCTAAATCTGTCATAAAACTGTCATGAAACCCTAATAAAACCAATTGCTGTTCAAATTTTCAAGATTTCACCTGGAACACAAACAATAAACAACCAAATTCAATACAAAAATCGCTGTTTAATCGATTACCAATTAATTACTTATTTATTTAAATTCAACATACTCTCAATTATGACCACCGAAAATTAGCATTCCATCCACCGTGTAAGCTCACCGGCCCGATCGTCTTCAGTGAAGCTCCGGCTGACCAGCTGGCTGGCTCCATGATGCGAATTAGGCGGACAGTGGTTTTCTAGTGGTGGTTGGCTTGAGCCTGCTAAACGGGCGGAACATCGACCGCAACCGAAGCGTGTTCGTTGATGCCCGAGAAGGCGGTGGAAAGCCGATTTTTTTCTTCTTCACACCCACCGACATCGAATTCGTCCAATCTGGCATGGGTTGGGTCTGCTCGAAGCGAATCGCAATCAGGAGGTAGAAGAAGCAACTGAATGGAACATGTCAAAAAACGGAGTGCAAAGAAGAAGAGCGAGAAAAAAAAGATAAATTGTAAGAATTCAAAAGGTGAGAGTTGCTGGTACAAGGAAGAATGCAGCTCAGCAATACCTATTGATTTTGTTAGTAAGTTCTATTTCTTCTTTTTTTTTTTATTTCGATGGTCGAAAACCGTAAAGGGATGCCGTTCCGGCGACCGCGACCGGTATGTGGCACAAAACGGACGGATTGAGTCAAAGCCCGGGGGCAATGTGTATGCTCCTATAAAATGTTCGAATTTTATTAGCATTGAACGAAATTTTATTTAAATTCTTTCGGGATAAAGGTTCCGACATTGTCTTTTTTGCCGGCTTCCGGTTTTTTCTCTCTCTCTCCCTCGTCTGATTGTGTTACCACCGAACCCGATCCAAGTTGGCTGCCGAAACTCCGTTGATTGTCGGTGGTTTGGGCGAAACCCGGCTCCGAAATCAACGTTGAATGAATACCGGCGTCGTCGGTTGCTGCGATAAAGAGCTGGTTGAACAGAGACTATCGATATCTTTAGTGTTTTATTTCTTTATTTAACTGCACTCTTGCTGGGACTCGAATGTATGTATGTGTGATTGACTTTAGTGTCTTTGCTTTGGCAGTGTGTTCTCTCTGCAGGACGATTGGTTTTTGTCTCCTTTAACACGTGGGTGGGCATCCTGATTTGGTTCGTGATGACGATGCGAACTGCAGTAGGCGGTTTTTCTGCTACTGTAATGAAGGGTAGCATTCTATTCAAAGGCCAAAAGTGATTTCGTCCAGCCCCATGAAATGATTGTCGTAAGGAAACGCAACTGCCGAATCAAACGAAATTCGCCCTTCTAAGTCTCATTACGAGCAGAACTTCTCTCCAACATCTATAAATCATCTTTTTTTTTGTTGAACCAGAAAAGTCCCTCCTTATCACCGTAATCAACGAAATAACTTCCCGGGGAAAAAGTCGGTCCAATATTTTACAACTCGCACCACGGCACTCGAGCGGCGACGGTGACGGGCCAATGGTAAACAAGAAACGAGTGCTAACTCCCACCCCAACAGAACTCCTGTAGCCTGTTTATTAACATAATTAATCGCTAGATCGACACAACTGAAATATTTATATACACTTTGCTCGAATCAACCGGCTGTCGGTAGTTACGGTACATCTTAATCGGATCTTGCGCCGTCCGGAACGTTTACTCAATCGCTACTTTCGGCTTTTTCTCACGAATTCGAACGGCATCGGCAAGCACATCAGGAAGCCGATTTGCTGCCATCGGAGCCATTAGCTCGGCAAAAGACCGAGCTTATCACTCTGGCATTACTCAAACCAAACTTGTTTATTTGCTTGTGATATTAAAGGTACTTTTCTCCGTCCGCTCCTTATGAAGTTATGAACATGACAGAAACCGAAGTGGTATTAAGGTGACAAGTAAGACCCTGTTTAGCAGTACCTGGGGCTTATAGGAGAACGGACACAGTAGGCGCTGAGTGCTAAATTTTCCCTCACGTGTCAAAACTGTAACCACGGGAGGGTGGAGTTTTACTGACAATTATAGAAGAGAAACAAAGTGAAAGTATCCTTTCCTGCTGAAAAGGATTTCTGGTAAGGCCACACACCCGAAGCTCGAGCCGTTCAGTTGGCCATGTAAAGCAGTCCGGCATACGTGCGGGATGTAAACGTGCAATGACAGTGGTTCTTGTCGGAAGATTAAATTTTAATATATTCCAACCGGGAAAGTTTAGCTAATACCCGGAACCCGGATGCTCATTGAATGAATATTGGGGCTGGAATGTTTTACATTTTCTGATTTTCACCCTCTGTTGTTTTTTCAATGTTTTTGATATGAAATAATGCAGAATTTATACAGGCATAAATTGTTATTGGTTTTCTATGTTTTTAAAACTATAAGCGTGAAATTGTGTTTTTTTTGTTGTTTTAACAGAACGTTAATCATTGTGATACTCAAAACTCGTATGATCCCAAATTAAGCTCTAAATCACCGAAATACGCTTCTAAAGGCAAGAAAATAAATGATTGCAAATTAGGCTAAAATTGTTTAAAAAACACTATCATTTGGAGACAGACTCAGAGATTTTGAACAACACATTTAAGGGCTAACATAGAAAATTATTTCAGAATCACCTAAAACATGCTTCCAAATTGACCCCAACATCGCAAAAATTTTTAATTTTGTTGATTTCATACACTCAATTTATGGCGTCCTCACATTTGATTCTAGTGATACACTTTATTTGGAAAAGTTTCTATGTATTTTTTTTTAATTTAAAAATAGACGATAGCATCACGTTAATTCACCAAGAAAAAAAAATGGAAAATGATACTAAAATAATTTTTAAATGATTCCAAAACAATTCTCTAATGATTCTCAAATGATTCAAAAGTGTTTTTCAATTGTTCTGATATGATACTAAATTGACTCTAAAATGATTCACGAATGATTAAAAACAGATTCTCAAATGATTCCGAAATAGTTTTAAAAGAGAATTTCAATGGTCCCTGAAAGATTCCAAAACGATTCTAATTATAGTTCTCAAATGATTAAAAGATTACACTTGTCAAGACAGGTTTTGCCCTAAGGCTCAAACTGTGAATTATGGTGTCCTTAATCTGCTCAGAGTTACGTCAAAAGGTCGCAGAATAATTGCAATGCACTAGAGGATAATTTCGCTTAACAAAGTTGTAAAATATCATGAATCGCTTATTGTTTTTTTTTTTAAAATTCAGTGAAATCAAAAGTCTAACTTTTTTATCTTTGTAGATAGATATGTTCAACAAATTGTAGCTCCGTAAATTTTAAGACACTGAAAAAAAAATGTAAAGCATCAAAAACAAAATAATTGAAAGCATCACGAAAAATGTCCGCTCAGTGAATTTTCAATGCTATGCGTCCACTAAAATGCGGATAGTTTGTGATTTTGTGATGCTATTGTACTATTGAAAAATGTGGGGCCGTCTGGAACGCATATTTCGATCAATCAGGCTGTAAGAGAATATTTGTAGCTGTTAAAGTGCTGAAAATGTTACCATGATAATAAGAGAGCGACAATCATGTCATATGCAAAAAGCAATCGGCAATGACAAAAAACAGAACAAATTTGTCGGGTTTCGCTGTTTTAGCACACCAATGGCACTTTTCAGCACCCCAAAATCATTTAATTAAAGTAGCTTTTATTTTTCTGCTATTCGCATTCTTTAAGGTTACTAATCATTATAAAAAAGTAAATTGAAAGAGAATTATTACCGAAATTTCTCACCACATTGATTAATCCCAATCAAGTGTTTCCCCAGTTGACTACCCTAACAACATAGCAAAAAATACGGGTCTAATTATTTTCGATGAAGATCAATCCCTGCAATTTTGAGTACAATTGAAGCACTTTGGGTGACCAGTTTCGAAATAGAGTAGAAAAAAATCACTCAACTCGTTTTATTTTATTTATAAAAAATCAGAACTTTCGAACCAGTTAATCGATGTTCAATTTTGTTGGATCCGAAAATACCGAAAAATGAAATGCGTGTACTTTTAAATGCAAAAGTTATAAAATTATTATAATTTTTATTATGTACTAGCTGTCAAATTTCAAGCACTCTAAATTGATTTCACCTGCATCCAAAGATTCAACTTCCGATTTGTTCTTAGTCTGCAAATGAATAACGAATCGGGCGTTGGATACGTTCAAACTCAAACGAAAAATCGTTTGAAATGATTGGTCTTATCGGAATAAAAACATCTTTGTTTTTCAGCTTTTCTACATCACCTCGATTCTAAATATACCCAGGAGAGGGAGGAGCGTAGAACCGCCATAGAAACATTTAGTGCCCTCAAAAAATTTTCACATGCAAAATTTGGTTCCATTTACCTGATTAATCCTGGAGTCATGCAAAAATTTGTGTTTCCCTTTCTAGCAAAAGAAGGAGTGTCAAACCAACATAGAAACATTTCTTACCCCCGAAAACCTCCACACGCCAAATTTGGTTCCATTTGCTTGACTAGTTTATGAGTTATGCAGAAATTTGTGTTTCTTTTTTCTTTCTAGGAAAGGGTCGGGGTGTCGATCTGCCACAGAAATATTTCTTTTTTTTGTGAACCACAACACGTCAAATTTGTTTTTTTTTTGCTTGAATAAAACTCGAGTTATACAGATATTGGTGTTTCGTTTGATTTAGAGACCTCCATTCCAGAGCAGGGAGGGGTGTCAAACTACCACAGAAATATTTCTTGCTTTTTAATACATTAACGCGCCAAATTTGGCTTGATTTGCGTGAATAATTCTAGAATTATGCAAAAAATTGTGATTTATTTGCGTGGGGGCCCTCTCTTACAGAGAAGGCAACCTCTTCCGGCCCCAAAAACCCCTACTTACAAATTTTCATGCTGATCGGTTCAGTAGTTTCCAAATCTGCTATATCTATCAGGTGGACAGAACTCCATTTTGATAGATATAGATTTTCTGACCATTCCCATGATTTTTTTCATTCTTTTCATTAGAACTTTTGATAAACTTGACAATTTTTTCTCAGTTTTGGTATATTTTGGAATCTTTTGGATTCTTCTCCCTTCAAATTTAGATGAAATAACGCTTTTAGGAATTACTTTCATTATTTTTTGACTTTTTGTGATCATTTTTGGTGCACAATATTTTATTTCATTTTATTTTATATTGTCACCATTTTATCTATATTAGATCATTATTTGAAAATACCTTTCATCATTTTGAGATAATTTCATGAAAATTTTCAATTACCTATGCTCACCGGTTGTGGCTATTTTGGCTTCATTAGCATTTTGAACTTTTTTCCTAGCAATCCAGTTTGCGTGAAATGAATCGTCAGGAATTGGCCAACCATCGTATAGTGGAGCGTTTCCCGAAAATTTTTTTCTGTGGAACGAAATCACACAACATCCCTTGATACTAGCTGTCAAAAGATAATTTGTGTACCACTTAAGGAAAAGGTTGACTGATCGTTGTTGTTCTAGGAAGTCTATAGATAACGAATATCTTATACAACGTCTGCAAAAAACATACGGCATTTGACTGGCAATACGAGAGATGCGTCGTATATGTACAACCCAAAGAGCAGTGGTCCTAAACTACTGCCTTGTTAAACATCTGATAAATTCGCAAAATAAGCAGAATGTTGTGATCCATGAACCAAATTGATTCTGGAGTCATGCAAAAAATTGTGTTTCATTTGTATAGAGTGTCCATCTACCACAGAAATATTTCTTGCTCTCGTGAATCACGAAACACCAAATTTGGTTTCAAACTATCATGAGAACCTTCCCCGTCCCCAAAAACCCCTACATAAAAATTTTCATGTCAATCGGTTCCAAGTCCACATGGATTGTCTGTCTCATCCACAGACAGACAGACAGAACTCCATTAATTTAACTTGCTCCGTTTGTAGTACCAAATGTGACCTTTAAAATTTAGCTAAGAGAAGGTTATTGTGCTTGAAAAAATCAACGGTCAACAAATGTTAAGGGCGTATTCTTTGATAGAAACATCAATAACTGTAATCAGGATTAAGATATTGACAGCATTGAAAAATGTTTGTCTTTCAAAGCCCTAAGCAGGGTAGAGAATTGTACTGGTACGCGACAGCATTCACACGACAGCAGCAAGATTTTGTGATTGCCATTGTGGAATGAAACGCTACGCGACAGTAGCCACTCTCGAGGTATCATACGTTCTGCTGTTATCTCTTGCTTTTTGTCACGAATTCAGCATGAACAACAATTCTATCTCTCACTTGTATTCATATTGTAGTCATTGTGAAGACAATCTCTGGCTCAGTGTCATTGCCTGTAGCTCTCTGTTACGAATTGAGGTGGATACAATTTACTTAGCATTGATTTTTTATTCGGGTCCGCGAAAGTTCATTGAATTTGTAAGATTCATGCGTTTATTGTACTGCTCTTTATTTGAATGTCAAATGCTTAATTTAAATAAAATTTTACCTACAGCGAACTCTTTTTGAAAGAAAAAGTTCACAAGCTAACCCATTCCCCTTCAATGATGCTGCATGGCATCATCTATCATCATCAATATACAAACTTAGATCACAGCTTGGGACTAAGCTTGAAAATTTTAATGATAGAGAGCATACTACTGGTCAAGCTTAACAACGAGCTTATCGAAAAGACTGTTCCCCTAATATGTAACATGAGAGGATGAGACATTTAACTATATGAAATTTTTCTGTATTTTTTCTAAAGCTTTCAATATTCATACCTAAAGATTCACGCCACTTAAAACTCTAGTTGAATTATGCTTAAATACTAAATTAGTTTGATCAAATGAATGATTTATAGATAAATACTAAAACACATAGATTTTCTGACTTCTTTGTATTAACAAAAAACAGAAATAATAAAATAAATATAATATCGGGTCACGGGTGGTGTTCGCATCACCGGGCATCAACCGTAGACGGTAAAATTGGCGAGTACCGTTTCGCACGAAACGAAAACAAAATAACGCAAATGAAAAATATGCCAACACGCTCATCTGTCATGGATAGATCGACAGCGGAAACTGACTAGCAGGAGAAGAGAGAAAAAAACATAAACAAAGTTTTCGCTATATTAAGCTAACGTGATTTAATCAACTATTCAATTATTAACTATCGGAATTATAATAAGTGTTAGGAGTGAAGAGGTGAAAATTTCGGTGAACCTAGTTGGTCTCGAAACCTTTTCTAGCACACTTTAACCGAAGAACCGGATCGGACCGTAGTGAAAAATAGGATAAATATCCTTTGATTGAGGACTATTGAAACACTGCGATTGACCATCCAGAGTAGTACCGTAACGTCACGTAGACTGGTACGGTGATTGATTGAAAAATAAGCGGAAAAGGAGTATACAGTAGAAAGAGTTCAGGAAGGAAGTATCGTAAGAAAGGAGGAGACTATTTGATTTTTGAGCCACTCCAAAAGTGCAGCTTTGAAAAATTTAGTCATCCGAACATTCTCAAAAATCAAATAACGAGATTTCGGAGGCCTCAACCACGATGAGTAGCAAATCTCTGGACTTGACTGCTACCCCCTGCGAACAATGTGGACAAATTTCGACGGAGAATGAGGCTATGATTGCCTGTGATAACTGCGACCGCTGGTATCACACGCGCTGCGTGGGTTTAAATACGGTGCCGAAAAAGGACAAGAAGTGGTTCTGTCCGGATGCGTCGTGACAAACTGGTCAGGAAAAGCTGAAGAAGACCCGTGAGGAAAAAAATGCCACTTCCATTCCTCCAACCGTCGCCGAGAAGCTGAAAGCTATGGAAGCGGAAAGGAAACGTAAGGAGGAGGAAATGGAAGCCGAATGGTTGATCAAGCAGAAGGAGTTGGAAATCAACAACGCACTGAAGGAGAAGCAAATGCACCTAGAGCGAATGTTACGCGAAAAGCAGCTGGAAGCCGCCAGGGACTTGCGCGAAGTGGAAATGGAGGAAAAACGTACGCTATTCGAAACGGAATTGCGGGAAAAACGAATGCACTTCGAGCAAATGAAGGCGATGGAAGCCGAGCATCGCGAGAAAACCTCCGAGCTGAAAAGGCGTATGGAGAAGATAGAAGTACAGGAAAAGTCGAAGATTAAAAATCAGAAACCCAGAGGCCAAGACGACCAAGCAACTACCTCGAAGCAATCTCCGGAGGGAATAAAGCCTGGCAAGCTTACGAAGGAAAATCTCGATCGCCTCGAGAATATCAACAGTGGTGTCGAGAGTGATGAAGACGATTACAGCTCCGATGATTCCGATGACGACGACGAGGAAAAAACCGTCGACTTGGAAGGCGATAGGAAAAGCCAGATCAGCTCTCAAAACGGACAGGGGCACCAGCGTGCCGGGCCGAGTAAAGCCCAGTTAAGCGCCAGGAACGGGCTCACTAGAAAACTTCCCACCTTTACCGGAAAACCGGAAGAGTGGCCTTTGTTTTTCGGGGCCTACCAAGCGTCAAACGAAGCTTGTGGCTATTCGGATGTAGAGAACTTGGTGAGACTCCAGGAAAGCTTAAAGGGTGCTGCACTCGAGTCGGTTCGCGGACAACTACTGCTCCCTAAATCGGTTCCGAGGGTAATCGCGAAGCTGCGACAGCTTTATGGCCGCCCTGAGCAACTGCTTCAAAACCATCTCGAGAAGGTTCGTAAGTTGGATTCGCCGAAAACCGACCGGTTGGCCAGTTTATCCCCTTCGGAAATGCAGTAGAGCAGCTCTGCGAGCATTTGGAGGCTGCTGAGCTCACACTGCACCTTGTGAATCCAATCCTGATTCAGGATTTGGTCAATAAGCTTCCGGACGGAGAAAAGCGACAGTGGTTGCACTACAAACGAAAGAAGAAGGAGGTGACGCTGCGAACGTTCACGGATTTCATCTCCAAGATTGTGTCCGATGCATGCGAGGTGAACGTCAACTACGATTACAAGCCGGACACCAAAGCTGCAGTTGGTACAAGTGCAAGATCCAAGCCGAAGGAGAAAGCTGCTCTATACAGCCACAGCGAAGCGAACGAGTCCCACGGGCGGAACGATCGGAAGAGGCAGAAGCCGTGTAAAGCGTGCAAACGAGACGACCATCGGCTAAGATTCTGCCAGGACTTTAAAAATATGCCCTTTGCGGATCGAATGAAGATCGTGAGCAAATGGAAACTGTGCAAGGTCTGTTTGAATGAACACAGTGGGCAATGTCGTTTCAAGATTCGGTGCGACGTCGATGATTGCGGAGAACCACACAATCCACTGATTCATCCGGCCACAACGGCAGTTGCCATGCACGCACACATCAAACCCAGCGGTATCATGATGTTCCGAATGATCCCAGTTATGATTCACTGCGGAGAAAGATCACTGGCTGTGCTTGCGTTCCTAGACGAAGGAGCTTCCATCACGTTGATAGCGACTGAGTTGGCTGGTCGTTTGGGACTAGGCGGAGTGATGGAAAAGCTAGTGCTTAGCTGGACGGCGGACGTTTATCGTGTAGAAAAGAACTCCAGGCGTATGAACCTGTGGACTTCCGCTGCTGATGAGGAGAATGCGGACAAGACTTTGCTGCGGTCAGTGTATACGGTCGACAAGCCGAGACTACCACACCAGACACTCAAAGCTGACGAACTAGTGGCGCAGTATGACCATATGCGGGGATTGCCGATCAGTTCATATGAAGGTCGACCAGGAATTCTGATAGGGCTAAGCAACATTCACGCCTTCGCTCCTCTGGAAGCGAAGATTGGCACTACGAGTGAGCCGATCGCAGTACGGTGCCAACTCGGCTGGACAGTGTACGGGCCACGACGAGTATCGCCTGAGTCGCAGGGCAGCTATCTGGGATACCACCAGCAGGTCTCTAACGAAGATCTTCACGATCTACTCAAATCCCATTATGCACTTGATGAGTCCGTAGTACGGGTGCACCGAGAATCAGCTGAAGACAAAAGGGCTCGGTCTATATTGGAGCAAACCACGAAGCGCGTAGGGAACCGTTTCGAGACGGGACTCCTTTGGGCCAAGGATGACGTTAGCTTCCCGGACAGCTACTCTATGGCACTGAAGCGGCTAATGCAGTTGGAGAAAAAGCTGGAAAGGTCACCAGAGTTATATCGAAACGTTCGGAACCAGATCGACGAGTATCAAGCTAAAAAATACGCCCATGAAGCCACCAAAGAAGAACTGCGCTCTGCAGATCCCGAGAGGACATGGTATCTCCCGCTAAATGTAGTCCTGAATCCGAAGAAACCGGGAAAAATCCGACTCATCTGGGACGCGGCCGCGACGATCCAAGGAATTTCCCTTAACTCAATGCTGTTGAAAGGGCCGGACCTACTAGTGCCGCTTATGTCAGTGCTTCTCATCTTCCGGGAGCGGCGGATCGCTTTCGGAGGAGACATCCGTGAGATGTACCATCAAATGGAGATAATCGTGAAAGATAAGTCAGCTCAACGATTCCTGTTTCGAAACAACAGAGCAGAAGAACCGAAAGTGTACGTGAACTAATGTTGCTAAGCAACCGCAGTCAAGGATGGTTGACTCGATATTGCACATACTGAAGATTATCACATTTTCCAATTTTCTTTCCATAATAAAACTCAAATAGTTCAACAACGATTCAAGATAGGATTTTGGTGTCGTTTAAGGAAGTTTTTCCTCATAAAATTGTGGTATACAAGAGTTGCTAGCGTGAAGTTTAGTATGCTTTTAAAAGATTCAATTTTAGAAAACATCAAATCTAAGAATTTTTAGAAGAGCTTAAAAATTTTCTATAACGAAATTTGAGCCACAATAAAACGAAACAGAATTTGCGGATGGTATCGACATTATTGGTATTAATCGTTGAGCAGTGAAAGAGGCCTTCGGACCTCTCAGGAGGGAAGCTGCGAGATTAGGGCTTGCCATAAACTCTGCCAAAACGAAATACATGGTGGCTGGCAGAGTGCGTGGTAGTCCGTCGAAGGTTGGTGCTGCGGTTGTGCTAGAAGTAGTCGACGAATTTATTTACCTGGGAACATTAGTGACATGTGACAACGAGGTTAGCCGTGAGATAAAGAGGCGGATAGCAGCCGCAAACAGGGCCTTTTACGGTCACGTAACCAGCTAATGTCCTGCAGTCTGCAAATCCGTACTAAACTTGCACTCTATAAAACACTGATTCTTCCGGTGGCTCTCTACGGCCATGAATCATGGACGCTGAAAGAGGCTGATCGGCTAGCTCTTGGTGTTTTTGAGCGTAGGATTTTGCGTTCAATCCTTGGCGGCAAACTTAAAAATGGTGTTTGGCGCAGACGCATGAACCATGAAGTGTACCAGGCATACAAATTGGCGGATATAGTCAAGCGGATAAAACACGGCAGGCTTCAGTGGGCTGGGCATGTAGCGAGAATGCCGGATGAGCGTCAAGCGAAGGCTATATTTAGCAGGAATCCCGATAGAGGTTGTCGACTTCGGGGTAGACCCCTCACTCGTTGGATGTGTGCTGTCGACGAGGATGCACGCGAAACAGGTGTTAGGGGCGATTGAAGGATAACAGCCCAAGACCGAGGGACATGGCGACGTATTCTGGATTTGGATCGATGAACGGTCTGTCGCCTTAAAAGTAAAGCAAAGTAAAGTAAGTAAAACGAAACATGTTTTTTTCTCCTAGTTTGGACTCCAAGAGAGGCGCAAAAAAAAATTGTTGGTTTGGTTTTACAGGTTTTTTACGTGATAAAAAAAATTGAAATTAAAAAAAAATTGATTTTTCCATAAAACTCAAATGGAACAAATGTAACAGATACATTAGATGAGGGATTGGTGTTCTGATTTAATACTGTTTAGGATGATTGTCTTAGCTTAGCTTAGCTTAGCTTAGCTTGACTGACTGCACATATCAATGGTTGCACTCCGTGATTGATCCGAATCAGTGAAATTGCACAGTGCATTAACTGAATGGGGTTGGGAGTGACCGAACATTCTCATTGTACAAGTTTTAGTGACTCAAAGCTTTGAAGGATCAATAACGACGCCGGCCACGTCCTTGCAATCAGGTGGGAAGAGGAAAGGAATGTTAGTGTGACCTTTGCTATTTGGAGACCGTGTTTACCTCTGCATCTCCAAAATGGTCACAGAAAGGAGGTTTTTGTTAGTAGGGGAGGGGTCGTTAGATCAGGATTCACTTTGATGAGTGATGCGATCATACATATAACTCCTACCCATCTATATTTAGCTATTTTCGGTTTATTCTATATTCAGCTGGTTGACTAGAGAAGCACAATTAGCTTATTTATATTTGATTTGGGGCCACGCACAGGTGTGCATGATTTATTTTAATAGAGAACAACATTGTTTAAATTTGCTGATTTGAGACCGATTTACACAATACAATGCTATTGAAGCCACTCACATTATACTACACGATGTTGATCTGATTTAAACTTATAAACCATAAAAAGGTTTTTGGGGACACACACAAGTGTGTGTGATTTAATACTGTTTAGGATGATTGTCTGAAGAAAAAAAAAATCGTTGGAATTAAAAAATCATTCATGTGAAATAATCACAGAGATTAAATCAAGCGTTCGAGTGCGACATGCGACATGCCTAACAAACACACGAAATGGGAATCAGCTTAGTCAAACGAACGAACGAACGAATCACGGTCGTGTGGCGTGTAATTTAATAAATTTTCTCCCGATTGGAGTGTGACTAAAATCTGTCACAATGGCGTCGTTAGTAGCGTCCACTCGATTGGGAGGCATCGAAACGCACCATCACGCGACCTGCACAGCAGTGTTGAAACTTTCGATAGATCAATCGATAACTTAATCCTTAAATTGATGAATTTGCAGCAAAATCCATCAAAAGAGTTTACCCCCGAAAGCGCTTTGCACGGGAGCACGAACTGAACCTCACCAAAGTCATCTCGCGCCACTAAAGCGCCGTTATCTGGTGCCATCTCGGATTTTAAACTGTGCTCCAAGGGAAATCCCGCCGGCAGTCATCCGATGTGTGTGTGTGTGTATGTGTATGTGGTATATCTATTTATTACGCATAAGGGAGCAATAAATCGTATCGTGGTCACTTTCGTCGCTTCCCGATTGCAGTTTTCCCCTCCACTTACGGGTTGTGTGTTCCTTTGGATTTTACCGGAAAAATTATGCATCCTCTCGTTGTTGGCCGGTGTAAACGTCTATAAATAAACATCCAACGAGGCACGCACAGTGGCACCGATGCAACATCGCACATACATCGCACACATACTCAGTTATGTGACAACAAACATATCGGTTCTCGGGCAGTAGACTTCGGCCTGAGCCTGTATTTAAAAAGCAAGAGCTGATGACTGGACACGCTCGGCTTATACCTTACTGGTCACCACCGCCAATGGTTCCAACTTAGCCAAGAGTAGCAAAAAAACCAATCCACACACACACACAAAAGGGTCCCGTGCACTTCGTTGGAAAATGAAAATAAAGGAAATATTAATTGTATGTGAGTCTTGTGCAACAACAACAATAACCACGACCGGAGTTTGCTCTTGATTTTCCAGTACTGATCGGGCAGTGCTGCAACCTAACAAAACATGCAAAATGACATGCACAGTCTCTCACACCAAATCATGCACAACGAACCCTGTGCTGTGAGTAAGTGAAGGGAAAAGCATACACATTCATTGCTGCTGCTGCTGCTCATATTATAAACCCATAAAAATATGACATATTAATGGTATTTTAGGAGAGAAAAGTCATGACGATATATACATATAAAAGCTTCTCGGGGTGCATGAGAGCCACTGTGCCTGTGACCTGAGGGCTGTAGCAGAGCGCCATCACCGATGAAGGGGGTTGTAAATACTGCATTGCGTATCGTGTCGTGTCCGTTCACAAAACCCGGCTCTGCTCGGGATTCCACTTGGCACACACTGGCACTGGCACAATAAATAACGCGTGCCTTTATAAATATAAATTGATAAATATTAATAATTTATGACCCTAAGTCATTAAGCATGTCATCATCCCCTCGCGGGTTATTCCGCCTGGATGGAATTGTCCGTCCCGGCCGAGATACCGGTCAAGTGTGTCCACTTCAATGTCGACGACATTTGGCAACCCGTGGTTGATTTTTTTTCTCAAAAGTTTACGACTGATTTGAGCTCTTTTGACGCGTTCGTCTGGTGATTGACTGAGCGAAAAAATGGAGCCGCACGGTCATACACCCGACAGTGCAATGCATTTGTTCGTTACACACTCGCAGTCATTAAATAATTGAACTGTGCTCTACCTTCAATCGGCACAGATTTACCCCTCCCCCCTATTGCGCACAATATTTCCAATTTTGAAATAGTATAAATTTTTAACGATTCAATTCCTCGTATTCTGCTTCGGGTTTCTGTATCTTGAAGCGACTGCCAGCTTCATGAAAATACCTGCTATCAATTCCGCAATTTAATCGCCAGTCAAAAAGTTCATTGCTTCGGCGCTCCGTCCCTTTTACCCTCACTTTGCTCGCTGGCTGGTTGGCGAAAGCTAGTGAAAAGTGAGCTCCGAGGGGGGAAACAACTCACATACACACAGGCACACATAGGAATCGTCATCATCAACATCGGTTGGGTTGCGGGTGCTATTTTTTTTTTTTTTGCTGTGTGCCTCCTCTTTTGCCTCGGTGTCGGCGTTCGGCGAACCGAAAATCGTGTGAATAACAACCCAAACTGAAGGCCGATGATGAAGCGAAAGATGGACGGGACGCGAGAGCGGGGTGAAAGGCATCCAAGCTTGAGGAACGAAATCTGACAGGAAGGGTGTGTTAAGTATATAAAAAATTACATCTGCATCGCATGTAATAGACTTACACTGGCTGCGGCGTTACCGTATGGGAGCTTATGCTGTCTCACGTCCTCCCCTCGCTCATGTTCCCTCCCCATTTCGTTCGTACACCCTTTTTACACGATTGCCTTTAAAGCCGCAGCCCGAGACTTCCGGACTATATTTCGGTTGCTTCTATTTTGGTTGCTCTGATCGGTGGCGGCGACGGAGGCTAAACTTCTTTGCTGCTTCTTGACAGGGTGAGATAGCAAAGTAGCAACTTTCTTCTAGCCTCGATTGTGCTGCGGTAAAGTCGCACCACCATCAACCCAGCAGGAGTATAAAATATTCATAAAATGTTTGCTACATTTCCTCTCGAAGCACAGCTACCTTTCTCTTGGCTGTTGTTCCTCCCGTCAGATGGTGGCCTTGCTTAGCTCTAGCAAGCTCTAGTTCCTGGTTGTCCCGGGAGAAAGGTCAATCCATTGTTTCGTCTTCGGAAGAGCGTGTCTGATGACAATAGCGAGAACCAGTCACGGAATTTTGAAGATTGATATTTGTTTTATCCGGTGTGGACTGGATTTTTTTTTCCCCAGCAGTTGTTTTGATTGTTCAGGAGACGCTGCTTTTTTCTTTTCATTTTTTATGTGGAGAAATGTTCGAAGCTTCCGAAATCCCTCGCTGCCGAGAAGACTTTCTGTTTTCATCGGAAAACTTTCGGAATCATTTTTAACCCATGCTAGAATCAGTAATAAGATTTTCTAGAAATGTTGAAAATTCAGTTTAAAATTAAAATCCTATCCGTGTCTGGACAATGAAAACCCGATTTCTTGTTGAAAGCGAATGTTTGTTTCGGAATCCTCAGTAGATTTTCAATCTGAGAAAAAATAAACGAATTTTTTTTTTTAAGTAATACGAAGTCATTCCATTAATCAATTGTGGAATACTTTTGAAATTGTAAGTGAAAATCTTGAAGAAATATTTAAAAAAAGTCTGTCTTCATTTTTTTCAAAATCTTTATGAAGTAATCTTCAATATATTTTTTTTCAATTCAAGAAATATTTTAAAATTATAAGAAGAGCCATTTGAGATCAATTAAGATATATACCAAAATAGTTCTCATGTTGATTACGTACTATTGTGGTACTATTGTTAGTCGACAAATACGTAACTTACAGTCTTGTCCACTTACTCATCTTTGTGCATTTATCAACACATAAATTGCATCACATCAGTTTTTTAGTAGGCAATGTGATGAGCAAGAAAAAAAGCACAACCTTATTGAGCGATGCCTTTGCGCGTAGGGAGTGTGGAATATAACTACACACATGAGTAGGCGAGCTAAAGCTGCGTGCTGTTGAGTAAATTTACTGTGTCTGAGCTAAATATATCATAGACCTGCATCGTGGTAGTCAAAAAAGGCAGTGAGCATAACACAGTGAGTATAGCGCAGAGCCCTACGTAAACGTTAATAAGGAAACAGTCAGAAAAGTTTTCCCAGCTAGAATTTTCATCATAGTGCCCTTATCATTGAGCAATAAACGTGCGCTATCTATATTTTATCAGTTGCGATCGAGAAAGTCTCTCTGCGGGAGCTTTATGCGCTTACTCTTTACAATACAAGCTTTCTGATGTTGCGTATTTTGCTTTCTTCACACAGTGTGCATTTGCTTTTAGCGCGGGAAAAAAATAATCAACTCATCCGTTTTTTTCAACATGCTTCAGTGTTCTGTGCAAATTATATGAGCCTTTTTGTTACACACGATGAGTATGCCAAGACTGCGTAAAATATTGATCAAAAGCTCAAGCTACAAGTTTTAAGGTTTATAGCTATTTAACCTTTCCTGTGAATTTTGATGCTCTTAGCTGCCTTGGTAGGACGAATGAAGATTTCCGTATGCAAACAAGGAAACGACGAACCCGGTGAGTAATTACTCTGCGGCCTTTTGACGGATTTCCGTGGCTGCCAGGAGGACCAAAATTCACAAAAATCTAGAATCATTCAGGTATCAATCGAGATTCATTTGAGAAACCGTTTGGAATCTCTGAAGAATCATTTAACAATAATTGCTGAATTATTTAGAATTATTTTGTAGTCATTGCAAAACTATCGTAGAACAGTTTTCTCGAATCACCTTCCAGTTGGTCTCGAGGTACGATGCTGGTCTAACAAATCAGTCGTCGTAGGCTCGAGTCTCGGCTCGAGAGAGTTAGTGTCAGAAATCAGAATCATTGAAAAAAAAACATTTTGGAAAAAGGTTGCAATCATTTTAGAAAAAAAAAAACATTTTAGTTCTAGGCGCGCAAATAAGTGCATCGAGGGTTGAAAAATATTAAGGAAATGCTGCTCTAAGCGAAACCGAACGAAACCATCACTGGGGAACGGTGTCAACTCCAATTCATGCGATCAAGGCAAGCATTGCGCTGAAAACGACCACAATTGGAGCAGAGGCACGAAAAAGTTATTTTACTGCACGACAACGCTTGACCTCATACTGCAAAAGTCGTTAAAACTTGCATAGTAACGTTCAAATGAAAAGTCTCACTTACCCACCATATTTTAACGTAAAATCACGTTTTTCTTTAGCCTAGCACATAGGAGTGTGAAATGAAAATCTATTAACGGAAAGGGAATGAGATGTGTCCCTTTTTAGATGTTTATACACTGAAACCTCCAGGAGTCGATATCGAAGGGAGCATCGACTCAAGGAAATATCAACTCATAGAAATTTTTTTAAAGACGTCAACTGTTCAGACAGTAGATTGCATAGAGTTGTGAACACTATTTTTTGTTGTTATAAACTCAAGATATTAATCAATTTTATTAGCAACAGAGTCTATACATGTCTAGAGTTAATAAGTGTTGCTTTGAGAATCGATCCAAACCGATTGTTTCCGATATAGCTGCGAATTTGTTTGATATGATAGAGATTTTTTTTTTATGATATTGGTTGATCATTAAAAATCACAAGTCTAAAAAGAATAATTCAAAAATGGTAAGAGTTAAAAATAATTATGACTTTTTGTCCAGATCATAAATTCAGCTACATACTAAGAAGCAAAATGTTTGTCAAGCTTCCGGTATTATTGTTATAGAGTTTGTAGTTTCGCTAACAAAAATTATTGAGAATCCTGACTAACCTATCACATTTGGACAACAGTCAGCACATTATTCCTTCATTTCTTAGTTTTCCTTATCATCATGCTCAGCGCGAATTGAGATTGTATTTACTCTTTCACGTCAGAAGAACTTAGCGTTGCGATGTGTACTTCTGGCTAGACAGACCGCATGACATGCTAGCGCGATGTTGTCATTTTCAAATGCTTTTTATTTTACTGTCCCTGAACGGTTTTCGAACACCAGTTTCTCAAAATATTAGACACATTATTATCCGCGCCAGTAACAGCTGGCTTTCGGCTAAAACAAATCATTTCAGTGTGTGTCACCTGAGTGATTTTGTTTCCTTCCTGTCGGGGCACCACAAAGGTTGCGCTCAGCATCTCAGCTTGCGAACATGAAACTGCTCTTCTCAAAGCAACTAAACAAGTAATTGAAAATTCATCATTTTTCGATAGGTCCCGAGCGCTTGACTTTGGAAGAAAATCTTTCTTAAATATTCTGTTTAGTTTAGTTCTGTTTAGTCAGTCAGTTATCGTATTTTTATGTGCGAATTTAAAGCTGATAGCACTCCAATAGTACGTGAGAAATACGGACATTGATTTGGAATAGGCTGATACATATGGAATGTTTCTCAATCTTGCGAAGGTTCCCGATCACAGCCATATATTTTGTACTCCAGCACGGCACAAAACGAGCAAATTATTCTCATACAGTAGACTCCCAGAGTTTATTCGATGAAGAGTTTTTTGATCGAGCAAGCACTAGTAGATATTACGACTCGGTAGAAAAACAATCTAAACAATGCATTTGTTAATAGTGTGCGTAGTTCTACGTCGGGCATACGGTCGTGTCTTGGATACCATCACCTACTTTTCATCAGATATTGTGTCTTCCGATTAATACTTAATTCAGCAGTTTTGCTCATATGAAGACATCGAAAAATAACTTGACTCCAGAAAACCTCAAAGGACGGATACACTTATTGTTACGGTATTCGAGCTCTACAAGCAAAAGGGACAAAGTGGTGGCTAGCGATAGGCAATTTTTCGAATGATAACTATTTTTTCAACATAAAGTTGCATTCTTATTACAAAAAGCAAGATTTTTTTGTAATAATTAGGAGTTTGATTCTGTCGTTATTAAAAATTTAAAAGCTGCCTTATCTCTTGGTCTCTTTGATAAAAATTGTGATGAAATTGCCCATTGTGTGCCAATTGTGATTGTGTGTGCCCATGAGCAACATACCGGACTGCTCAGGAAAACTTTCTTAATACTCACAGCAGAAGTTCAAGTATCTCTGACTTAGTAATCTCACACGAGATGAATGATGCAACAACAGTCTGTCTTTTCCAGCAGCCTTTTTCGATCAGTTGTCTACACAGGTTTACCCTAGAGCTCAAACTGAACATAAAAAGTCTTCACAGACTTAAAAAAAGTTTTTCTGTTAGCAAACGTAGAAGTGACGAGCCCAGTGACTATTTACTCTGTGGCTTTTTGATGCACTTTAGAGTTCGCTAGGGGCACTGAGAAGAAAATTAAAAATGATTTGAAAGCCAGAATCGTTCATATTTTTCCAGTTTGAGTTCTAGGGTCAATTTTTAGTTCGCTTTTGTCAACCAGTGTTATACTACTGTTCCTATCGACAGCAGTTCAGTGAACTACATCAACTACATCTCACAATTTAGTTCCACGATATGGTGATCTAAGCTTCTGAAAGTCCGAACATTTTAGCGTTTATTTGCGTTTTGTTTTTTTTTTTTTGATAACTTATACCTGAAGTAGAATTTTTTTTTGGATTTTCCTAGTCTCCAACTTAAGTTTTTTTCTCTAATTAGACTTCATTAATGATTTTAAATGATGGTCTCTGGTTTTTATTTGGAATTTTTTCAAGTTTTCTAGTCCTAAGGTTTGTCTAGTCTAGACAATCTGATCATTTTAGAGCCTCGTGGATTTACGGCTATTTCTAACCAAATTTAGAATCGTTTTGGTCTTCAGAAGTGTTTTGCGGTGGCTTTCTGGAAAATTAGTCAACAATGTTTCTGTCTTCTTTTGCCTCAAATAAACTCACTCCGCGATTACATCTAGAACGAACATGCACAACTAAATTAAACAATTTTTCTTCCGATATAACATGCGAGCGAAAAATTTTTGCGTCCGATTCCGGTCATGGCTTGCTTCGACTCCTTTAATAATTAAAAATCCTAATTTGCTTGAAAAACGTTTTCCAAAATAACAAGAAGTTACTTGTCAGAAATAGCATAGGTTTATAAGTGATTAATTGAAATATGCGCAACGTGCTTAAAGTTTGCGTATGGGGAAAAATCGTGAATTTCGTTTCTTTTTGATTTAATTACCTATTTCAAACAAAACACTGAAAACTATTATTGGTTATATTGTTAAAATCCTCACATGTAGTGCTCAACAAAAATGTATAAAAGCAAAGCCTTGGTGCTACATTCCGATTCGGAACTTGACCTTCTGTTTTTTATACATAGACTTCGCAGTCGACTGTTTAGTGTACAGGACAATTGCGGGGCTAGCGCTACGATCCTACTGACACTAACAGTCTCTCCCGAGCCGAGACTCGAACCTACGACGACTGGCTTGTTAGGCCAGCATCGTACCTCGAGACCATCTGGGAGATAGTCGATAGTAAAAATGTATAGGTATTTATCGGAAAATCTGCGCAAAATACTTTGTACGCCAACAGTTTTATTTCCTGTTGGGTACATTTTCCACCGCGGCCAGCAGAGATTTGATCTTTTGTGGCGATAAGCCAAGAGTAGATCCAAAATAATCATTGTATTTTCTATAGGATACTTCTCTCGACAATGGCATGAAATGTGACAATACTGGAACGGAATGTCACAGAGTAGTGAAATTACAAGTAATGCAAAGCAATATGATCGACGATAATTCATCAGAAGCTAAACGTTAAAAATACTGAAACCCTTTCAGTTGCGGTGGTAAATCAAATGAAATAAACATAAGATTGAATATAATGTGACCGAATCTTCGATGAATAATAACAGAAATTCGAAATTTAAAAAGTACGAAAGTGCCTTAAAAACTAATGGTAATCATTCGTAATTATCTGTACGTGCGAAAATAGTTTTAGTCATAGTCAAATAGCCAACAGTAATCGATAGAAACAGCGAAGTTAATCACCCAGAAAATTTTACATTGAATAGAAACCTTTTCTTAATAAAGCATTTGGTACAAATGAGTGTCAAATTTGCCTGCAACACACGCTTCCCAGCCTCTCTGTGGTGTTTTTAGTTTTTCGCAAACTGGAAGTCGTCATATTGGACTTTAAAATGGCATCGGATACTGATTTTTGTTTTCAAGACGTATCATATCGGCTCTAGAAATATAGTTATTTTGGGAAATTTTTAAATGTTTTTATGAGCTTTTCACAGTTTTCCAGATACAGGAAGACGCAATCTTGGACTTCAATATAATATCAGACATCGATTTTCAGTTCCTGAGTACAGTACAAGTTCTAGATACACCAACACGGGGAGTAATCGAACATTTTTTAGTTTTACTTAGCTTTACAGAAACCGAAAGCTACGAGTTTGATTTCAAAATGGCGTTAGACATTAGTTTTATGTTTCTTTGTGTCATGTCAGCTCCAGAAATATCAATATAAAGGAGTATTTGAACCCGACCTTGGATTCAAATATGGCGTCGAACATCTAAAACTCCTGCGGACGTCATCCCGATTCCGAAAATATCCAATATTGCACAGTATATAATCGATTTTTGCAGAATTCTAGGAACCGGGCGTCACCATCTTGAATTTCAAAATTGTGTCGGACACTGGTTTCTAGTTTCTAAACTCATCCTGGCTCCGAAAATACCACTATTGGGGGAATTATTTTCCACAGTTCCCTACAGCTCCCCCGGAACAGGAACTCGCCATGTTAGATTTGAAAATGGCGTCGAGTATCATGTTCTGGCCTCCAGAAATTATTTCTGGCCTTCACATGACCAAGTGCCAGACAGTTATGAAATTAATTCAAAAAATTACCATAATGCACGAAAAATTTTAACTTTTGAGGTCTTGGGCCCAATACGCAGAAGAGTTAAAAATCTGCTTTCACAGAAATATCTTGAAACAAATTTTAGTTAGCCGTCAAATTTATCAAAAGCTTTGCGACCCCCCTAGAAGAGCTTCGCGGCACCCTTTCCGGCCGCGGATTCCCGATTGGGAATCACTGGGTTAGGACATTTAAGAGTTATGATGGAACATACATATAAACGATCATATGTATATTTACTTTTATATTGTATTATGTGTTTAGTTTGTTTACAATATGCGAAGTGATGTTGAGATCGCAGTAAGCTACGAAAACGAACGGACGCGAAAAATTTTCGTGTCACAATTTTTAAAGTTTCGATTGTGCTTTTTGTGAGGATATACAGATATTTGGACGACTGGAACTAGTTTATTGGTTAACTTAATCCTGTTTTTGCTGGCTTGGGTCCAATCAACCTGCGCTCAAGGTCTTTTGTTGCTGTTCATCGCTGACAGTTGCCGCACCGATTCGACGCTGGAGTGCTGTGAGTTACAGAGGACCGGCTCCGGTGGATACTCACTACAACGAGGTTGAGGAGGTCGAAAGTGTAGAAGAATCATCGGTCGGCGTGCACTGCTTGCTGGAAGGTGTTGTGTTGTGCATAGGCCTGCAATTACTATTATATTTTGAATTGTTGCCTATCTTTACTGTCCGGAAAGCGGAGCGCACTATGCGTAGCTCACAAACCACTTCCAAAGTCAAGGTCTTGGTGAAACCGACAGTTAGGTCGTGAAGCAGGATCATCGCTCTGGATGTGCTGCTTCCCCGGTGAAATTCTGTTGGGCGATGTGAGTCTAGGGGCTATCTACAGATAAGTACATAGTTTTTTTTTGTTTCTCTATAAAGGTGCTAGTATTAGTAATGAACTAAGCGTGTAACATTATTCAATTCACCCGATTACCACGGTTATGCGCGGCCTAGTTCGCAGGCTTTCATTGACAAGCATTGTTTTCGTCTAGGAGGTGTTGGTGTGGTTTGTGGGAGTTTGGAATATGCGTTTTACCATAATCATATGCTTTGATTTTTTGATTTTACTAGCTTTTGAGCAGTTGTTTTATGTAATTTTTCATATATTCTATTTATGGCTTTGTCAACAAATTTAGGACTATGTTCTGTATAATATGTGTATCTGCTTTTTTTAGGTTTTTGAGGCTTTGGATGCATGGAGCATTGCCAATTTTCATATTTAATAGGCGATTCGTACGTCGAGTAGAGAAAATCGACATAAACGCCGGGTTCCTGCACGTCTGTGTCGGCCAGAAAGATTGAAGCGGTCGTTCGTTACGTTTCGTTGAAAACGCGTGTTCAGCCCGGGTGAGTTTTGCTGATGTATGGATTTTTGGAGTGTAACGATTTCGCAAAATGAACCCAGATATTTGATAGTATCTGTCTCATCATCACCGTTTAGCCGGAATCTGCTCGCGCAAACTATATTAATGCATCGCGAATCGAAGTAGATTTCGTTCAGTCGATAAATATCGTGTTTAATCGAATGAATACGCGATATATGCCTTTCAAAGAACCGCGTTTGCTTTCTCGAGGATATTCTGGATTAGTAATAGACAAATATTTGAATTCTTGGTCGGCCTAGCACATTTTGTGACTCGGTGCCCGCATTTTGTCCGTCGTATATCAACAAAAACGTTGGCAATAAAAAAAACTAGTAGGGCTTCAGGATTTGAGTGGAAGGAATGGAGAAAATAGCTCGTATGCTACGCAAGATAAGTAACCTTTTTTATGGAAAAATAACTGCGCGCGGATTCATCGTTTTAATTCTACATTATACCGCTCCGTATGGGTTTTTATATATACAATTCAAATAGTATTTTTGCTTCGTTTCCTTAAAATCACCTATGAAAATAGTATGTTGGTGAAGCAGTTGATAATTTTCCTATATGATGATTTTCAGGTACGGGAGGTGGTTCACATGCTTTGTGCCACCTGCTACATATCAATGGTTGTCGTTGACACTAGGACTTTAGCGGTGTTATCGATGGGAGGCGGTTGTCGATGTTAAAGATGGGTACCAATAACTTTTCTATAATGTAATGGAAAATATGGGAAAGATCACGAAAGATCTTTATTCTTGTACGAAAATAGACCTGGAACTGAAATTTAAAAAGCAGGGTTTTCTATAAACTGCACACTATTTACCAATGTCATTGCTTCACTTTTTCTATTTTTATAGCTTTTGGGCAGATGTTTTATATAATACGGTTCAATTATGACTGGTTCGGCATTTTGAGCATGAGCATGAGCATGATTGACCGCCCGCGGTTGCTACTTCGTTATTGCCAGATCAGCTGTAATTACACAGAGAACCAATGGGTGATGTTTGGGACTAACATTCATCCTCAATGTGTAAAATGGTGATCTTATCTTTATGTTAGGCAATACCAGCGCCGGCCGCATCCGAATGCAGGTCAAAGAAGGAGTGTGTATGGGAATATGTTGACGTGATACTCGCTTTATTGGAAGCCGAGAACACCTCTGCACTTCCACGAGAAATCACTGGGATGTTGGAGAAAAGGGTAGGGTTTGCAGCAGATTTCGTTTTGGTAAACGATGCGCTGAATTCGGGTACCGGGTTCATAGCAAATATCGCGCCTACAAGTTCATATTAACCTCCGCGAAAATTATTACGCGATTCGAACTCGTTTTGTTTGATATACCACCGAAAAAAGGGCACGCGAGATTACCGGAACTGCGATTGAATTAATACAGACTAAAATATTCGAACATTCCCTCAACAAATCATCATGCAACTACCGAAGAGAGTCTCCCATTGGTGTATCTCAGCCGACTACACAATGTTACGAGAGCTACGAAAGGTCTATCCACGTTAACGTCTCGACACTTATATTGTTTCCTCCAAGAGGTTATACCGAAAACTACATCGCGTTGATAATCTATCTGTAGAAAACACGAACTCATGAAAGGTATCGACGTGACATTCGGACATCTGTTTATGAAGTCCTTATACAACTACCGAAACGTATCTCCCATTGATTTATCTCAGCTGACTACACGATTTTACGAAAACTACTGGAGTTGAGTCCACGTTAACGTCTCGCCACTTCTATCGTTTCTTCGTGAAGGACCCTCTTTATACCGAAAATTATAACGGTAGATATTCGGTCACCCGGAGATATGGCTTTCTGCTTAACAGGTCGACTAACGACATTCGTCTGTTCTTAAAAAGCGATTTCCTGACTAAGGCAGAACCGAAGCATCATGCACGACCGCTCTATTCCTTTCTACCGATGTGGACGCGTATGGACGCGGCGTTTCACGTCGATTTTCTTTTGTTTGTCTACGCAAGAGTCGCCTTTCAAATACAAAAATTGGCGAAATTCCATGCATCCAAAGCCCTAATAATTTGAAAAATGCAGGTACACATATTTGCCAAAACGTAGTCTCAAATTTGCGAACAAAACGCCAAACTAGCCATAATTGTAAAATATTATTCAAAACGACTATTCAAAAGCTAGAAAAATCGAAAAATAGTTAGCATCGATTTTGGTTAGTAGCAAAACTTACATTTCAAACTCTCATAATCCATGTGCATGTTTACCAAAACAACTTTAGCTATTTTGTTTAGTCACTGTTAACAAATTATGATCCAATGGGGGTCTCTATCACTAACGCTATTTTGTGTAGAACAATACGCGTGAAGCCGGGTATTCAAACTCTACTTCTAACCGTAGTTTAGTTTCGACTCCATGAATTTTATCCCAAAATGGCTACTTCTAAATATTAAATGCACGCGAACACGAATAGACTGCTTGTTCACTATCCCATTGATCGAATCCTCCAGCATTTAAAGAAAAATATAATAAAATATAAAAGGAACGCTCTCACTATGACTGGTTCGGCATTTTGTTAATAAACTTGAGACTATATATTGGTCAATATGGATAACTTCGTTTTTAAATTATTAAGGCTTTGTATGCATGAAACTTTGCCAATTTTTCTATTAAATAGGTAACATTCACATCGAAATGTCGTATCCCCGAGCGTCTGCGTCGGTAGAAGGAATAATAGCGGTCGTGCGTAATGCTTCGGTGTAAACCGCGTTTCCGGTTCGGGAGAGTTTTGCTCATATGAACGTTTTCGAAATTAAGTGATTTCGCGGAGTTTACCCAGATGCTTGTTCATGTCTCACCGAAGATTTCGTTCGGTCGATAAATATCGTGACTAACGAAAACGCGATGTATACCTTCTAAAGAATCGCGGCCAACGTGTACTCGAGATTGACAAATAGCTGGTTGCTACAAGTGGTAAAGGCTACTTCACGCGCGTCGTACGCAGAGGATCGCGGTGTTTGGCAAGAAAGATACTCATGGTTCGTTTCCGTAATAAGCGCGCATCATTTTTATATTCCGTTTTTCAGGTGTGTTTTTCGCGGGATCGTTTTTTTAGAGCAGACGAAGTGAATACGAGAGACGTCGTTAGTCTATCTGTTATATAGAAAATATCCGGTTGACCGAACCTAGAGAGACTCCGTGTTTATACATTTCAAGTGGCCTATTTTTAGATAGATCAACAACGCGCAATAGCTTTCGGTATAAAGAGGATCACCTTACGAGGAGATATCCGATCATTTGAAGTTGTCTCGATTCGGTCAAAGATCCAGTATCCTTGCGTACGATTTATTGTTGCTGTGTTACATTTTCAAACTGAATCAGTTCGAATCGCATTATGAATATCGTGGCGGATGTAATGAACTCAATGGCGCGACACTTGTTGTAAAGAACCCGACGCTCGAAATCAGCGCATCGTTCACCAAAACGAACCCTGCTGTATACCTTGCCCTTTCTCCAACATCCCAGTGATTTCTCGTGGAAGTGCAGAGGTGTTCTCGGCTTCCATAAAGCGAGTATCACGTCAACATTTTCCTATACAAACTCCTTCTTTGACCTGCATTCGGATGCGGCCGGCGCTGGTATTGCCTAATATAAAGATTAAGATCACCAGTTTTTACACATTGAGGATGCATGTTGGTCCCAAGCATCATCTATTGGTTCTCTGTGTAATTACTGCTGATCTGGCAATAACGGAGTAGCAACCGCGGGCGGTCAATCATGCTCATGCTCATGCTCGTGCTCATGCTCATGCTCAATGTTTCTGTCTTCTTTTGCCTCAATTGTCACCGGCAGTTTTAGGATTAATGTAGGAACATTTTCTAACCTCAAAGTGTTTTTGAGCCTTTAAATGTATTGTTTCAGAATCAATTTGAAATTATTCCAGAAACCAGTCGATGTGCACCTCGGTGCACATAATAGAGAAAGCCAATGCTGAGAGAAAGAAAGTATCATATATGATAAAGTTAGGGAGCCAGTAGCTGATGACGCAATTACAGGACGGGACATTGTCTTGAGTTGACAGAGTACTCAACTGATAAATTTCTGATAAATTTCTCATACATCTTGAACGGTCAAAATGTAAAAGTTCGGAAAAAAACCACTAGGAAAAATGGGGATAACCACAACCTCACACCGACCATCATTCTGGCCATTGACGGAACTGTTGTAACACAAAGCATAAATTTCGGATGGACCAGAGTTCGCCAAGCCCCTATTACCCATCGCTGATGCAAGACAAAGACATCGAAAGAATCGAAAATCGTGCCGCTTTTTTTCGACGATTCGCTGTGATAGCAACGCAGAATGCTCTTTTCTAACACATGACAAAGAACACCATACCACTCACTGGAAGCCACAAACAGCGCATTGATATACGATTTGTGGGGAATGAGGATTATCAACTCTGAAATACCGGCCCATGGGCCTTCTTGTACACCACTGTATTCCTTCACGCCTCTTCCATCTCTACCAGTAGCGGGTCCTCGCGGAAATGGACTCCAAATTGAGGTGCGAAATGACCATCCAGACTAAGAAAATGCCGTTACGATTTATCGGGCCCAAAGCAATTCCTACCAAGAACGAAAAAGCTGAATTTCGGAGAGACGATCTTCATTTCGCTCTGTCCTTTCACTCAGCTGAACCGGAAGCAAATAATCTAAACATATAAAAATGCAGCTCTGTCTGTCTGTCTGATTCATATAGGCTTGGAAACTACCGAACCGATCGACGTGAAATTTATATAGGGGTTTTAGGGGCCGGGAAAGGTGACTAAGATAGTTCGAGGCCCCTCCCTCTTCTGCAAGGGAGGGTCCCATACAAATGAAACACAAACTTCTGCACATCTCGAAAACTAACCAAGCAAATGAAACCAAATTTGGCAAATGGATATTTTCAGGAGTAATAAATATGTCCATGTTGGTTCGACACCCTTCCCTCCTCTGGAAGGGAGGGGTCCCATACAAATGAAACACAAATTTTTGCACATCTCGAGAGCTAACCAAGTAAATAGAACCAAATTCGGCAGGTGAATGTTTTTAGGTGTAACAAACATGTCCATAATGTTTCGACACCCTTCCTTCTTCTGGCATGTCTCCAAATACCATTTCGAAATCCAAGATGGTGACTTCCCGTTTCTAAAGAATAGCGGCAAATGACCTAATACCACCCAACATGGGTATTTCCGGAATTGTTATGATGCACTGAAGCCACAAATCGACCTCAGACAACATTTTGAATTGTAAGATGGCAACTTCCGGTTTTTAGAAAATAGCCGAAAATGGCCGACTTCCATACAATATGAGTATCTTCGGAACCAGAATGATACACAGGAGCTAGAATCGACCACAGACACCATTCTGAATTCGAAGATGGTGACATCCGGTTTCTGGAAAACAGCCGAAAATGCCTCAATAACACCCAATATGGGTGTTTCTTAAACCAGAATGACGCTCAGGGGCCGGAAATTGTCTAAAAAGGCCATTTTTTAAACCAAGATGGCGACCTACTGTTCCTAAAAATAGCCCAAAGTGACCAAATACCACCCAATATGAATATCACCGGAACCAGAATGAAGCTATAAATTGACCTTAGACAACAGTTTGAATTGGAAAATGGCAACTTCTGGGAAACAGCCGAAAATAACCGAATACTACTACATATGGATATGTCCGTAATCGAAATGATGTAAAGAAGCCAAGCATTGACCCTGGACGCCATTTTGAATTAGAAGATGACCACTTTCAGTTTCTGGAAAACAACGAAAATGACTGAAATGCACCCAATATATATCCGGAATAGAGGTCATGTACAAAAGCCAAAAGTTGATGATGTTGCCATTCCAATAAAACCAATCCTTTTTGAACGATATAATCCAATCGCAATGAATCAATAAATTGGAAATGTTTAAAATTATTAAATTAAACACTAAAATAGGCGGGACGAAGTTTGCCGGGTCAGCTAGTAATAAATAATAATAATGGTAGCACAGTCTGGTCGTCTCTATTCCAAAATCGAATACCACTGGACACGAAGTTTCTCTCTACCAACCAATATCCCAATTTCTAAAATCATGAAGCGAACGGTCCGACCGACAACTGATGCAGTACCTAATCGAAGAAGGAAAACCGGACGACTGTCAGTACGTCTTCCGGCCAATGTCAACACGTACTTTGGCGTAAGCGATTGAAGACGCAATTTCTTACAGGGGACACACCCACCTCGCAAGCTTGGATATCGCAAAGACCACAAAGAACGGATCTTGAGCTTCATACGAGGCTTTCCGTTAGACCGGAAGTCCCAAGCTGTTTTATTAAACCACCGATAAGACACCTACCAGGAACAACACACTTTCCTAACTAGAATGAATGGGGTATTTCAGAAACTGCCATAACACCCGGTTTACTATCTTCAAACCCCAGGATCAGCAGCGTGTACAGAACTAGGCGTACTCCCGTTCGAGCATTTTCTAACAGAAGCCATCTGTCACCGGACCTTTGCGTTCTTTGAAAAAACATCAAACCAAATCGGTCAAACGAGATGTGCTGCCTCCCAACTGAGGCCAACCGTCTTCTTATCGAAGAGTCAGAGGTCCACTGATGTAACATGTACCAACAATTAGAATAAATCTGACAATCAAAAACCAATTTGTGGGCAGGCTTGAAATCTATAACGGGAGCATACGTAGTCACTGAGCTCTTCAGGACCAGATAGGAAGAGTCGGTATAGGCGTGTCAAGACCCGATCTGGAAACCTGTCTCGGTCTCCCACGCAGCTGCGTACATAACTGCCGTCACTCTAGCTGACCCCGATCATTCGCCGTGCACACCGACTCGGTCAGTGTCGTCATCGCACTACAGTCCGACAAGGTCTCACACCCTTGCTTGGCTCCAACAACATCCGCTCGAAAATACCACTATCTTATGGATTCCAGGGTATTGCGGAATCAGTGACAACAAAAACGCTGACTACCTCGCCAAGTCGACCGAAGGCAGGTTTTGAATTGGTCCCAGGTCATGGGCAACACTGGTTGACTTCCTCAACAAAACTAAGGATCATCTAATCTAGCAGAAACAACGAACATTCTTACGTTTAAGTTTTAGGCTTAACATAGGAACATTTTACAGTCTCAAATTTAGTTCTTTATTTACTGCCTGCAAATGATTTTTTCGGTGACTTTAGTTTAACTCTCTGTTTTTTCTGAACTAAATATTTTTCATCTTCTTTGGTCTTTTAGGGCGTTTATAAGTGATTTAATTTTTCTAATCTTCTAGACACTATCTTCTAATCTTCTAGCCTTCATTAGTATATACATCGATTTTAAGCTTAGCATGGGTTTACTATTCTCCTCTATCTAGGCTTCACAAATACTTTTTTGACACTGTCAAACAGTGTAGGTACAGCGTTGTCTATTTGTTCCTGTTTTATTCAGAATATTCTAGAAATATTTTTCGTCTATATTTTACTCCTTTTCTCTGAATATTAAACCTCTAGTGCCCAATGCCGCCATTTGGCGGGCTTCAGTCGAAGTTCCAAAAAGCTTCAATAAATACTTAAAAAATGTTTTTAATGGTTTATAGTGATTTTATCGAAGTCCGTTTAGAAATTAATTTGGCACTAGAGGGTTAAGAGTGTTTTTTAGCAATGGAGAGCTGACTCCAATAGATTCAGCAGATACGAATTGAACTAGAAACATTTTTTGACAATTTTTAATATAAACTATTTCAATAATTTGACCCATTCTGGCCATAATTCAATGTTTAATGCGTGTGTAAATGAAGAGCGTTTTGAGATATTTAGTCAGAATCGAAGCAAGCCATGTTTCGCGAAAAGACTTTTTTTGCGCGTCCGCGTTTCTAAGGCCTAAACATAATGAATACGTTGCGGCTGCGTTTACAGCTATTTGACAGTTAGCCCATACATTTTCTGTCAAATAAACGTCAACGCAACGCAAACGTATCTATTGTGTGTGGACCTTTAAAAACATTGATGAATTTTGATACAAAAGTGAAAAAGTAAACATTTAGTTTATTAATCAAAAGTGTTTTTTAAATTTTTACAAACGATGCGATCGATGTGAAGATGAATGGTTTTAGTCAAACGTGTTTTTTTCTGTTGCAAAATGTGAAGAAACCATTACCAAGTCAGGCAATTTTCTTACTAGTTATTGAAACTTTGATTTAACACTAGTAATGAGCGACGGAATTCATAGCATTAGAGGAGATTTGAGGCAGTGTATGAAAGAAGCTAAGTAGTTAATGACGCTTCAAATATTGAATGTTATGGACAGTGAAGGGACAATGGGTAAAACCTGTGTGTCTTACCAGTCAGTCTGGTCAATCAGTTTTTATACCGATGAAAAGTGTGTTTCTTGGTCAGAAAAAAAAATCACATTACGTCAAAAAACACAAACGTTTCTGAACAACCACTCGACTCCATCAAATACGCAACCCAACGAATCTACCTCAGTGTTGTCAAGCCGAAGTTTTTTTTTTGGGATTTTAAGTTCCCAAACAGATTGCAAACAGTTGGTTGATATAATCAAGAGATGCATTCAAAAAGTCGACGTGAAGGCCGTACAACGCTCTCGTTCCGGCATCATGAGAAAGCTTCGTCGGAAGGTCGGTAACGGACCTTTCTCAAGTGTTCAATATTTTTTGTTAATTCATAATTATCGTATCTTTGCGAGAAATAAATCAGTTTTTTCTTCAAATTCATCCACTTTTTTTGACAGCAGTAGAAGATAATTCAATTTTTTTAGTTGTCACCCGTTATTATCTCTTCATGCGGGTATTTTATCTTCTCTGAGTCAATCATGTCATGAACGGCCTACTACGTCATTGATAATATTAAAACCGTTTAATTCGTAACTTTTCAATTATGCCAGACTAGCTTGTAAAAATTTTACTGCTGAAACAATTGTTGTACCTCGGAAAATCCGTGAATGTTTGTGATAATTTTCTTTTCCCCATCCAATGTTTTTGAACCAAATTGACGATTGAGTTATTACATTTTTAGTGCACTAAAACCACGTAAAGGGCACATTTTTTCATCTCATTTCTCTTGGTTTAATGTTAGGATTTGGGTCCGTGCAGGGCCGGCGTCACACTATTTTCCCGAGTGGGTAGCAAGGAAAAAGGAAGGTTCATGGGTGACAAAGGCGTAGCCAGGGAGGGGCGACCTATATATCAACAATAGGTTGTCAATGGAATGTATAAGAAAAGTTTAGCAGTCCAGAGCGAAAAAAGAGAGACTTTGACATCCTCTTCTCGCTGATTGCTAGCCACAGCAGCACCTTCACCTCGGAGTTCACGCATTTTATCTACTTGTGAGGGTTAAATGCATATATTCTAAATATATTTTAAATTCAATAGGCATATTTCTCCGCCATAACTAACAAAACTTTTGACCATATTCTATCAGGATAACGTGTTAATGAGCTTGAGTTTGAGAAAAGTATGGCGAAAAGATGACAGGTAGACAGGGGGTCAATATACATATTTAAGGGAGGGTAAGCATCAGGGTATCATATAAGTAAAGAATGGATGATGGAGTGGATGCTAACCGAATTTCTTGAGGTTCAAGTATTTCTGCTTGCAGTTCCCCATAACTCATTTTCGCCTATCAAAAACAACGTTAGTGTGAAATTTGATTCATTCAACTTGAAATTTTACACTATTTGGGTTTTCTAGAGCTACTTTGATTTCTTCATTTCAAGATCATTCAAGAATCATTTTAAAGTCACTTAAAAATAACTTCAGAATCATTCCAAAATTGCTTAAGAATCATTTAAAAATTGTTTTAAAATCATTCTTGATCCATTTTAGAATAATGTTGAAATCACTTGAAATCTTCTCAGAACTTTTTAGGAAATATTCCAGATTTATTTTAAAATTATTTTAGAATCATTGTTGAACAGTTTTAGAAACATTTTTGAATCATTTTAAAACCATTTAGAAGTTCTTGTGGAGTTAGTTCAAAATCATTCTTAAATGTTTTGAGAATCTTATAAAAAATAATTCTGGAATATTTGTTTCGAATCATTCAAGATTCATTTCAGAAACATTGCAAAATCATATTAGAATCGTTTTAGAATGTTATAAGAATTACTTGGAATCATTCAACCATGATTCTGAAATACTTCAAAACTTATATGAAACTAATTTTATAATCTTCCAGAATCATTTTAAAATCATTTAATAAGATTTCAAATACATTTTAGAATCACTTTAAAATCTTTTTCAAATCATGTTGATGCAATTATAAAAACTTTCCATAATCATTTTGGGAACATTTCAAAACCATGTTTAAAAGAACATCTCGTATAGATTCCATCCGAACTTTGCGGTGACCATTGCGTCAACCAATCCAATCCTCGTTGAATAACCAAAAACATCCTTTTGCATTTTTAATTACGAAAGGAAATTGCAGAAGGCCAAAAAACGGTTAAGAGCAGAATCATTCCAAATCGCCTGGAAATTCGCGAAAATTTAATCGACCATTTTTGATTTGAATGAAACTTTGCACACGTATTTGGCTTAGCAAACTGAGCATTTTTAAAAGGGCGTATGCCTTTTGGCATGGGTTTTATTCGAAGCATTGTAGCCCAGAAACCGTTGGTTGTATAGAAAAGCTGTCTGAGAATGAGTTGTACGGAATCAAAAATGCACCATAAAAAAATATACACTGTACAAAAAAAAATTTTTTTGACCAAAAAAAATTTAAAATAAACATTAAATTTAAATTAAAAAAAAAGAGTTGAATTTTTTTCTTATTTTTTTTTAAAGAAACTTGACGTTAATACTTTTTTTTTCAAAGTTGCGTATTAACGTCAAGTTTCTTTAAAAAAAAAAATAAGAAAAAAATTCAACTCTTTTTTTTTTAATTGAAATTTAATGTTTATTTTTAATTTTTTTTGGTCAAAACAATTTTTTTTGTACAGTGTATATTTTTTTTATAGTGCATTTTTAATTCCCTACAACTCATTCTCAGACAGTTTTTCTATACAACCAACGGTTTCTGGGCTACAATGCTTCGAATAAAACCCATGCCAAAAGGCATACGCCCTTTTAAAAATGCTCAGTTTGCTAAGCCAAATACGTGTGCAAAGTTTCATTCAAATCAAAAATGGTCGATATTCGACCATCGGTGATTTGGCGCGATCTTGCTCTTAAGGGGAAACTTTTCCCCGGCCCGAATTGATGGCTTGCTGGACTGGAATTGTCCTTACCTTGCCTTCTGGTGCTGGCGGTAGCCAATCGTATTTACTACATCGTTACCGTTTGTCCGGAATCGATCACACCGAAGATAGCGGAAAGGAAAAGGAACACAGAAGGACAGGTGAAGGGTGTAATCTTGTTAATGTGTATTAATTAAAAGTTTCCTGCTCTCGTGTCCTCCCGGGAAGCAATCCTCCTGGCATGAAAGCCGGCGCTCAGGCGGAGAATCGCTCATTATTGAAATCCCGGTCGGCAACAGAAGAGCGACCGATTATTCGACACTATCAATTATTCATGAATCAGGCAAACGTGGCGTTGTTCCATTTAATAGCAGCTTGAAATACGTCTTGTTTAATGTGGTAATTGATTGAGTGCTGAATAAATCTTCTATCTGTTGTTGTTGTCGTTGTTGCCGGGACTGGAAATTTTTGGTTTTATTTTTTCACATCTGCATGTGGCAATCCGCGGAGATAAACTGAGCCAATTGAAAGTGTGAACAGCTTTGCCTTTCCGCTCCATTGAAAATCTCCCTAATCCGACCTCAAATTGAATAGAAACGCACCCTTAACACCTCTTGGCAAAACCGCTGCTGCAAATTGAAGCGAGGGGCGAAGGAGGAGTTTAATCCAAGTAGCCACAGTAAGCAAACAAACACATGGCAAGTTGTTTTCAATCGGTTCAATCGGAAGGGAAGCAGCCGGCCACTTGCGAAAAGTGAGTGTAAATTGCCCCCCAAACAGTAGGCAAAAGTTTTCCCACCCTGTGCTGTGCTGTGCTGTGAACCGTCCGAAGGTAAACAACGAACGAGCCAAAAGTCTCGATTCAAATATCCCCAAAAAAGGGCAGCGAGCGCAGTTCCTTATACCTTGTCCAGACCGAAACGTGTATGCATAATGTAGCGTGTAATAATGAATAAATTGAATCTTGAACTATCCCGTTTGAATAAATTCAGCCACAATCTCACACATGACGACGCTTTGGCCAAGAACTCACCAACGACGACGACGACGGAACGCAAATATGCTCAACTTGGCTCCTGACTCATCGTTTGAGGTTTCAGTAAGACTCGCACAGACACGGACAAAACACAACACAGCAAACGGGAGATTTAACTACCTAGAACTAAATATGTAACGCAAATAACGCCAGCGACAACAACACAAGACCGAAACGCGCGCGCCACACGGCCTGCTTCGTTTCGTTTCGTTGCAGAAAATCCTGGATCCGAGCCTTCTTCTGGAACGTGTTTCAGATCCACTCGACACTCAACTCGCTGTTGCTTACTTGCGCTGCTGTTGATGATGGTTTTTCCATGGCTCACTTTGTTTCCCAGCTTGGCACCAAACTACAGCAGCAGCAGCAGCAGACGGTGTGGCGGTGGATATATTTAATATCTCCAGTACACTTTACGGCATGATCCGACCAACCGACCGACCGACAGACAAACCTGGCCTGGTCTGGCCTGGCCCTGCTGAAGAAGAGCAGCTCGTTCGGTATATTTTTCGCAACTTTTTACCCACTATATAAGCGGAGGCTTTATTTGCCCTACCAACTAACCAACCAACAAACCCCTCGACCCTGTGGGAAGGGGAAGGTGAAGAAACAAGCCACAAGGTTCTACAAACAACAGCTCAGAACGAACAACAACAAAAACAACAGCAACAATGTAACTAAAATGGTATAAGCGGTGGCGGATGGAAGTTGGATTGGATGAGAAGAAGAAGAACACGAAAAAAAAAGAACCGGCGACTCGTGGAAGCACGAGAGGCGTGCAGATATAAAGAATTGGAAAACAACAGAAGCAGGTTAATGCACACCAGTTTGCGTTCCACTTTGGAAAATGCGCCGCAGTAAGTGTCTTCCCTGCGAAGAAAATTTATCCTTCTTCATTTGAAGTTGCTGACTGCTGGTTATTCTTTTTGCCATCCCACCACCAGAGTAGGACGATGCGGTATCCGAGCAAATATAAAGGCAGGAGAACATGCAAAAGAAGTGTGTACACCACGGCCTGCCGCGTTGAGCCACGGGAGCAATTCTCTACGCCAGCGAGGAGATTTTCATTTGTGTCGGTCGGTGTAGGCACTGTTAGCAGAAAACAGTTGAAGGTGATGAACATTCGCCTCCATTCAGTGGATTGTCATTGCAGTAGGCTTGAATATAGAAGTGGTTGTTTTTTTTTTATTTTGATTTTCTTTTAAGTTTTCAAGCAACAACAGGAATACGTATATGTGTTGACAGATGATTAGAGTGTTCGATTTGGATGTCAATAAGCGATAGTTTAGAATGAAGTGTATGAGATTTTTTCGAAATGCTCAGAAAAGTTTAGAAAGTACATTTTTCCCTCAGAGCAAAACAACTTTTCATTGTGGTTCACAAGATGCAATTTACTAATTTTGGTTCGACCGATTTCAATTTGTTGCATAAATTACCTTAGGGCATCTAGGTTTACTAATTTTCTGGTAAATCATCAGCAGTTTATCAAGTATGGTACTTATACCACAAAAGATAAGAACAACAGTCGCAGTGGTCCGAATCTTACAGAAAAGGTATGATACTTTCAGCAAGCTTTCCTCAGTTTTCTAAGTTTAACGTTATTTACACCGAATTGAGTTTACGGCAAATTCAATGAATTTTTGTGTGTTTTACAACTAATTCACTCATATTCGATCTAGTTTTGACTAAGATAGAGACATTTTGCTAAAATATGTAGAACTTCGACAGTACGTTGTATTCGGAGATACGTGAACATTCTGTAGTGTTCTAAAGTCAGTAACTTATGATCAACACTTTTTTCGAATTTTTAGGTAGTCAATTTCACTCCATTTCACGGTTCAATATTGGAAGTTGATGTGTATAACTATGCAGTTTTGTTTGGATACCATGACAGGATTTTTTTCAATGTAATATGAAATTTAGGCTTGAAAGAAAAAAAGCAGAATATTGAATTTGAAATAAGTCTTAACTTAAATTGAAAAATGATCGTAGAAAAATACAAAATTAATAAAAAAGCCTAACATTCTGAGCCATTATTTATGAAGATTAAATCTCAAAACTTTTCTTTAGAGAAACACGGATTTTTATTCTTATGTCCGACGTTTCGATCTTTGTACTTGGCCTTCCTTGGAGAATAAAAAAGTTGTATCGTTTTTCGTTCAGCGCACAAAGCTTTACTTTTTAATGTCAAGCTAAGCTAAGCCCAAGTTACCTAAAACTTCTTTATAAACCTGAAATAAGGGCAAAAATAATTTAATTCAATGAAAAGAGAATAATTTTGTTCTTTAATTATCCTCAGCATCACAGCAAACAATCTCTGAGAAAATAAGAAAAGATCAGGTCTAATTACCGATAAATACTTGAAAAACAGATTGGTAAATAAAATTGAAAGAAAAGCCTAATTTCTCTTCTCGCCTAAACTCTTCTCATCAAACCAAAGTTTTTCCTAACATAAAACTTGTTTAAACGGTTTCACACGTAGTCGTTTAGGAGCCGTTTTAAAAACGCCAGTTCGGAAAATTAGCAAATTTTGATAAAAAACAAAAAGGACGAATTTTAATTAGGATTGTTTGGTTGAAGAAACAATAGACAAAAATCAGATTTTACATTATAATTATATTTTCGTTAAATTGATTTCATCTCGCAGCAAAAAAATAATAATTTAGAAATACAAAATAAACATTTTCAGTTACGTTAAATTCAAAAAGAAAATCAAATTATTTAAAAATAAATAAATGAATTTTTGGGATTGAAGCAGCAATTTGAGCCCGATGAAAAAAGAAAACTGACGGAATTGGCTTTCGAGATGGAGTTAAGAAAACCTTTGTAAAATATTTAGATGAAATAAAGATCTTTCAGTTCCAAGCAGTTGAACAACATCTCTCCAAGGTGCTTTCATCTCGTTAGGTAGGGGGAGATGCAGCGTCGCAAAGCGTTGCGGCCCTAGCAGCTGTTTTAAGCCGGTCGTTGGCTTTTCGGCGGTGTGAACAGTAGTAAGTAGATCAGGTAGAGAATGGGCTTAGTAAGCAGTTGACGCTGGTGCCGTTGTCTTTATTTTCAAAGGGGATTCATTTTTTTACGGCTATGATTTTTATTCTAATTGAATGTGGATGAAATTTGTGTGATCTGAATCATGCTACCTCAAACGTAGCGTTACGGGCGTAAAAATGATTTTGGAAGAGAAGATTTTCTTCATAATTTAATCTTAAATAGGTCTAAAATTATGGAGGAATAATATTATTAAAAATCGAGAAGCGAGCGTGAACAGGTAATTCTAAACTGACTTATTAAAAAATGCATCTGGAAAACAAGTCTGATTTCAATACCAAAAATAGAACATAAACGTTTAAGGCAAAACAACTTTGGTTGTAAATTTTTTTAGTTTGTTTAGAGTGTTATTCTTGGATAAATAACAAATTACATTAACAAATTTCGTTGATAAAAAATCGTTCAGGGAAAACGCATTCAATAGTCAGAAAAGGCATAAACAGATTGATACCAAATTGAGCACAAATCTCCTGAAAACATTTTCAATTGCAACGAAAAAAGATAACAATTGAGTTTTGCTCATAATATAACAATTTTATATGATTTTATCTCGAACAGGTCTAAAATTATTCACAACAAATATCTTGAAATACGCCGCAAATGAAAACAAAATATTATTTCATGCTTGGAAAAGATCCTAATTCCAAGTTTATTAAAGTAAAAAAAAAAAACTATTCCTTTGTTTCAGACATCATAAAAAAGGCAATCAAAGCCCAGAAAGAATAAAAAAAACTATAATCTACAATAGGACCCGAAATATATATGTAGAAATGAATTACGACAAAATGTGGCCAGTAAATTCACATAGAAAAATTCAAATTAGTCCCGAAATGTCAGAAATGTTGAAGACTATTTTTAAAATATAAAAGGCAAATGTTTGATCCTAAATCGGGTAAAAAATATTATCAGGAGAAAAAAATTCAATCATGGCAGGAAATATCAGACCTCTCAAAGGATTAAAATAGACGGAAAAAATAAGAACTTCATCCTAGGGCACCTAGCATTTTCATGGTCCAAAAATAAGTCTGAAATCGCCATCGGACCCAAAAACATATTCCATGGTGTCAGAAGTGGGATAATTTTCACCCTGATGATCGATGTATTGAGTGAAAATCGGAAATTTCGCTCGATAAAACAGTGCAAATTTTCTCGTCGTGAAAATTCGTTGGAGAGAAAATTTTGTAGCCTCGCAGCGCTGCAGAACGATTGTCGGCATCAGCACCGGTTGAGTGGAGAAAATTGAGGTTATGTAGTTGATGAGTATTTCTAGTGAGCCGATTCCAGCCGATTCCGTGCCTGGTGTGGTGAGACAACTACCAGTGTGAATGATAGCATACGGAGTGCATCTGCCGAGCTTTCAGGATCTGTCCAGTAGGACGTTGCCGGAAGATTGTCGATTTTCACTACTCTCGAAGAGTATTGTGAATGTATCAAAAAGAAGAAGCTATCAACAAATTTGTCACGAGACTCCGTAAGCTGACAGAAACTTGCAATCATGAACAAATTGTGGTTGGGATCCGTCCGGACGATACGAGAAAGGCACTTTCGAAGACGCAAGTTTGGATCTGGCGGGAGCAATCAATACCTGCCGCGCACAAAAAGGTGTAGAAGATAGAATGGCGACGATGGAGATCAAAGAAGAGCCACTTGATTTGGAACTATCTGCGGAGTGGACTGCGAAAGTGAACATAAATGCGAAAAAGAAGTACGATTTATCCGATGAGGTAGGCAAGTATTGTGGATGGAAAGGCCATGAAATCGGAGATCGGGAGAGTTATCCGGTAAATGGCGTAAATAAATGGCGAGATGCGTCGTCGAGCAAGTCGAAGGACAGAAGAAAAGTTTGACGATAATGACAAAATGCCACCATGCTTGTCATTTTGCCCAGTATGTGAAAGGAGAGTAGATAAAACTTACCGCGTACTTCCCTTCCAGTATGTGCCAACGTGTAGCAAATGCTTTCACCACACTGCTTCTTTCTCCACTCCAAAGTGTCTCAACCAGCTTACAGAGAGACAAACACACTTCCAGCTCACCCCACATCTGATAGAAACAAGAGGGGTGAATCACTCTACAGAGAAAACGCAGAAGTACACAATTGTGTCCACTGGCGAGTAGTCCGGAATATCAAGTATCTAGGTCGTCAGCCGTAATTCATCAAGCGACACCTCAAACGAGTTGGAACTAAAACTTATTCATGGGGTCTGTATTCTGATTATTTATTTGCAGCACTCTTTTTTAGAAGAAAAATTATTCTCTTTAACATTAATGAATATCTTTCATTCCAATAGAGTCAATTTTCCCTAATACGCAAAAAAGCAACCTTCTATAAAATAATAAATTGAGTACGATTCAGAAGAAATTGAACTTCCTTCTATATCTATTTTATTATATTGTGAAAGATGGCTCACTCACCGATCACAAAGCGGCAAAGATGTCACTTTTTTTTCCTGCAGTTACAAGCTCATGGATAAAATATCGATAACGAATTACAATTTTTAGTAGAAAATGTATATTCACAGAAAATTTAAAATTGTCATAGAATTTTATGGATATGTTAACATTCAATTCAGGTCAATTCAAACATTTTATCAGTATACAGAATCAATTTAATCAGGTTCAAGATATCAAAGAACAACAAAGATACCATATTTAAAAGTCATGTGTCTGTTATCTTCAAAAATAAACAGGGCTAGAGTGATGCACAACATTAGCCTCAGCAATTAATATTTGCATAGTGTTGTTCAATTACAAGTAAGGTTATGGAAAGTAATATTTTCTTTTTGATGCAACGCAAAACAAAAAAATTTAATTGAAAAATACAAGTACAAATGTCGGAACTCTAGTATCAAGATCAAGATGAAATGAATTTGCAACTAGGATTGTCATATTGAACTAAATTAATTTAGCTAGCAAAATATAATCATCAGTACAGCTCCTTTAACTACCTATTCAAAGATCTATACGGAGCATTTTGGTTTTCTATTGGCTTTTAAATACCCTATATTTAGTTTTTTCATAAATCTGAGAAAAACAGAGTGTAGCGTTAAAAAATAAACAACGCATTTTATCTCTACAATGCTATCTGCCTCTACCGACACGTACAGAATTTTGTTGTCCCCGGCGGCGCAACGTATTTTGCGGCACACGAATAATCATATTAACTTCTGATAAAAGTTAAGAAGTAAAGAAGAAGATGACAATTCAAACGGCAATTCGATTATGTTCAAGATCGCAAAACGATACCTACACATTAACCCAACATGCCTCACTGTGCGTCGACAGCGGCAATGTAGTCTTCACTTGGCTTGGCTGCACACAAATGAATAACGAGTTCTTCTGCACTGATAGACAACGAGTGACCAGCGCTCTATTCATACATTGCTCGGTGCAGTACTGTTGCCTGTGCCAGCATGTTTCCCTTCAAGACATCAGTATTAATAAGATTCAGATAAAGCAGAACGTAAAATTGCCCGATAGTGGAGGTGGTTACGAACTTTCCGAAAAAGCTTTACCTTTAAGACATCAAAATAGTCTAGGCTCATGGAGCAAACATTAGTTGACCTACTAGGACGGGGAAATTCTGTCAATTTTTTTTGTCACTGCTATACAGTATATCATAGCAGGCAGTTGGTGTCTACGCATGAAGTCTGTGTCAGGCGTGCTCGCATGTGATTGGTACATTGTTCGTGAAAATTCGACCTTGAAACTTTTATGAAATTTTCACTGTTTAGCAGTGAAATGATAATGATAACTGAAGAATCACAAAATTGTCCATCATTTTATCAATCCAACGACATATCGATTATTGTGGTCCATCATGTGGTTACATCAGTATAACCGTTTGAAATCTTTCATTCCGTCGTTACATCTTGGTTTTAGTTTTCGCGGAATGTATCTCGGTATAGTGCGGATAGACGTAGTCCTACGTCAAAAAAATGCTCTGGAAGAGTCTCTGGAATCAGAAATTCGAAATATAGAATAAAGCATGGAAAATCCAACAGTCTTAATCTTCTTAATTCTAGAATCCGCAATCCAGATTTTAGAAACCATATTTGAAAAGCCAAAGTTCAGAATGTAAAATGTCAAATCCAAAACCCAAAATTATGAAATCAATACTTAGGATCTAAAAGTCTAAAAAATAGCCTTCCGGAAAGTATAACCTTAAGGAAGTCTTCTCAATAGTGACTTCAAAAAGCAAGAACTCAATATTCAGGTAGACCCAGCATAATCAGAAAACAACAATAAAGAATCAACGACATTTAGGAATACCTCAAAGTGGACTAAAATGATTTCAAAGGGCAATCATTTCATCCCGAAACATTTCCGAAAAAAATATATTAGGGACCACAGAAGAATGAAAAAGTTATTTTGAATTAGAAATGTATAGTCACTGACATTCGACTCCACAACAGACCCAAAATGACCGAAAAGTGCATCTTAGGGACGAAAAACTTGAGAACAAAATATCCAAAATCTTCGAGAATGCTTTCCAGGCAACAAGCAATCTGAAATTATGTTTTAAATAGTCGCTTTTAAAGGTGAGAATGAAGTCTAAAATCACTGAAAGTGAATGTACTAAAATTTGATGTCAGCATAAGCATAGAAGAGATGTGAAAAAGAATAAAAATTCTTCTCACAGCTATAAAACGCATTCAAAATTGAGCATATAGAATTTAATCCTCAGACACACCATAAAACCGAAACAAAAACGTTTTTGAAGACCAGCAATAATAATAAAAATCTATCCCATTCCCATGCCATTGAAAAAATCAACAAAATTCGTTCGGAAAGCATTTGTAGAGACTAAAAAAAATTAGAGAAAATAGCCATTCAGAATACACTTCCAGGGAAGAGGGATTCGAGCAAGCCATGACCGAAATCGGTCGTACAAATTTTCGCTCGCGTGTTATATAGGAAGAAAACTGCTTTAATGTTGTGCGTGTTCGTTATAAATGTTATCGCGAAGTGCGTTTATTTTTTAAAATTTACAAGTGTTTTTTGGCAGAGTTTGCGGCTTGTTGTGTTATGTTTGTTGCGAAACATCCACCAATTGAGTGTAGTAATGCCGTAAACATCGATTGACAAAATGGCTGCAATAGCATATAGAGTGGTACTACGCCACCTTCGCTTGCAGCGGGTTTTAGTTTGCTTCTCATCACTGTGTGTTGTGTGTGTAGAAAGAGTTGAACAAGTTGGAAAATTGAACGTCGAGAGAAGATGAAACATTCATATACCTAGTTTTCGGGAGAAAAATTGGACGAAACGGGAATCGAGTGTAGTGAAATCGATTTAGTGCGTTTTATCGGTGGAATTATGATTGTTCTAGCGGAATTGGTTAAATTGTTCACAAAACTTTAGATTGTGTTATTGTCTCGCGGCTTTTTGTTTCGCAGTTTCGTGGTGGTAGTGTGCATATCTGGATAGTGTGTATCAAATTACTGGGACTGCTGCTCGCACTGGCCCAACGAGTCACAGATGTGAAGGGAATTGGAAGATAAGTATCGGTGTTTGTGTTCTTTTACATGCAATCTGAAGTAGAAGTGAGCAAAACAGTTTTTTACCGAAAGCGGCTCTGAACCGGTCACTCACCGTCTCAATAAACGCCTCATAGTTAACAATTATTCGCGAGATTGATGGATCGTGCTGTTTCGGTAAACTTCGGTCTCGGGCGAACCATTCGTTTTAGCGCGCAAAGAACCGTGGTTCATTTTTTGAGCCGTTCGATCAATCGCTCGAGCTCGGCTTACCGAAATGTACTATTTTCCGTAATGAGCGCGTGCTAAGAATCTTTGAACGTGATAAGCAGAACGTTAGTAAATATGAATGAGCCAGAATCGGTCAGTTAAATATTCCGCTCCACTTACATATCGATTGTCTAACTATATAGTCAAATATTTATTTACCGCGCGCGAGATTAGGAAATATATGATCGTTACCGTTTTGCAATTTATGATTTTTCTAGCTTTTGCGCAAATATTGTTACAAATAATTTTTTCTCTCAGTTCACCATAGTGTAATCTTATAGGTGGAAATGAAACTAGCTCATGTATACTCGGATTGTGATTGATTTGGCCCTTTGTAAATAAACACTGTTTGTATTATGTATGGTTGTATATTTGCATTTTTCAAATTATAAGGCTTTGAATGCATGCAACTCTGCCAGTTTTCATACTTAATAGGTGTCACAGGTTACTCATCGTATCAACGGACTCGTTCAAGCGCTATATAGAAATTGTATATTTTATGATACAAACCACGCACACGTGTACGTGGCCCCAACAACATACTTATTGCTTGTTGGTTTAATTCGATTCCATGAACGAAATTATAAATTTTGTATTTCTTCCAAGTAAACCACACACATTTTTCCATGGTCTTTCGTGTTTTAATCGGTCTCAAATCATGAAATAGTTTTTTTTTAAATAGACGAACAGTATACGAGGAATTTGTTAGGCATAAAGCCAAATGTGCTGGTGACCAAATATCTGGATACTCCGCGTCGATACCATCCATGAGATCGTATTTTCTACAGATTGATCATCAACGCGAAATAGTTGTTGGTAGCCAAAAGGGTCACTTCAACACAACATAGGAGTGGAGGGGCATTAACGTGGATACAACTTTCGTGATTCGTAGCTTTAGTAACATTATATAGTTGACTAATATAAATCAATGAATACGTTTCGGTTTCACGGTTACATATGGTTACAGTTACATTATGACCTCGTAAGGAGATGTCCGAACATTTGAGTTGTCTCAATTCAATTGTAGGTCCGGGATCAACTCAATTATAGGTCCAGTGTGCGTTCAATTATTGGTCGCGTGCGTTTCGTTTTTTCAGTGTTACATCATCAAACAGAATGAGTTCGGAACCCGTTTTAATTTTCGCGGCGAACATAATTATTTCATAGGCGCGATATTAGTTGTTATGAACCCGGTGCTCGAAATCAGCGCATCGTTCACCAAAACGAACCCAGCTGCAAACCCTTCCCTCACCTCCAACATCCCAGTGATTTCTCGTGGAAGTGCAGAGGTGTTCTCGGCTTCCAACAAAGCGAGTATCACGTCAACATGTTCCTATACATACTCCTTCTTTGACCTGCATTCGGATGCGGCCGGCGCTGGTATTGCCTAATATAAAGATTAAGGTCACCAGTTTTAACACATTTAGGATGAATGTTAATCCCAAACATCATCCGCTGGTTCTCTGTGTTATTACAGCTGATCTGGCAATAACGGAGTAGCAACCGTGGGCGGTCAATCATGCTCATGCTCATTCAGAATACACTTCCAGGAAAGAAAATAGATGATTAAGAAATAACATATTTAGGAATCCATTTTCCAGCAGGACTATTCTTTTTTCAATCTTAACCAAAATCATTGAAACTTTGCAAAACAAGAAGTAATAGGATTCTTAAAGTAAACTTTAAAGCATATTTCAGCCGATTTTTTTATCAGTGCATAACATAGAAAAAAATCTCAACCTCCAACCTCATCCGTACACGCGGCTGTCAGAGCAGCTGCCAACCGCGGGTGCAGCCGAGCGCCTGCTGCGATGCGGTAGCGGACTCTGTTTATAATTTTAAAGTAGACGGCTTTATCCATCAGGGCGAAATCGGTAACCCCCTCCTTCCTCCGCGTCCCTGTTGGTGTCCCCGTCTGTTCCCACGGAGCATTCTTACGGTTCACATCCCATTTTGTTGTCTCGTGGGAGGTGTTTGTTTTGCGATTTCGGTCGGGCTGCTGCGGTTGCGGATGCGGCATTGCAAGACGACAGGATGATGAAACAATTGCACCTCACATCCTCTGGCCGTTCGTTCGCCTTCTTCTTAGCCGGAAGAAACAAGAACAAGAAAATGGGCTTAATAGAGATGACTGCTTCAACACGAAAAAAAGGCCGGCTTGCTAAGGTTTGCGTGGCGTTGAGCAGCAACAGCGAGAACGAAGATGATGAGAAAATCTGTGGGTTTTTATGCGCTTATTATTACGAGTGTGCTTCTGACACCCACCAGCAGGACGGATGGCAGGTTTTAGAAGGAGAATTTTGCCATTGCCGCTGTAATGAATTGATAATGATTGCATTCGCTGTACCCGTAGGGACAGGTATCACTGCAAGTATTCGCTCGAATATTCATGAGGTAAGCCGCCAACACTTGTACGAAAACTTTTTTTTGCAGTGTCAATGTTTGACAGCTCAACTGTCAGTTGACGGGGCACAATTTTTCGCGGTAATTAATTTCCTAGTGATTTGTTCGATCCCTTTTGCGTCTCCTTTCTATCCGGCTGACAATGACCGTTATTGAGTGCTAGCTGCAAACAACTTCATCCATTAGTACACACGCACACAAGCTCAGCAGTAGGTATGTTTCTCCCCCATCTGCCCACATATTAACACCTTCCGTGTCCATTGTATAACCAATCATCATCAAACTCAACTACAGCAGTTTCCTTAACAAGAAACCACTCCATTCGGACCGGACTCGGATCGGGCTTACTGATTCCCAGCTGTCAAGCACTTGTCCGTGGACTGTTTTACGCCACCACGGGAGCTATAATTGATGACAGTGCGTTTGACAGATAGTCACTGTTCTTGTGGCTCATTACACCTGTTTACTTCATCAACTTTTTTTTTGTCACTCTCTCTTTTCCTTTGTTTACGAACTTACATGATTATAACCGTCAATTAAAAGTTTTTTTTTTTGTTTCGTTCATTTTCTCCTGCAGAACTTATTGGCGTTCAGCTCCCGGCTGAACGTTTAATTAAAGGTCGCAAATTTATTTGCCCGTGGTCCCACAGTTGCACACGGCTGTTACCGGGACCGTAAAAGCCAAAGTTCATTCGACACCCGGGCTAGCAAACGAACCGTTTACTACCGGCGACCGATCCGAAACGAGGCGAGCAAAAATTTAAAAACTTTGTTCGGGTGAAAATTTATGTGGACAATTTATCTGTTTCAATTACATCATCATGTTCGGTATAATAATAACAATAAATATCCAATTTCAAAGCGAATCCATAATGGATATTTTTATTTCATTTTCTAGCGCTTTTTTCTTTTTGTTTTTCTTTTCGTCTCAACAACCCTCGATCTTAGATTCTTGGCCCGGCTCACCTGGCCTACTTGATAGCTGCTAAAATCGTTCAAACTTTCGAAAACTCCGCCGCCGCCACCGTGCGTCGAGCAGCGATCAAACGTCAAAGTTTATAAATTATTCATAGACACCCTCGCATCGCATCCACCGCAGTAGGCCAATGTAATGTGAGTGAGTGCTTCCACCCTCTTTCCAGTCAACTTCCACAGCCCCCAAAAAACATCATAGAAAAGCTACCAAGTGAAGAGGAAAAATTGGCTGTTGAGGCATAATTTGGCAACATTTAATACATGAACTCGAGTCGCAATCCGCCCGCCTTTTGACTTCGTCCTCTTCTGCTTGAGTCTGCCGGGGCTAACATAAGCTCGCCATTATTGCAGCTAACAATGTTTGATAATAAATTGCTGCTGCTACTGCTGTTGGGTGCTACTTTTACTCGCAGAAAAAAAAAGAACCACGAAAAACAGCCTAGAAGGATAGAAACAAAGTTGTGTATGAGCATTTTTGGGCATTCTTCTGGGCATTAGGTTCATGGCGGAAGGACCAAAACTTGAACGAAACGAAAGCAGGGGCAAGGCAATGCAAGGCGAAATTGCCAAAAGTCATAAACAAATCCAATTTCAAAACGATTCAAGCTCGCCCAGTTTCTCACTCCGTTATTGGTGTGTGATTGCTTTTATTTTATGATAATTGTTTTTTTTTTTTTTTTCTATTACTGATCCCTGTTTGCTAAAACACAAGCTGAGGGAAGGAAAAGAGGAAAATATGTTGATTGATAATTTTGATTATGGTATGCTTACAGATATAAAACAATTTACATTGAATTACGTAACCGTACTGAATGATTAACCTTCTAGTGCCTAGTGCCGCCTTCAGACGGTTTTCAGTTAAACCTTTAAAAAGCTCCAATCAATAATGTTTATAAAGATTCATAGTGATTTTTTCGAAGTCCGTCTGAAAAATAACTTGGGCACCAGAGGGTTAATTTATTCATTCTAAATGCTCAAATTTCTAAACCATTCAAAAATCCTCTTTAAATCATTTCAAAATGATTTAAAAACAGTTCAAAATCATTTTGCAGTCATCAATTTAAGAATTTGAGAAACATTTTAGACTCATTTCAGAATTTCTTTAGAATCGTTTGAGAACTCTTATCAAAATAATTCAGGCATTTCGTAATCATTGCAAAATTGATTCATTCAAGAGCCGCAAAATCATAACAAAACATTTTAAAATTGTAATAAAATCATTTGGAATGGAGAATCATTTCAAGATGAGTTAAATTTTTTTCGGGAATTTGCTAGAATAAATCACATTGATACGTTTGTGGTTGTTATGTTCCGTATTGAATGAAGAAGAAACTTCAGCTGAAGCGTATCGAGAGCTAAAAAAGTGGATTGAACTGCTGCTCTTAGCAAAGCAACGTGCCGTGATTGGTTTCGTTAATTTAAGGATGGTAATTTTGATGTTGACAACTGACGACCGTAGTAAGAAAGATAAAAAAAAAACCTTCGAAGATGTTGAAATGGAGGAATCGCTCGAATAAGATCCATGTCGAATGCAGGAACAGCCAAACCAATTCCAAGCGAGGAACTAGGGTTTCTTACAATTTGAAGTCAAGGGTCGTTGAGCTCCAGCGGCAAAAGAGGAAAGGTGATGAAAAAAAGAATTATCACAGTAGCGGGAAGAAAGAATTGGAATTGCTCGATAATGCTTCAAAGTCGTCGGCTCGGTCAAATATACACACTGCAAAGGTTATGCTGTATATACGAGCAAAGGCAGGTAAAAGTGATTTTACTACAAGACAACGCTCGGCCTCATACGACCGAAGTCATTGAAACTCAAAGAAACGCTCAAATGGGAAGCCCTACCTCACCCACCGTATTACCCAGATAAAGCGCCGTCTGATTACACTGATAAAAACAGGGTTTGTCTTAGAATTCAAACTGGAAGGAAATGACAGGTCATAGCTTTCGAAATTTACTAAGCATTTCAGTGCCCCTAGTCGCTTCGGAAGTGCGTCAAAAGATTGCTGAATATCTACTCTTTGGATTCGTCGTATTTGCGAGACGGCCAAAGGCATCAGAAGTCACAGTAACGATTTAGAAGCTTCAATCTTTGATTTATTGTTTAGTTTAAACTCGACTAAGCGAAAAAAAATATTTCGAAGCTCAGACTGGAAGAAAGAGATAGTTTTTAAACCCTGTTTCTGCGCTTTTTAACGTAGAGCTGCATCTCTCAGGAAAGCCCCTGATCTGATCTGATTGGTAGCGTAATGTATGCTTTCCCTAACACGCTCGACAGAATAATATATGGGTCAATCCATACAGCGTTGCCATTGTGCCAGATAAATCTGGATTTTACCAGATTTTTGTTTGCGCGCCAGACAAAGAGATAAACCTCAGAATCTGCCAGATATTTGTAAATGAGCCAGATATTTGCCAGATTTCATCCGCGTCGTCTCGCAAAAAGCTCATTACTGCGAAATGGGCCGTGCCTGGCCTTTACCTACCTACACCCGGCGAGAGCAAAAAAAAAAGGTCATCACTTTCAATTCTGCCAGGAATTTTACCCAAAAATGAGCCGGACTTTTTATTTTCGTTTTGCCAGATTTTATTCAAACTTAGTGGCAACGCTGAATCCATACGAAGTGACCACGAAAAAGCACAAACTTGGACACGACCATCACAGATTTTGCTTAAAGTTGGGAAAATTATTCATCTACTGTCACTTTGGAAAAATCCTAATTTTGGTGTCGATTGGAATACCCCCCGCTCTGTGGGACCCCCCTGTTTATTGCAATGTCACGCATTTTTTGTTCAAAATCTCTTTTTTCTTTTTCTTACAATTCATAGACGTAAGATGTCCAAAAATACTGATGAATAATTTTTGAAGAAAATAAACCAAGGAATCCAGAAAAAACATAAGTTTTGACCGGAAGTGTTGCCAGATAAATTATTTTTGTATTTGAAAACTAAATTCACATTTTTCGGCAAATGCAGCCATTTTTATTTTAAATTTGATAATTTCATCGTGTTCCTAGGAAAATTTCACATAAGAAACCCACAGCCAATCTCGAGATATAACATTTTTACGAAAAAAGTTGTAAACTTCATAATTAATTTTTTTTCACAATTTATAGACGTAAAACACCCGGAAAATAGTGATAGGTGAATTATGAAGAAAATAAACCAAGGAATCCAGAAAAAATATTGTTTTTGACCGGAAGTGTTGCCAGATAGATTATTTTTGTGCTTTTTTACATGTGGCATGTACACTTCGTAAGGAATGACCCGTATTGTAGTTAGGAATGACTTCGTATGTAGTTACACGAAAATGCATTCTCTGGCCTATATAAAAACCTGTTACTGCTCAAACTAATCATTTTACTAGTGGATGGTAGGAAGGACAGCTCTAACTTAGTAGTAGTGATAAGCAACAGCGTTAGCGGTAGCAGCAGCCTTAGCGAGTCAAAAACAAATACAAAAACAAATACAAAAACAAATCATTATACTGCCGCTATTCGCATAACAGTCCTATGTAAAAGTCCTATGTTTTCTTGTTTTTTTGCGGAAATGGGTCCATTTTGGCATGCTCTACAACAGTAGCCATTGAAATCAAGGTTGTGGGAATCAAACCTCACTTTTTTAATGGCTATTCTTGAAAAACATGCCAAAATGGACCCATTTTCGCAAAATTTACACAGGACTCGCAACTTTTACATAGGACTGTTATGCGAATAGCGGCAGTATACTAGCGTATTGTGGAACTCTGACCGCCTCTTCTTCCGGTGAAGCTTTCACTTGTTTTGGCAACAACACAAGCATTGCGGATCCTAGAAATTGAAACTTGCCGGCCGGATTATTTTTAACGTAAAAAACAGTTTTTCACTGGGTTGCCAGATACCTTAATCTCTACTGTCGGGGAAGCACATATACGCGATCATTGTCGTATTCGATTTTAAATTTAAAAACTAATTGTCCTTTCTAGAACAAACAGAATTGAAAGCAAAATATTATTTTAATCTGCATGAACTTTGACTGTTAAAACTTGTTAGCGCCAAATAGTGTTTGTTCCATTTCATGTCGTATTTATAAAGGCAAATAAAAATTAGCTGGCACTTCAACTCTTCGTTTGTACATAATTTTCGAAATAAAAAAAAAACACTTCATTTAAAATGTTTGAACGTCCTAATAAAGGCGGTTTTAACTCCATCCCTATGTCTGTTAGCAGCACTCAACAGTGTACCTAAATGTTGCGTTGCGCTTGTGGTTCCGAGCTGGAACACGATACGGATTACATTGTTGCGTGTGTGAGATTCATTGCGTCTTGCGTTGACCGAAACTGGGATAAGACAAAACCAAACAAAAAGAAAGAGTTACAGGACAGGCGTGGGTCTGAAGGGGGCAGAAATGAATCATGCCAAGGCAAGAAGCAAGACGCCAAAAGAAAAAAAACTTGTTATGGTCAAATAAGCTCCCAATGGACATAGGTCATGTCTAACAATGTGTGAAAGTTCATGTGACATAAAACACTGATTCATGCGAAATGTTGATTGTTTTTTTGACGTTTTAAGGAGCAAATTAGTTATTTTACGGACATACTTTGTTTGATACATATCCTAGTGAGTATTTATCATGTTGATATTTTAATACGCGGTTGAAATATGGGCCGCTCCTTCACCTGCACCGCTACCGATCCTTTAAATTGATGCCAAAACAAGAAAAGAGTCAACGGGGAATTGGAGAGCTCCTGGGATGTTCGAAATCATGTGTATTCAATTCACTTCATGGTCGAAAAATAAACAAGAATTGACTGGACGTTCCCGAAAAACGACATCCAAGGACGATGCTCAAGTTAAACGAGTTACCCGACAACTTTCCGACGAAATATTAGCGTGAAATAGTGAGGGATTTCTTTCCGACAATTATTTTGAAGTCGTCTTGTTTTTTGATACGCTATTTTGGTACTTTCATATGCTAAAAAAGCATTTCAATACGAATGATTGAGTTTTTAAATACATATAGATATGTTTTATTTCTTTGAGAGAGACAAATTGAGAATAAATGATTGAGTTCGGGTATTTTTACTCAATGTTTTGCATTTTTTAACTTTAACCGTCACCGTATATTTAAACTAACAAATAAAAAATGGTCCTGAGCTCTAAGTTTTTGTTATTAGTTTTTCAGGAGTTATTTGATTTTCAAAAAATGAAAATCATTTAAGAATAAAAAAAGTTCTAGATCATATTGGAATCATTCTTGAGTCGTTTTAAAATGATTTTAGAACCTGTTAAGAATCGTTCAGGTCTCATCCAAGATTCATTTCAGAACTATTTTTGAGTCACAGGGCAAAAATTGTAGAATAATTTGAAAATAATTTAAGAATTGTTCAAAAATCATTCCAGACTCGTTTTCAAATCGTTTTTTTAATGTTCTTTAATTGAATTTGAAAAATTTCAAAACAATCTAAGACGTTTTTTTTGGAAAGCTGTACAAAGTTGAGGAAACTGCGAAAGTTGATGTCTGAGTCCGTTCTGGAATCAAATTGGTTTCTGCAAGCAAAATGGTTAAATATTCCCTACTATTGATATTCCCAAATCTTAGATTAGGCTCAGGAAATCGGTGTTCGAAGCCATTTTGGTACTCAAGATGGCGGTTTCCAATTCCGGGAAAGCTGAACCAGAACTAGGATGAAGCCTTAAAATAAGAAATTGATGTCCACAAGTTTTTGTACAATGGATTAAAAACTTTAACAAATATTGGAAACATCGAATCTTAATCTCATGTTCGACGTAAACAGAAATTAAAGCCTCACAATATTGTTAAACAGACAGTTTAAAAAAAATACTGCAAAATTGACTTTTCGATTGATATTAGATCTTACAAGATTATACGAAACTGTAAAAGTTGAACAAAAATGTGTTTAATTTTTTTTTGTTCACAACAACATTTATTTGACACAGCAAATTGTGTTTCATTATTCGTCAGAGAAAATTAGTCTCAAAACAGTCATTTTACGACAGAAGATCATAGTTAAAGTTACGCCTGGAATTACCTAACTTCGAGGATGCTCACCTTCGCCCGGGTGAATGCTCTCCAAGTCATCATTTTCCTAACGATAGAAGTAATTTTCGCCAAAAAAATAAGCACCGATTTCAAGCATTCCACCTATTTCCACCTACGAAGTCTCACCATCGCGCAATATTTCACAATTTCGAGTCGGCTGATGAAAATTTATACCCACTCGTAAAATAAATCGCTGAGAGAGTTTTGGCATGGTGTGCTTCGTTGCTGGTCAGCCCGAAAAGTTTTCCTCTTTACAACATTCAATTTTCGTCCGTGATTTGAGAATATGCCAGCGTTGAAACACTTATCAACAACATGCGCACCCGCCAATCTGTCTCTCGGATCGCAGCAGGCTGCGAATGCTGAAGGGTGCTTCGACGATTGTAAACTCTTTTCACCGTCGCGTCGTCTACTGCGGATCAGAGACGGATGAACGGAGAAAAGTTCGTACACACTTAACAACCATCCATTTCAGTCATTCGATTTTGAAACGAAATTTTCCTCCTTATGGCATATACACTGTTGCATTTTTCTTTTATAATTTCAAACCCATCTACTTTCGCTTGACTGCTGGAGGGGGAAAGAGGATGTACGAATGGCTGAGTGTACACAATACGGTTTACCAATTGAACTTACAACACATCGGGGAAAGGAGAAATAGTGAAGAAATCGCTATCGAATGCCCTTTTTCACAGGAGTCAGTCAACGATTGGCTGTGCCGCCGCCCCACGCCCTCCCCCCTCTCACTACTTTGGTCGCCATTGAGAGGCAAACTTTGACCTGCAGCAGCGCGGAAACTGGTAAAGATTATTTTCTATGTGCAAGCAGCTCCGATTGTGTTACTTTGAACGAACGACACACTCAAAAAAAAAAAAAAGAAAAAAGGACGGAAGGGAAGAGAAAGTTTAGCCCCGCCGATTCCAAGAAGGAATGGTAGGAAGTGAGCAAAAAAAGTGACAGAACCGATTGAAAAGTGTCTTATCGACTTTTACGAATGCGCTTGCTTCTTTTCTTTCTTCGATGGCGGTGCGCATCGGAGCAACCGGGCTCTAGACGTGTACCTCCCCACCCACTACCTCCGCCCCTCGATACTGAGGGGCTCGGGGAGGGCTTTTAACAGCTATAAACTTTCGACCTATTGTTCAGAAGGGAAAGTTTTATAGCCCCTTCCCTTTCTCTGCTGTGTGTGCCAGAGCAATTCTGTGTGTTTTGCTTTTTTTTCTGCTTGTTCCGATTTTCTTTCGACATTGGTTTCGTAAAGCGCTTTGTACTGATGATTATTTACGGATCGAAGTTTTGATTCGCTGAACAGATTAGGACACGCTGCTTTTGTTGTAGCACGAGACAATGGGATAATAAAGGAGTGACTCCGGAAGAATAATGTACTAAACACAGCAAGCGCAGAGCAAGGGTCACAGAGACAAAGACCGTGAATTTGCGTTCATCCGATAAACCAGTAAACTTGCTGGCTGCCAGTCAGCGACTAATGGCATGAATATAAACTAGGTCGGGAGAACACATCATCAGCGCAGCAGCAGCAGCAGCGTTTTCAATTTCTGCTAGTGCAACCATAAAATTTAACTTCTTATCACGAAAATGAAACCGCTCGAGAGGAAATTTTTTCCTCGTCGCTCTATATTTTTACGCTGCAGAGGAATAAGTCATAATGGCTCTCTATGCCTCCGTCGTCTCTTTAGGGACCTCGCGCCCACCCTGTACTGTTATGATGTTATTTTACTCACGCCCCTCGTCCTTGCCCCTGGCTTGCTGCGTTAAACCAAATACTGCGACGACGACGACGATGACGATGGGATTGGCGAAGCATGCTACGACTAGACGTACAAACGAGTATATTCGTCTTGAGAATTTTCTCGGATCGGCTTCCATAACCCCTTCCGCCTTCTGCGTCACCGACAATTTCGTACGAAACGACACATCATATGAATTATACTAAACCAATTTCTTCCCAGAGGAATTCCGATATCAAAAAGCTTTCGGGTTCTGGGCAAACTTTCTTGCACCTTCTCCTCCTCCGTGCCGCTAACAACAACCATAACCGTATTGTTTTTCCTTGGGCTCACATCATCAGCTTACCAGCAACGCGGCATTAGCAGAGCAAGATATAATTTTCTTTCTTTGAGTCAGACTGCACACGCTTAATGTACGTGTGTATGTATGTATGTCTGTGGGTAGATACAGGAGTGCAGTTGTGCGCTAAATGGACTGGTAACTTGCTGGATGCTGGAAAGCTGAAAGGTGTGATGCAAGAAGCTGCAGCTGCAGCGCCCGGAAGAAGTGGGGTTCCGAAGACCAGCAGCCAGTCAGCTAACAGGGGTGGAGGACCTGGGAATTGTGAAAAGACCACCGGAACCACCGGCACGTCGTCATCGTCGTTAAGGCCACTGCAGAAGCATTCATTCCGGCAGAGTGTACCGAAAATACCAACACTAGCAAAAATGGTGAACAATGCAGAGGTTTGAATTTTTGTGGGGGCTGGGAGGGGGGAGGCGGTGAGGGGAAAGATGCCACCGGGATGACTTTGTGTTATTTAGTGAACATTTTCCCCTTTATAACTAGTATCATTGTGTGGACCAGGGAAGCTGGCTTATCTCGTTCTCGTTGCGGCTTGCGTTTGCTTGCTGGTTGGCAAACTTTCGTCCACCAGATAGAACGTACGTACACAAACAGACACACTCACACCTAGCTTCAGAAAAAAACCAGCTCTGATGGTTTAGTCCCAGAACGATGCAGATCGCATGTGCATGTGTGTGCTCGGAAGAGGGAGGAGGGGGAATTATACCGCCTGTCTTACCATCTGATCCGATTCGTCCAACTAACCAAACCAACGCCGGTCCGGTTTGTTCGTTCTGTGTTTTACAGTGCTCAACAATTTGATTCCGAGCCGTTGAGACACAATTTAAGCTTGGAATTTGCTCCCAAAAAGCATCCGACCCGTTGTTTGCTGCAGAACCACACTCCTGAAAGTGCAGTTTGCGCATCTTTTCCACCATGTTTATTCGACGTCGTAAAAATGACTTCAAATTGGGTTTGAGAGGAGCGAACTTTAAGTTTCGATTCAAACGGCGTTGAAGGATGTGCTTCGAACAGTTTTCAAATAGTTCTGTGAAGATTTGCAGAGCTGAAGCAAACGAATTCTTGGCTTTTAAATTACAATAAACGGATGTAAATTGATTGCAAATTAGTTTATGTAGAATTCTAGAATGGATATTGAAAGTTGTTTCAAGGAATTTGGAATATATATCATTCCAAAATTTCTAGAATTATTCCAACATTGGAATTGAAAAAGAAGTTCAAAAAATATTTTCAAAATAATGATTCCAAATTTTTTATATAAAGTGAATCAAACATAACAGAAATTATATTAAAGGGAATTCTTAATGGAAAGACTTAAACCTGAATTATAAATGTTTTTGAAACATTTCTAAAACGGTAAAAAAATATTCCTCAAATAAATCGAAAGTGATTCCAAAGTGATTCCAGATAGTTTTAAATATGATTCCAAAATAATTCCCTTAAAGGAGTCTGGACAAAATCCCGAAGATTAGTGGCATCGCGCCCGAAACCGGTCGACTGAAAGGTAAATTTTAATGCATTTGTTTTGTTGTAGGAACAATAAGTCTAGAAGCCTTATTAATGTCATAAAAGTTATCGCAGGGAACGCAGACCACAGGGAAAGCGGAAACTCATCTTAGTACTTAGAACTTAGTGGTGCGTTTAATATTCTAAAATCATTCTAAAACGATTCCTCACTGGTTTAAAAATGATTTTAAAACAATTCCCTATTCTAAAATTTTTCTAACAAAATTCTAAAGTGATTTTAATATGATTCTGTTATGACTCTTGAATGTAACGATTTTGCAAAGAGTTCCCAAACGATTCCGAAGAAATTCTAAAATGAATAAGCAATGATTCAGAAATGATTCTGAACTATTTTTGAACCATACAAAAATTATTCCGAAATAATTTTAGAACAAAACGATTATAAATTAGAAATTATTGAACCCAAAATCATTTAGTATAATGATTTTAAAACAAGTTCAAGTGATTCTCAAAAGAATTAAAAAAGAAACTAGAAACCTAGTTCCAAATTGGTCAGTTAAATGACGAAATTTGTCGTCTCTGCGGGTCCGAATGTGACACCGCAGAACCTTTGCTCTGCCACTACAGTGCACTAATACAGCGCAGAATAAGAGCCGTTGGAAAAGGAACTTTGGAGCCTTTCGAGGTCTGGTCTGCAAATCCTAATGAGGTAATTAATTTCATACGAAATTCAGTGCCAAATTGCAACGAGAAAGAATGCAACATGACAACGACGATCACTTCCATCAATAGTTATATGTCTGCCACGAGCACCTTGACTAAAGAAGAGGTATACCACAAAAGATCGAAATAATGGTCGCAGTGGTCCGAATCTTACAAAACAACCTAGCTTCAATTCAATTTCTGATCTGTTGTTCATAATTAATCTCTTCAATTATCCAGTGAGGAGAGCATCTTGGTAGGGACGTAGATTGCATTGTTTGCTTTGCATCTCGAAACTGAAAACATGACATAAGACTACGGTATTATTCCATATTTCGATGCTGCGGAGAAATCGTCTTCTGTCGATCTTTCGCACGCTTCTGGGAATTGCGCTTATCACTTGCGTACCTGACTCCTCCAGAGCCGAGATGATGAAAATTCTTTTACCAGCCATTCTGCATGATCTCAATCGAATTTAATCAAAACTTTTTTAAAGGATCACAAATTTTATCATAGTCAGGACATTTCAGAAATTTTTATTTTTTCGGCTCTGGAGGGGTCAGGTACGCAAGTGTTATACATCATATTGAAATGACAAGACATTGCGAGGATGGAGATTGTGCGTAAAGTCCTTTCGTACACCCAACACAAACGTGGAAGATTTTGTTACTTTAGACCTCCATTAAATATATATTACAAAAATGCACTTGTGAACACCAAATTATTTGATTCCTAACTAAAACTAAATTGATTATTATAAACGCTTCTACAACCACAAAAATCAGACAGAGTTTGTTTCAAAATTACTCAGATAAAATTGTCTCAAATGCTTTATACTATAAAACTACAATTTTTTTGCTCTAAATTACATTAAAGATACCGATAAAAAAAAGATACGGACAACCAGCATTTTAGTCGACAAATGCCAGAAAGGAAAGAAGAAAATTTAAAGTGATGCAAAATAAAAACATATAATATGGTCAAAATTAAAACTTAAATCAGAAATGACAAAAACGACTAGAATTTCCAAAATTAGGGGAAAGTAGGTAAATACGGACACCCTAAGGTTAAATCTAAATAATTACTTAGGTATTGCTATTTAGATCGCAGTAGTCATACAAATTGAAACTTAAGGTCATTTGTTTTCATAATCATTTTTGGTATTAGTGAACTTCCTCCAAGTTTTATGTGTTTTGAGTCTTCAAAAATAAGACTACAAATTGCTGTTTTTTAACATGGTTGGGAAAGACGAACACTTGGGATGGGTAAGATGGACACTACGAAGGTAAAGGTGGACACTCACACAATAGATGTAGTACGTTAAGTATTCTTTTGATTTATGTGTTAAGTGATGGCCATACATTACTCTACGTTATTAGAGTCCATCTATAAATCACGTGAACAGTTTGAGAGGATGGGTTTTGATGAAGGCGAAAATTCTCCGCCTATATGGCCGGTTCTAACTGCTAAGTGATTAATATCTACTGGTTTCTCTTGCGGGTGTACTTTGTGAACATCTTTCCCTACCTTAGTGTGTCCGTCTTGCCCGACCTGGTTGTAAATTTTTCAAACGAACGTAGCTCTTCATCGGAACATCGAAAATCTGCTGGATTTTCACTAGAAAACCGAGGAAAGACTAATTAATCACTCGACTATTGTGAACAAATGAAAACACGTAAGTTTCACGAATTTTTCACTATTTTCCGTGGAATAAAAATTACATCAAATTGCGCGTTCACGAAAATATTCTTTGTTTTACTTACAAATTAGACAGTTTGCTTGCTGAAAACCGATAATGCAACTCAAAAGCATTAACACACTCTAAAGAAGGTATTCGCATCACTCAACTATCATAATACATTCTAGTTTGTGAAATTTTGAAAGTGTCCATCTTACCCGCAGTGTCCGTCTTTACCTACTTTCCCCTACAGCAATTCCATGTAAAAAAGTCCTGCCCGAAAGATTTTTTGCTCCGATCATAAACAAAATTGCTATTGTTGTTCTTAATTCATAAATCTTAGATCCTTTTTTTCATTTGGCTTTCAAAAGCAAAGCCTTGGTGCTACATTCCGTGTCGAAGCTCTGAACCTTCCGTTTATTGTACACAGACTTCGCCATGTACAGGACAATTGCGGGGCTAGCGCTACGATCCTACTGAAACCAACAGTCTCTACCAACACGGAACTCGAGCATACGACTACTGGCTTGTTAGGTCTGCATCGTACCTCGAGACCAGTTAGGAGCTCGTTTGGCTTTTGGAGTGAAACTCGAAGTTTTTCAAAAATTTTAAATTTCAAATATTTATAACTTTTGAACCGTTCAAACGATTTCGAATGTTTTGACATAGAATTTAGCGTATTTGATTGGCCTTTCAGGAACAAATATTGAACTGTGCTCTGAATAAAAATAACCGTGCAAAAATTATGTTACAAATCGTTTTTTTGCCGTTCTGAAAGTTTCAATTTTTCGGTTTCCTCCGGAAATCTAAACATATAAAAATGCAGCTCTCTCTGTCTGTCTGATTCATATAGGCTTGGAAACTACCGAACCGATCAGCGTGAAATTTTGTATATAAGGGTTTTAGGGGCCGGGAAAGGTGACTAAGATAGTTCGAGACCCCTCCCTCTTCTGCAAGGGAGGGGTCCCATATAAATGAAACACAAATTTCTGCACATCTCGAAAACTAACCAAGAAAATGGAACCAAATTTGGCATGTGGATGTTTTTGAGAGTAGCAAATATGTCCATGTTGATTTGATACCCTTCCCTCTCCTGCAAGGGAGGGGTCCCATACAAATGAAACACGAATTTCGCACAGCTCGAGAACCAATCAACCAAATACAACCAAATTTTATATTTGAATGTTTTTAGAGGTAACAAATATGTCCATAGTGGTTCGACTTCCCTCCCTCTTCTGTAAGGGAGGGGTTCATAACAAATGAAACACAAATTTCTGCTTATCTCGAGAACCAACCAACTAAATGGAACCAAATTTGGCAGGTGATTGTATTTAGGGGTAACAACTATATCCATAATGGTTTGACACCTCTCTCCCTTCTTTAAGGGAGGGGTCCCATACACATGAAACTCAAATTACGCACAGCTCGAGAACCAATCAAGCAAATACAACCAAATTTGGCAGGTGAATGTCCTAATGTCATTTTGAAATCCTAATGCCATTTTGAAATCCAAGATGGCGACTTCCGGTTTCCGAAAAACAGCGGCAAATGACCAAATACCACCCAATATGAGTATATCCGGAATTGATATGATGCAATGAAGCCACAAATCGACCTCAGAAAACATTTTGAATTGTAAGATGGCAACTTCCGGTTTCTAAAAAACAGCCGAAAATGGCCGATTTCCATACAATATGAGTATCTTCGGAACCAGAATGATACACAGGAGCTAGAAACGACCACAGACACCATTCTGAATTCGAAGATGGTGACATCCGGTTTCTGGAAAACAACCGAAAATGACCAAATAACACCCAACATGGGTGTTTCTTATACAAAATGACCCTCAGGGGCCAGAAATTGTCTCCAAATGTCATTTTGAAATCCAATATGGCGACTTACGATTCCTGAAAAATAGCCCAAAGTGACCAAATACCACCCAATATGAGTATCACCGAATCCAGAATGATGCAAGGAGCTAAAAATTTACCTCAGACATCAGTTTGAATTGAAAAATGGCAACTTCTGGGAAACAGCCGAAAATAACCGAATACTACTTCATATGGATATGTCCGTAATCGAAATGATGTAAACAAGCCAAGCATTGACCCTGGACACCATTTTGAATTAGAAGATGACCACTTTCAGTTTCTGGAATACAACGAAAATAACTGAAATGCACCCAATATATATCCGGAATGGAGGTCATGTGCAAAAGCCAAAAGTCAAGGATGTTGTCATTCCGATAAAACCAATCATTTCAAACGATATAAGCCAATCGCAAGGAATCAATGAATTTGAAATATTTAAAATTATTAAATTAAACACTAAAATAGGCGGGACGAAGTTTGCCGGGTCAGCTAGTTAAACATAAAATATCAAACCTTCACGAGGGAATATTTTAAATCCCATGTGTCTTCATTGGGAAAAGCTATAGCAAAGTAAAAATATCAAACGCTCTTTATGGTTTTGAAACAACAAAAATGACAAAATCCCGTTTGTGTTATGTTACTGCATTGCAGTAACTTTTTCTAAAGGAGACGCATGGTGGATATATTGGGCATTGAAGATTAAAAAAAAATCTATCTAGAAAATGAAGTACTAAACTATCCCCGTCAAAATTTGATGTTTCATGTAAAATTTCCCGAAGAATCTAAAAAATACCAAACGATTGCAAACGATACAATTAAAATTAACAAATGGACAACAATGGCAAAAATGCAAAATAAAACAATGACAAACCACAATGTGTGCAAAAGAGAACATCACGAAAACGTTAAATAAGTTCAAAACAACTAAAACATGAAGAAAAAAATTTGTCAACGATGTCGAATTTGTCGAAAATTATCAAAAAGCTCAAGAAATAAAACTAAACTAAGAAAAGGTAACAAAAATTACCAAAATGAGGCGGAAATTGATTGAATATGTCCAGAATGATTCAAGAGACGAAATTAACTCATTTTCGTCTCCTAAATTTAACATTTTATTCACTTAATTTTCGCCTTATTTTGATATTTTTTGACACCTTTTTTTAGTTTAGTCTTATTTTCATTATATTTTTTGCCTTATTGAGAGAAAAACGAAACAAAAAAGATCAATTTAGAATCGGAGTCAGTTTCCTCTGCATCTCTAACAACTGTTACTGAAAGGGATACTTTTGTCACCGTGGTTAATCACGGATTTTTATACTTGAAACCTTCTCCTTACGCTTAAATTTACTGTCGAACCTCGGTGGTTACTCCGGCCAAGCCAAGTATTGGCAATTAAAACGTTTGCCTGGAGATACGTATCCATTCCACTATGTGTGATCCGGAGAGGAGCCCGAGAATAAACCCAGGAGTAAAAGTCTCTTCGACACCGAGCATTTTGATATTACTAGGATTTTGGTGGACTCTGTTACTTTGAGCCTACGTGCTCTCCTTATAAATATAATATGAATGAAAAAGTTAAAACAAAGCTAAGACAAAAATTGATCGAAAGTGGGTGAAAAATGAGTCACAAATTTCACAAGCCAGTCGTCGTAGGTTCGAGTCCTGACTCGGGAGAGACTGTTAGTGTCAGTAGGATCGTAGCGCTAGCCCCGCAATTGTCCTGTACACTTAACAGTTGGTCAAGTTCCGAATCAAAATGGCTTTGCTTTTTTTTGGGACAAAAAAAAGACAAATAAAAAATAGACGGAAATAACCCTGGTCGACAAAATGAAAAAAAGTGCATTCCAAAAGCTCAAATCTTTCATTTTTTTTCCGGTTTGAGCAGTGTAATCCAAGCAAAAAATAAGACAAAATTGAGTCAAGGTCTTCACAAAAATACCATAGAAATAAAATAATTATGTCAAGAAAAATGTTCGAAATACGTCAAAAATAAAACTTGGAAGAGGTTGTGTGTTAGACGCGACCGCAAGGTTAACGTAGAATTATTACTGCCTGTTTTATGTCAATATATTTCTCGCAGTAGGTTAGAAAATGCACTCGAGAGGGTTTAATTTCAGTAATAACAATCTTTTAATTTAATCTCTTGCGCCAAGTGAAGTGAAACATATTTCTAGTGCCTAAACAATTTATTTGATTGGTATAGTGCCCTTGGCAAAGTTGTAGAGAGAAATTTTGTCCCTCCAAATTACAATATACATTGTAAGGAATATTGAAAAAAAAAATTTTTTTTCAAGCACATAACTATTTAATTGTAAGTTTTTAATTCTTCAAGCTTGAACAAGAATAAATATTTAGCTAACAATGTACAGTTTTTTGTGAAAAAAAGCTCAGACTTTGAAAAAGTCTTTCAAGATATTCAATTTATAATTATTTTTCAAACTATTTTTTAAAAAATAATTGTTTTTTACGGCCTATTTTTTCCTGAAACGACGTTACTGAATACATTGCATAAATCAAGGAAATCATTTGGCTCAGATGAAAAAAAAAATTGTTTTTCTTATTTTTCTCTGATTTCTTCAAGATCAAACAGTTTTCTAGAAAATAAATAAGGGTTGGAAAAACTGTTTTGAGCTAACAATCATTGATTTTTTTTTTCAATTAATTTTTATTCGCGGCGTATATATATTAGGGTGTCCCAAAATTGCACAAGTCTGGGGCTCACCCTCCAGATGATAGGAAATGGTGTTACGAACAAACTTTTGTTCGGCGGCAGCTCTAGAAAATGATGTTTTCAACTGGCCCCGATGACTTTTTTGAAAAAATCGGTTTTTCTTATGTTAAATCCAAAAAAACATGTCCAGTTATTAAATTTTCCATGAAACCTAATCCTTTTTTTATTTTTTACAGGTTCCTTAGGGTCCAAACTGTAAGGGAAAAATTCATTTCAGATTGATTATCGCCAATTTATTTTCCTAAAAAATGTTCTATCATTTGGAAAAGAGATATTTCAAGTATATTTTGACATTCAATCAATAAAAGTGGGTATTAAACCTAATGCTCTCACCAACTGAATGCCATTAAAATTTGGGAAATTTTATGGGGAAGAACGTTGCCAAAGACTAAATGGCTCTGAAATAACTTGATTTTGAGTTATTCGTGACTTACTGTGAAATAAAAAGTTGAATTTTAATGTTTTCCTACAATAATCAAGGTCTAGTGAAAAAATTGAATAAATATTATCAAGTTTACTAAAGGGGAGGAAATGTATGTTATTTTAACGAGGACGCGAAAAATGAACAAGGGCAGAAAGTGCGACTTAAAATTAGAAAAAAAAATTATTCAGATTGGATTCGAACCCGCAATCTCCGGTGACTTCGTTACGGTGCCGGGTCTGCGGACTGCACTTGTGGTATCTTCCGGAAGTCAATGTTAGCCTGGTATTTTTCGATAAAAATGTTAATGATGACTTGAAGAGGAGGTGGTACAAAACTTGGAAAAAGTGAGCAGTGAAAACGACAATTCAAAAGTATAAAAATTTTCGTCTGTAAAAACCTTGTGGACTCACAGAGAAGTCACTAAAGTTTTTTCGATAGACTGCGGTTTGGGATTAAGTTTTTTATATTCAGGAAGATTCCCCCTGGAAGGCCTGGATAGAAAGAAAATATTATCTTGATGCCAAATCGAAATGTTGAAGCTTATATAACAGTTATCAATGACCCTGCAGAACGGGCCTTTTGAGTAGCAGGAGATTTAGTAGAAATTATAATACTATATGATACGGCAAATGAACATTTTAGTATTGGAAAACATCAAAATGTAACGTTTTATTCCACAGTAAATCACGAATAACTCAAAATCAAGTTATTTCAGAGCCATGTAGTCTTTGGCAATGTTCTTCCCCATAAAATTTCCCAACTTTTAATGGCATTCAGTTCGTTAGAGCATTAGGTTTAATACCCACTTTTATTGATTGAATGTCTAAGTCTAATCTCTTTTCCAAACGATAGAACTTTTTTTAGGAAAATAAATTGACGATAATCAACCCGAAACGAATTTTTCCCTTACAGTTTGGACCCTATGGAACCTGTAAAAAATATAAAAGGATTAGGTTTCATGAAAAATTGAATAACTGGACATGTTTTTTGGATCTAACGTAAGAAAAACCGATATTTTCAAAAAAGTCATCCGGGCCAGTTGAAAACATCATTTTCTAGAGCTGCCGTCGAACAAAAGTTTATTCGTAACACCATTTTCCATCATCTGGAGGGTGAGCCCCAGACTTGTGCAATTTTGGGACACCCTAATATTTATATTTCCGGCCAGAATTTTGCTCGACAACTTTGCCTAATACGATCGAACAAACCCTAAAAAATTGTAATCAGCGATCCTTTTTTGCCGCCCTTCTTAAAAATGTCACCAATGGCAAATATGTTCGAAATGTGAAGAATGTTAAAAATGATAAAAACATGGAAAAACAGTGAAAAATTGAATTAAAAATAAAATGTGTAAATAACGTCAAATGTGGCAAGAATGTTTAATAAGTTAAAAATGTTCAAAGGTTTCAAAAACGTTAAAATTTAAAAAAAAAACCCAAAGTGATCAAAATTAAAATTCTTTGTTCCTTCTGACAGATTTGTAGTTAACATACATATTCGGCGTGATTTTTTCTTTTCTCTATGCTCGATACTGTTTTTTCGAGGTGAATCTAATCGGTCAGGATTTGCGTAATAGATTTCTTAAACGTAGAGACATATCGCTTGCTAGAGAGTTACATTCCAGCGGAACATCTAAAAATAGTTGCTCGAGGCTTAATACGGAGGGTGTTAAACCGTGTCGTAGCGCAATTTCTCCAATTTATCGGTAGCGAACAGAATGAGCGAGAGCGTTGTCTTGGTTAAAGAGCACTTTTTTCACCATACAGGGTGATTGGTTCCTTGTTGGGAGTGTTTCAGGGGCTGATAGAAGGCCATATTTGATGAACAAGCTCTTCTGCGAATATGGCCTAGCCTTAATCTACTCGAAGTTATTCAACATTTAAGCTTCATGGATACTTTTCCATAAAGTGGCTGTAACTTCAAGTGTATACCACCTAGAACAATTTAATTGGTTTCAGTTGAAAGCTAAAACTTTTCATTTTAAATTAAATATGTGAATGAGTGTGGAAAATAATGTTCTGTAAGCAAAAATGTTCAAAATGTTTTTTCACAAAAAAACCGTTGTTAATATTATTATTTTTGTATCTGAAATTGATTGTTTTCAACCGCTCTACAATTCTTCGTTCGTGGCCTCATTTTTTTGAAATTTTACGTTCAATGCAGCACGACGATCTCCTCCATACTTTCGGTATTTCAATTTGCACTCCTATCTTAAGGTACGTTTAGACTATTAGACATGTCGGTCTGATTTTGACCACTGCAGAAATCGAAAGTCTGCTCGATTTACCGTTCGACATACTTTGTCAAACCTGTTTGTATGGCGGTGTTCACACTGCTTGCACAAGTCGAAAGGCAGAACTGTCAAATGAATTTTTTTGTTGCTGGATGCAGCTCGAGTCTGGTTTTTCTTCTTCATTTTAATATTTTCCAGCACACAAGAAACGAAAATGATGTTTGTTATGGAAAGCCAGAACAAACAACTGGAAAAAAATTCAAAGGTTGCTATGTTCTTGGGGTCGAACGAAAAATAGAAACGTTCATATTCCATTCGACTGGAAAACAGCCTTAAGTACACTGGGGTCGCTTTTTACTCGGGTTGTTTTTATACGTTTTTTTAAACGGGATATTTTTACAATAACGCGGAATATTTTTACTCGATTTGGAAGGTCATTTGTACGCGGTATCAAATAAGTTTAGTATAAGTATATCTAATCTAATCTTTTAAATGCGGTTTAACCAACCGCGTAAAAAGCGACCCCAGTGTAGGTAAATACCATTCAACATGGGTATTTCTAGATCCTTGATAATGCACAAAAAACCGAAGATCAACTCCAGATGCCTTTTTGGTTATGGAAAACAACCTTAAATGATCAAATATAACCCAATATAAATATTCTCGGCTCCTTCGGATTTGTGTATAGCAGTGTAGGATTGTCAAAACCATTTGATATGAGAATTTTCGGAACAGGAATGATATCTGGAGGGCGAAAATCTGCTCCAGACACCATTTGTAATCCAAGATGGCGGTTTTTGCGTTTGTGGATAAGAGTTTAAACTGGCCAAAAACCACCCAGTTTGAAATCCAGAGGCTGGATATCGACTAGATACAAACAAGTTTCAACCTATTCGAGTTGTTGACCATTTTAACTTATGGTCTAGAAAACATACGCGAAAGATGACGAATCCCATTTTTCCGAGGCCTAAAGCTACTACACCCCCACCCTGGCAGCGTACAATAGGACGTAAACCCCGGAACGCGGGACAAACAATGAAAACTTTTCGACCGCCAATCCGCCCTCGCTCGTGGAGCAGGCCCATTCATGGCATCGAGCGCAGCAAGCGAGGGAATAGAGTAGGTCTTCAGGCGCGCAACGCTTGGCGAAGAAAGTTTTCAACTTTTTTCTTTACACAGTAGTAGTAAATTCCTGAAAGGCAGTGGCGATAGTTTGCACAGAGCTTTCCAAAGACGAAAGGCGGTAGTCGACTAAATGCGTAAAGGAGCTCTCTCCACATAATTAGGAAAGGAAAATCATAAATTTTCGTATAAATAATTTAAAAAGTTTCAGGCGAAAATTAAATTGCTCGAAGAAAAGTGCTGCTGACTTTCGTGAGCTAGTTTAGTATCCGGTCCGGTGAGCGAAAAGAATGGCAGCCTGCAGACTGAAAACCAAGCAGCCCGAGTAGAACGGGTAAAACATGAAAAGAATGCTCTAAAGATCCTGTGGCCATTTGGCCTATACGCCCCCCCATGATCCCTTGTGAACCCCGAGGGGCACTAGTGGGAGTACATTGTGAGAAAGAAGGAGGGGTGAGAACAACAATAGAGCTCCATGCTTTTCATTTTTAAAGGCACTGAACATTTTCGTTATTGCTGAAATAAAAACAAGACAGCCATTAACTACGAGATAGTGTTTCAGGATTTTCTTCCCCGTTCAAAGCGGTACTTCTTGTTTTTCTCAAAGCCGAAGGCTCCTTGTTCGGATGGAAGAAATAAAAAAAAACTTAGAAACTAAAACTATCGTCTTCTTCATATGGAAACAGGTGTTGAACATTGGCAAACAGGGCCATTTCTTGTAAATAGCAGTATGCCATGACTGCGAGCAGTGCAGTGCAGTACTCCAGATTGTATGGGAAAAAATTTGCTAGCATGGCCTGCTTGTGCACAGCGAGAGCGGTGTAGATCCGGTGTACGGTACGGCAAGATACGACTATTATAAACTACTTCTACTTGCCGAGCACAGCGTTAGCGAAAGCAAAGCCCAAAGCCGAGCGCAGAGATATATAGTAATGATAAATATTAAAATCTTTACAACATGCTCTCCGGTAATTTCGGTTTTCTTCTTTGAAAGTGTGCTGGTTTATATGCTTATTTCAAATGGTATTTGCTGCGGTAAAATATAGACGATGTATGTTTTGTTGGCTGGTTGACTGTCTGGCTGGGGCTAAGCTAAATTAAAATTCACTTTATCAGGAAATCTTTTCCAAATAGCTGACAGTATGAACTTTAACAGCTTTAAAAAGACGGGAAACCTCGTACATCCGGTCACAACTTTATTGATAAACAGTAATAAAACCCTACTCGAATCGCCAACAAAATTGCCCGGTCATCAAAAACCGTGCCGAACCAAGTAGGCCTTGTTATCAGCATCAATTAATGTATCCGTGTCAACCTCTTCATTCATTGCCGTAAACAACAGTCATCCTTTCTCGCTCATTACACTCTCTGCGAAAGGGTTTTCGGAACAAGTGTTATCAGAAACATAGACTTCCCCAGCATCATCGTTAAAAGCGAGAAACATTCTGACCTTCCCACTCCCCGCTCTTGTTTCGAAAATCGACCACGGTTTACAGATTCCTTCCCGAAGTAAAATAACCTGAACGTGCGTGTGTGGGTGTGAGTGTATTTTGTTATGTGGTAGAGCCAATTCATCGAGGCAGGCAAATTGACACGCTTCCTGTGTTGTCTACCGTTGTCGGTCGTCTCAACCGCCTTCTTCGATCCCGGGAATTTGCAAAACCAAAACGTGTCTATCCCTCTAAAACTTGGTCGCTTTGCCGAACCTCCCCCGCCCCCTATTCGACAATCTTTTCTAACCCCCGAAGCAACTCTTTCTCTTGTGTAACAAACATCGTCATCACCGTCACTATCAAGTAGAGTGAACGAACCAACGAACGAACGGATGCTGATCCTTCCGGTTTTTGCTGAGGAAAAAACCCACAGAAGAGTGGAAGCAGTTAGTAGCAACAGCAGCAGCAGCAGCATCTGTGGTATAATCATTAACAAAGGCAAAACAAATAACGAATATAAAATTCATACTCCAGGAAGTTGTTCATAAATTACGTTCCTTATAATAGATCCTTTAAGAGCCATTTTTATTCCTTTCGTGTACCCTCTCCCGGTCATATCCTGGAGCGACTGAGCGAGAACGTCCTTGGCTTAATATGGGCACGAAGCGGCTATATTCCGGACTTATATTATTAGTTCAAATAAACGGCCGGAGGGGGCCAACAGAGGGTGGATCTTTTACTGCACACATCTTCCGCCGTAAAGATAATACCGGGGCCGGGTGCGCTATTACCGGTCGATCCCTACCACCACCGCCGCCGCCGCCGTCACCACCGGCAACAACAACAACAACAGCACACATGTGGCCGTACTGCGGTATTTAGATGCACTCCGGAGCATAATAAAAGTGATGCCCCTTTTTTTTCGACACCAATTTCACAAAACAAAATGGTAGGATGGGATGAAACGTGCGCAAAGCAGATCGGTGGATAATGAGGATGCTCGGTCTGTGGTTCAGCTCCATTCGTATTTACACCTGCGTATGGGTGTAAGAGACGCTTCAAGCTGTCGAAATCATTAGTAGAGGTGTGAAATTTACCACGTTTAAGGAACCCCACACTCGTTCTGAAACAATTTCGCAACATAATTTGACTAGCAACTTTTTTGATAGCAACTTAAACAATTTTATACAAAAAGACAAAATATCTAAAATGATGATTCTTCATTTACTAATTATCATCGTATTGTAGTGATCAATGGATGCTTACTCAGAATCCCAAAACTCCAATTAAATCTCTTATTTGACAACACCTTTCTACAGTTTGCTGTCCAAGAGTGCAATTGGAATATCAAAGAAAAAAAATTCTTGTGTATGATATAATGCTACACTTTTTTACGTTAAGATCAAGATGACTTTTCTGCTTCAAATGTCGAACATGTCAATTTCTTGTTGGGATTGATAAATATCTGATTTGGCTCTTATTCCTATATACAATTTTATGTCATCGGCATGCAATATCAATACATAACATCATTAACAAATAAAATAAAAAGCAAAGGGCCTTGAACCCTGTGGAACTTCAGATGTCACTGGTACAGAAAGGTTTCCCTTAAGCCGAATCGTTCGTGTCCTATTCGTCAAATACGATTCAATTTATTCAATTCCCTGCTTTTTGAGTTGCTTTACTGAAATTCGTGTATAGTTTTTCCACGAATTTGACTCTTGTTTATAGACGCAAGGGAGCAATCAATAAATTCAAGTGAATTGATAGCTGTAGAAACCATGTTGGTTGCACGTTATACGGTTCATCTAGCTTGATTTTCCATAAGTGAGTGTGGAAAGTCATTTGGCCCTGGCAGCATCCAGTTTTTTTTGTGTTGTGAGAATTTCTAAAACAGTAATTTGTTTCACAAGAACGTTATTTTTCTGTTCATATAAGCGCGAAAAGTCCTCAAAGTTGCTTACTCCATTGTTAGACATCATTTTATTGTTTGTATAAAAGTATTGTTTACGCTGGTGATACGTCCCAAATTTGTATGGAACCTCGTACAAAAGCTCAATTCAATTTGAAAATAACGTGCTAGAATGTTTGAGCTTTGTTTGAAACATTTTAGACTCTCAGTTTTTCTCTAAATTAACCTTCTCCTATAATGGACCCGCCAGATTAACTTAAGTTTTACAAACACTCGAGGAATTTTCCAAAACATCCATCGGGAAGTATCTTATCCCGCCTATCTGGATCACAAACATTTATAGAGTAGAATTAGCTTGGATGAACCACTTTCTTTAATGGACCATCCTTACGAAAAACAGTTTAGTCAATTGGAATACACAAATCATTCTCGTGATTCCGATGCAGACTAGCTGGATAAGATGTTTACCCATGAATAGTTTCCCGAAATCCCTCGAGTTTTTGCAAAAGTTGAGTTATTCTGACCAATGGTCCACTAAAGGACGTGATCTATCCAAGGTAGTTTTGGTAATTTGGGGGTAATTCCGATTTATTCAAAATAATTTGGGGTGATCTCACGGGTAGGTTGATCTATCCTATCTGAAGACAAATTGAATCCAGCCGATGAGTGGTGCACTAAGGTAAAGGGGTCCAATATGAGTAAAACAACCCTAAATGTACCCGGCGTTGCTCGGAATCAAAGATCTAGAACTTCGAAGCCATTTGTCATAGGGTAGAACTACCTTGAATGGACCCCTTCCTTCAGAGGACCTCCCTCTCAAAAATGGGTTTATTTTCTTGGTATGAATTGGAGTTCAGAAATGTTTCACGTGATTCTGGTGCAGATTATCTGGATTAGATGTTTGGAAGTTTTCTGAAAATCTTCTCGTTTTTTCATAAATGGACCAAATTTGACCGGTAGTCCACTGAAGGATGTGGTCCATCCTATTGAACTGTTTCTTCGGTCGTCATTGAATGGTGTCTAGGGTCAATTTTCGGACTCTGCATGTAGGAAATATTCATATTGGATGCTAATTGATCATTTTAGGTTGTTATTCAGAAACTGAAAATGGCAGCTGGAGTTGATTTTCGTCTTCTATGCAGAATCGCCAAAACGTCTTTTGAAAGCCAAAAAAGAAAATGATCCCAAATTGAGCTCAGAATCGCCAAAAACGCTTTTAAAAGGCTAAAAAAGATACCGATCCCAAATTGAGCTCAGAATCGGCAAAAACGCCTTCTAAAGGCCAGAAAAGGCCTAAAAAGATACTGATCCAAAATCGAGCTCAGAATCGCTCAAAACGCCTTTTAAAGATCAAAAAAGAAAATGATCCCAAATTGAGCTCAGAATCGCCAAAAACGCCTTCTAAAGGCCAGAAAACGCCAAAAAAGAAAATGATCCCAAATTGAGCTCAGAATCGCCAAAAACGCTTTTAAAAGGCCAAAAAAGAAAATGAACCCAAATTGAGCTCAGAATCGCCAAAAACGCCTTTTAAAGGCCAGAAAACTCCAAAAAAGAATATGGTCCCAAATTGAGCTCAGAATCGGCAAAAACGCCTTCTAAAGGCCAGAAAAGGCCTAATAAGATACTGATCCCAAAAGCTCAGAATCGCTCAAAACGCCATTTAAAGGCCAAAAAAAAAATGATCCCAAATTGAGCTCAGAATCGGCAAAAACGCCTTCTAAAGGCCAGAAAACGCCAAAAAAGAAAATGATCCCAAATTGAGCTCAGAATCGCCAAAAACGCCTTTTAAAGGCCAAAAAAGAAAATGATCCCAAATTGAGCTCAGAATCGCCAAAAACGCCTTCTAAAGGCTAGAAAACGCCAAAAAAGAAAATGATCCCAAATTGAGCTCAGAATCGCCAAAAACGCTTTAAAAAGGCCAAAAAAGAAAATGATCCCAAATTGAGCTCAGAATCGGCAAAAACGCCTTCTAAAGGCCAGAAAAAGCCTAAAAAGATACTGATCCCAAATTGAGCTCAGAATCGCTCAAAACGCCTTTTAAATATCAAAAAAGAAAATGATCCCAAATTGAGCTCAGAATCGCCGAAAACGCTTTTAAAAGGCCAAAAAAGAAAATGATCCCAAATTGAGCTCAGAGTCGCCAAAAACGCTTTTAAAAGGCCAAAAAAGAAAATGATCCCAAATTGAGCTCAGAATCGGTAAAAACGCCTTCTAAAGGCCAGAAAAGGCCTAAAAAGATACTGATCCCAAAAGCTCAGAATCGCTCAAAACGCCATTTAAAGGCCAAAAAAAAAATGATCCCAAATTGAGCTCAGAATCGGCAAAAACGCCTTCTGAAGGCCAGAAAACGCCAAAAAAGAAAATGATCCCAAATTGAGCTCAGAATCGCCAAAAACGCCTTTTAAAGGCCAAAAAAGAAAATGATCCCAAATTGAGCTCAGAATTGCCAAAAACGCCTTCTAAAGGCTAGAAAACGCCAAAAAAGAAAATGATCCCAAATTGAGCTCAGAATCGCCAAAAACGCTTTAAAAAGGCCAAAAAAGAAAATGATCCCAAATTGAGCTCAGAATCGGCAAAAACGCCTTCTAAAGGCCAGAAAAAGCCTAAAAAGATACTGATCCCAAATTGAGCTCAGAATCGCTCAAAACGCCTTTTAAATATCAAAAAAGAAAATGATCCCAAATTGAGCTCAGAATCGCCGAAAACGCCTTCTAAAGGCCAAAAAACGCCAAAAAAGAAAATGATCCCAAATTGAGCTCAGAGTCGCCAAAAACGCTTTTAAAAGGCCAAAAAAGAAAATGATCCCAAATTGAGCTCAGAATCGGTAAAAACGCCTTCTAAAGGCCAGAAAAGGCCTAAAAAGGTACTGATCCCAAATTGAGCTCAGAATCGCCAAAAACGCCTTTTAAAGGCCAAAAAAGAAAATGATCCCAAATTGAGCTCAGAATCGCCAAAAACGCCTTCTAAAGGCTAGAAAACGCCAAAAAAGAAAATGATCCCAAATTGAGCTCAGAATCGCCAAAAACGCTTTAAAAAGGCCAAAAAAGAAAATGATCCCAAATTGAGCTCAGAATCGGCAAAAACGCCTTCTAAAGGCCAGAAAAAGCCTAAAAAGATACTGATCCCAAATTGAGCTCAGAATCGCTCAAAACGCCTTTTAAATATCAAAAAAGAAAATGATCCCAAATTGAGCTCAGAATCGCCGAAAACGCCTTCTAAAGGCCAAAAAACGCCAAAAAAGAAAATGATCCCAAATTGAGCTCAGAGTCGCCAAAAACGCTTTTAAAAGGCCAAAAAAGAAAATGATCCCAAATTGAGCTCAGAATCGGTAAAAACGCCTTCTAAAGGCCAGAAAAGGCCTAAAAAGGTACTGATCCCAAATTGAGCTCAGAATTGCTCAAAACGCCTTTTAAAGATCAAGACAAAAAACGATCCCAAATTGAGCTCAGAATCGCCAAAAACGCCTTCTAAAGGCCAGAAAACGCAAAAAAAGAATATGATCCCAAATTGAGCTCATAATCGCCAAAAACGCCTTATAAAGGCCAGAAAACGCCAAAAAAAAATGATCCCAAATTGAGCTCAGAATCGCCAAAAACGCCTTTTAAACGCCAAAAAAGAAAATGATCCCAAATTGAGCTCAGAATCGGCAAAAACGCCTTTTAAACGCCAAAAAAGAAAATGATCCCAAATTGAGCTCAGAATCGCCGAAAACGCCTTCTAAAGGCCAGAAAACGCAAAAAAAAAATGATCCCAAATTGAGCTCAGAATCGGAAAAAACGCCTTTTAAACGCCAAAAAAGAAAATGATCCCAAATTGAGCTCAGAGTCGCCAAAAACGCTTTTAAAAGGCCAAAAAAGAAAATGATCCTAAATTGAGCTCAGAATCGCCAAAAACGCCTTCTAAAGGCCAGAAAACGCCAAAAAAGAAAATGATCCCAAATTGAGCTCAGAATCGCCAAAAACGCCTTTTAAAGGCCAGAAAACTCCAAAAAAGAAAATGGTCCCAAATTGAGCTCAGAATCGCCGAAAACGCCTTCTAAAGGCCAGAAAACGCCAAAAAAGAAAATGATCCCAAATTGAGCTCAGAATCGGCAAAAACGCCTTCTAAAGGCCAGAAAAGGCCTAAAAAGATACTGATCCCAAATTGAGCTCAGAATCGCCAAAAACGCCTTTTAAAGATCAAATAAGAAAATGATCCCAAATTGAACTCAGAATCGCCAAAAACGCCTTTTAAAGGCCAGAAAACTCCAAAAAAGAAAATGATCCCAAATTGAGCTCATAATCGCCAAAAACGCCTTATAAAGGCCAGAAAACGCCAAAAAAGAAAATGATCCCAAATTGAGCTCAGAATCGCCAAAAACGCCTTTTAAACGCCAAAAAAGAAAATGATCCCAAATTGAGCTCAGAATCGGCAAAAACGCCTTTTAAACGCCAAAAAAGAAAATGATCCCAAATTGAGCTCAGAATCGCCGAAAACGCCTTCTAAAGGCCAGAAAACGCCAAAAAAGAAAATGATCCCAAATTGAGCTCAGAATCGGCAAAAACGCCTTCTAAAGGCCAGAAAAGGCCTAAAAAGATACTGATCCCAAGTTGAGCTCAGAATCGTCAAAAACGCCTTTTAAACGCCAAAAAAGAAAATGATCCCAAATTGAGCTCAGAGTCGCCAAAAACGCTTTTAAAAGGCCAAAAAAGAAAATGATCCTAAATTGAGCTCAGAATCGCCAAAAACGCCTTCTAAAGGCCAGAAAACGCCAAAAAAGAAAATGATCCCAAATTGAGCTCAGAATCGCCAAAAACGCCTTTTAAAGGCCAGAAAACTCCAAAAAAGAAAATGGTCCCAAATTGAGCTCAGAATCGCCGAAAACGCCTTCTAAAGGCCAGAAAACGCCAAAAAAGAAAATGATCCCAAATTGAGCTCAGAATCGGCAAAAACGCCTTCTAAAGGCCAGAAAAGGCCTAAAAAGATACTGATCCCAAATTGAGCTCAGAATCGCCAAAAACGCCTTTTAAAGATCAAATAAGAAAATGATCCCAAATTGAGCTCAGAATCGCCAAAAACGCCTTTTAAAGGCCAGAAAACTCCAAAAAAGAAAATGGTCCCAAATTTAGCTCAGAATCGGCAAAAACGCCTTCGAAGGCCAGAAAAGGCCTAAAAAGATACTGATCCCAAATTGAGCTCAGAATCGCCAAAAACGCCTTTTGAAGATCAAAAAAGAAAATGATCCCAAATTGAGCTCAGAATCGCCAAAAACGCCTTTTAAAGATCAAAAAAGAAAATGATCCCAAATTGAGCTCAGAATTGCCGAAAACGCCATTTAAAGGCCAAAAAGGAAAATGATCCCAAATTGAGCTCAGAATCGCCAAAAAACGCCTTCTAAAGGCCAGAAAAGTCCGAAAGAAAAAGGATCCCAAATTGAGCTCAGAATCGCCGAAAACGCCTTCTAACATAAATAAGAAATTTTTGATTGATATGTTTAGTAACATGTAACACAAATTAAACCATCAGTTTCAGGCAACTTCACAACTCGGAAAAATCGTTCGACAATTAAATTGAAAGTTATACTATCAGAGATAGCTAGAAACCGAGAATCATCATGATTCAGATGCAAATGGTATCTCGCAATGGACAGAAAATTAACGAACTTGCTGGGTGCTACTATTGTGACTACTTGACAACTTAGCATCCTGAAATCATTTCTTAGTAGTTAAAAAACAGCGTGCTCCAACTATAAGAGTGGACACGGCCCCGACTCTAGCAAGTATTGAGGCATAACTCTCTTTAATTCCGCATATATAAGTCTCTCCCGCATTTTGTTCCATAGACTGGACCCTTTGTTCACCTTGAGAGAACTCCTCGGCAAGTTTCTAGAACACAACTTGCAGGCACAGCATCTATTCATAAACTTCAAGGCGGCGTACGATTCAGTGTAACGCAACTAATTTTGGCAGATTGTGTCACAAACTGTTTAAGCAGTGCGACTTTTGACAGTTTCACATCCAGAGTCACAAAAGCGGGTGAAATTTCGGACACGTTTGTGACGTTGGATGGTCTGCAGCAAGAGAACGGGTTGTTGAACCTGCTGTTCAACATAACCTTGGAAGGTGCTGTAGGAAGGACAGGTGTGCAGGAGAGTGGCACCAGCCTCACACGCTTCTAGATTTTGCGTACGACATCGATATCATCGGTGTTAATCGTAGAGCTGTGCCTTTACTCACCATAAACCAGCGTTGTCAACCCTCAAGTTTTTCCTGGATATCTACAGTTTTTTTCAAACAGTCTCAGTTTTATCCAGCTTTCTATTTGTCACCATATCTATTGAGCTCACTCCCCTTACATGTATGTTCTATTTGGTATTTTGTGCATTCATGCCTCTCGGTTGTTAGGCTTAAATTGTTTTCCACTCACATCATCAACAGTTTTGTACTGACAACTGAAAAAAATTTCTTCAAGAGGTTTAAATATTTATATACCTGGTATTCTCCATTTTTTTTGAAATCTTCTAGTTTTTTGGAAAAAATGGTTGGCATCGCTGCCATAAACATTGCTAAAACGAAGAACATTGTGGCTTGCAGGGAGCGTGGTAGTCCTACGGTTATTGGTGCATCGCTGCTGATGGAGGGAAATACTTTTGAAGTATTTTTTATCTTGGTACTTTCGTAACGTGTGATTACGAACAGAGCCGTGAGGTGAAGAGACGGATTGCGGTAGCGAACAGAATTTATTACGAATTGCGTAGCCAGCTAAGGTCTCGCAGCGTACAGATCCGCACGTAATTTGCACTCTACAGGACGCTGATCCTCTTTGAGGCGCTCTATGGATATGAAATGTGGATGCGGAAGTAGGCCGATCGGCGGAAGCTTTGGGGGTTTTCGAGAGTGGAATTCTGCGACCAATACTAGGTGGCACACAAGAAAATGGAGTGTGGCGTTGATGCATAAACCACGAGCTGTATGAAGAACACAATCACGCTGATATTAACAAACTGATGTTACACGGTAGGTTAACTCTTTTTAATTTTTTTTGTATAATAGGGGGATTTGTTAGTAGCTTAAGTATTTATGATAAATATTAGTAATGTATGTAGTATGTGTGTCCAATCAGAAATGGTGACTTCTCAACACTGTTAGAAATTTATAATTTTAATTGTTAGGATTTGTTTGCTTTCGCAGTTAGGACTTATCATTCGTAGGGATTTAAACCTACTTGTCAAGAAAGGAAAGTAAACTTACAACTAACTTAAATGCTAACTTATTGGCTATAAAGAGAGCTTATCGTAGCAATTGAGGATTGCAACGATTTTTGTCGAAAACTCTTTTTAATAATATTGGCAACGTTTTGGTGAATGACAGAAAAATACCAATTACTTCAGTTGAAAAATTTTTAGCCATTAAAAAGTGCCCGATTGGTAAAGTTTATATTTAATTTGAAATCGCCGCCTGCTGCGACTTGCTGCAGCTTTGTTCAAATTATCCTCTGGCAACAGTGATCGAATAGACAATAAAGATTTAATTTGATCATGCTGGCCTTTATACGGGGCAACAACAAATCGTTTGTTTAAAAGAAGGCCAATAATTGGCTGTTTATTTCGATTAAAGCTGAGATTGGGAGTTTCGGCTGATATTTGGCCTTGCTGAAGCTCCGATTGGTCGAAATATACGTTGAACAAGGTTTTACATTTTTCAATCTATACCTATAAAGGCGAAAGTCTGTCTGTCTGTCTGCCTGTTACTTATAGACTCCAAAATTGCTGGTCCGATTACCGTGAAAATTTGTACATAGGAGTTTCCGAGTACGGGGAGTGTCACAGGTACATTAGTTTGGCTCCATCTCAAAAGCGTGGACAAGGGAAGTCTTTTTATATTCTGTAAACTTGAAACCATCTTTCACGAGAACCACGTGCAAATTTTTATACAGAGATATCATTTAAGACTTTTCTGTATCTTAGTGATGTTGTAGGATGAAAGAGGGTAAGGTGAGCGATGTCAATCTTTAATGATTTCAAAACCGCCGAACCGATCTCTAAGAAGCTATAGTTGCTGATGTATTTCAAGGACTATGAGTATTGACGTAGAATTACGTTTTACAACAACATTCTGGAATAGGGGTGCGAATTGAAAACATCGAAAGCGTCTCAAAAATTATCCGATTTCAAATATTGAAAACTCAGTCAGTTTTGAACGGATTTTCTTCATTTTTGCAACAATCGATTAAAAACTTAGCTAAGCGTCCACCAAAATGCGAAATTGTGATTCTATTATGCTAACTATTTTAACGAGCCTTGTCTTGAACGCAGATTTCGACCGGCAATTGACCTCAGACACCATTTTGAAATCCAAGATGGTGACTTCCAATTACTAAAAAAGTATAAATTTGTAGCATGTTTACTGCCGTACCGGTTTGTGTAGAACATGGGACTACTATGATTAGAACGGCAGTTTACATGACATTAATTTTCCTGTATCTCAGTAGCGTAGTCAGGGGATGGGAGTATATTTATGTATCATTGATTTCTCTATATCTCAGGGGCGTAGTTGAAGGAAGGGGAATGATGTTAACGTTCATTATCTTGAAAATTTATATCTATGGGTTTCATGTATCGCTCGCTTCATTGCATTATCGTGGGCAAAGAGGGGTTTTTTTCTGTTTGAAACAGAAATTTTTAATTTCGTTAGTCATGCAATATTTTAATTGCATTGGTTTTTAATGCAACTTGTTCGTTTTTGCAACAATCGATTATGAATTTAGTTATGCGTCCAACAACATGCGGCAACATGTCGAGACATATTTGGAATGCAGATTTCGACTAATCTGAGCTCTAGTCTTCTGGTTTCAGAAAAACAGCATAAAATGGCTGAATATAGTTTTCTTGAGCCTAAATGAGCAGATATCGAATCCCGACGCCGTTTTGAAATGCAAGAGGGCGGCTTACGAGCCACAAACAGTCAAACACTACCTAAAATGGGTATTTCTGAAACCAGGAAGATGCCCAATGGCCTGAAATTAACCGCAGAGGCAATTTTGAAATTCAGAAGCCAGAAAACGTCTTCAGATGCCATTCGAAATCTTTTCAGGCCGCCACATTATTTCCAGAGTGATTTTATTGATGTTTGATAGCGTCTGGCGTGCCCCAAGTTAGTGTTCTTGGACCGCTGTTATTCAACATCTACGTACATGACTTGTGCCTGCATATATTCTCTTTAAAATCCTCGTTCGTCGCTGACCTGAACCTGTATTTCGCGTAGTTGTGTCTCCGGTTACACGCACAGCTTCTCATGAATATATCAACACTCTGCTGATCTGGTGTGACGAAAATGACATGCATGTCAATCAACAGTACTGAGTGAAAAATAATACCCGAGCCAATACAGTTTATCACGAGTGCGGTATGGGAATTAAAAAGCGCTCTAACTTGTCACGTCAATCCACGATCTCGGAGTGACCATTAGCGAAGATCTCAACTGCAACGTTCATATCGGGTCTATGACTACCAAAGCTTTCTCTGTACTAGGATTTATTCGTCGTCATGCTTCTGACTTCACGGATATTCTTGCTCGGAATCACAGTATTGCAAGTTGGTGCGCAGCCATCTCTGCGTGCCAAAGATATGTTTGTACGGTTTGCATTACGGTTACTCACTTGGAACGGCCCAATCGAACTTCCCCCTGCTTCTAACATATATTTTTTAAGTCGAAATAAATTATTCTATCACGAAAAAACTACCACATAAAAACTAAAATACCTCATTAAAATGTTTTGCTTAGTGACTTGGACCTCTACAAAACAAAACCCATCAGAATAGGGTTAAGGTAGTTATCATAATGGATGGAATTCCCGAATGTGTTATTTGTGCTTTGATAGAAATAATAACCTCCTAGAAACATGATTAAGGAAACCTGGTTCTAAGCAGAATACATACAGCCCCATAAATATTACATGGTTTGAAACTATGGCACATTTGAGAGATACGTGGTTGTCTTCGCATAATCACAACTTTCCGTATTTCCTATCGATTGCTGTAAAAATTGAGGAAACTGACTGTTTTTTAAGCTTTTTAAAGTGGACCATTTTTTTCAAACTCTCGATGTTTTCGGTTTTTCAGTTTAAACTCCTAAGTTGCCGTAAGACGTAGTTCTACTTCAAAAGAAAATCTTAAGCATACATTAAGGATTCCAATTTGAAACAAGCCGAGAGTATTTCAAACGGAAGAAAATTAACTTTTTTATAAGTAGGAGATTGAAGTATTTCACTACAATACTGATTGCAATTGATTGCAAGAGGAATGAAAACCGACCCCAGCTTTTAGTCAGGCTTTGTTTTGCTCATCTTCATCTTAAAGAAAAAAAAAACAGTTTTCTTCCCTCTTAACACTTATGAGCTTACTTTCAATGTGCATCACACCACCTGCTATAGAGAGAGCGCAGGGTAATAGTTTCTCTGACGGAAAAACGCTCCTAATTTGACAGAGCAAAAACCCAGCGAAACTCTTGTAAATTGCTCATCCGCGCACGCAAGAAAAGTGAAACAAACTGCTCGCCGATCAACTGAGCATTGCGTTACCGTTCTCATCGTACCGGGGTGCGGCAAAAACAGTATAAAATCGAACTTTCTGCAGAATACGCACCCATCGGAAACGGTTAGGATGTGGCTTCAATGTGAACCTAAATGTTTTGATATTTGGCCAACTTCTCTTCCAGTAAAGGAGAAGCTAACGAAAACTACTCCCTCTTAAACTGAGAGAGCAAATAAATGTTTACCCCTCACACGTGATGTTTAAGAGTGAAAAGGAACTCTGCGACTGAAATACTATACGCCTAAATGTGGATAATTACTCACTCTGTGTGAGAGAAAGTCTAGTTCTCCAAGGGGTTTGGCAGGTAGAAAAGGGAATTTTGAGCAAAAATCAAGAGAACGGAAGAAGCCTGATTTTGGTATGCGCATGATAATAATTTCGTTGATAAGGGACAAATCAAAACTTAATATATTCCGAATGAAGGCTAGTGTCGCAGGTGCCCCCCATTTTTTCACTATAATTCACGTGAGCAGTCACCGGACGTGACGACAGAAACTAAAACTTTGTAGTTGATCACTCCGAGGACGTGGATTTACCGAAACAGTTATTTATTAAAAACGAAATCCAGCCGCTGTCATCAATCCGAAAGCAAATTTATCTCCGGAATACAAATTGGTAAGGCCTCTCCCAGCCCTAGGCTGAACGCAGAAGTTAGTCAACAAACCGTTCCCGATTCTATCGAGCTGGAAAATGTGCGTTTAAATATTCAGCAGCACTTGCCAAAAGAGCATCCGGCAAGCTGGAATAAAAAATTAAAACCGTTCCTCCCCAAAGCTGAAGAGAAAAACGCGCTCCAGCTACGAAAGGGTTCAGGAAAGCTCCTATCCTTCTATCCCCTGAGTTAGTCTGAAGAAAATTTGCATCTTTCGCGAAGTTGAACTTTCGTCCCCTTCCCCTGCCTTCCCCCTACCGGGGGGTGGAGCGAAACCGTTTCACTTAATTAGAAAATTTGAATTCAAATATTTACCTAAGTTCTCATTAGAACCGTGGTGTCGCACCGTCGTTCCTGCCGCCGTTGTCGTCGTCGTCGTCATCGTCGACGTCTTCCAGGGCAGCTTGACGAGGCTTCCACCGCCGGCACCGCCACCGCCGCCACTGTTTGCCGTCGGGGGCAGATGCCAGTGGTACGACGACGACATTTCTATGAATAGTTTTGTTTTTGAGATTTTTTTTCGTTTGGTTCACACGAGAGATTCATCATTCGCCGCGATCATCGTTATCGTCATCAGCGTCGTCGTAGTAGGCGTCGTTGCAGTTGCACGTTCGCGGGAATCAACGGTGAAAAAGAAAAGAAAAAGAGGGAGAGAGGAGAAAAAAGAACGAAAGTTGCAGAATAGTTTTTGTTTGGTTTCGTTTCGCTCGGATATGTTTCCCCGAGATATGGGGCGAAAAACTATATGCAAAAGTTGTATCTTGGTGCAGTTCTAATTTGGGGAAAAATCGGATGCATATTTGATAGACAGCAAACTCGTTAACAAGTGCCAAAAGCTTACGCTTGGAAAGAAAAATGAAAAACCTGCTCACGGAAAGAAAGGTTTCGGAAAAAAAATTGTATTACAGAAGTTTTTTTTTTCATTTGAAATAGAATCAAGAGTGAGAGATTCACTAGACTAGATTAACACTTACCTGGGAAGGAAACAAAAAATTGAGAGGGGAAAAAATTGAAGAAAGGAATGGCTTTTTTTCTGCTCGACTATAAATAAGCAAGGTTCGTATCTACGATCAAAGTTCGACCGGGGACAAAACATCCTAACATGCCAATTTCGTTCGACCGGGCCCCGCCTACTTCGTCGTCACCGGCAAGCAGCCAGTAGAAGCAGCCTATCAATTGTGCGCTTTTAGCGATGAGACGAAAAATGGGCAAAAGCTGATGTTATCTTTAATGAACATCAGAATATCGAAAACCGGCAGCGGAAACGCAGCCCGTGGTCGTGGCAGACCGGCCTTTCCCAACAGTCATGGCTTGCTGTGTGGACAAAGGGGTAGATTCGAGCGGCCGAACACGAAGTCTGCAACATACGAGCCATGCTAAGTCGGCTACTTGATTGCCGATGGCTGACTGTGATGGAAATCGTAATATATATGTATGTGTGTGTATGTTTGTGCGTGTGCTAAAGGCTTTCGAGGCTGGTGAAGAACTCGAAAGTGAAGCCACCGTTAGTAGAACATGTTATAAATGTGATGGGAAGCTCGCCGTCAAACGCCGACCGACGACGACGCGAACCGTTTTGTTCGATGTTGTCTCCGAGACTTCGGAAGGATGGAAGCACACGTCTTTGCTGCAGTTTAACGATACTAATTATTTACGAGGCCATAATACCGGAATAATTCCCCCGGCATACGTTTTATAACCGTACTTTCAACGGTTGCTTGCATCACTATCGAAGCAGCTTTTATGTGTCTTGTTGAAGTAGATAATTTAGCAAAAATAAGTCTGATTTAGAATTCGTTAAATAATGTACGTTGCCATGTGAGGTTGCAAGGGAGTTTCATTTGTCGAATTGCGTTAAATCGCCATCCACTTAATTTATTCATTGAAAACACGAGATGAAATCTTGTATCTCCAAATTGTTGTTTTTAGGAGTAAATTTGTTTTACTTTTGTACGGAACAATCATTTCTGATTTGAATTGTTTTCACTTAAAAAAATAGAATGGAAAAATATAACAAGAACAGTAGCGCCCTGATAAAATTTTAATGGCCCTGTTTACTAATCCGAGCCGAAAATACTCTACTTTAGAATTCAAACTAGAACTCAGAGCTACACCGGACGCTACATACAACCGTGGAAAAAGCACCATGAAAGAGATATGTGCTGTTTTCTTATTCGTTGCGTGCCGATCCGAAGACGAGCATCGAACTCCGGTTGGGTAAAGTACGCACCGCTCTTAGTACTGTACGTGCTTTACCAAATTTACTGTCGCCGGTGCTAGCATTTTTTATTCCAAGATATCAGTTTCAATAACTTTCTCACAGCAGATCGTTAAATTGTCTGTGGCAAGAGGCTGTTACCAACTTTTCAGAAAAACCTCATTTTCGAGACATCAAACTAGTCTAGGCTCATGGTAGCAAACAATAGTTGGGACGAGAAGATAATAGTTCAGCCTCTTTTTTATGCCTTTTCGGAAAGTTTTACAAGGAATAGACAAAACTATTGGGACAGGCATAACTTTGTCAATTTTTAAAAATAGCTGGAAACTAGGGAATATTTCCAGTAAAAACCTGTTGCGTCGAAATTGATTCATTTTGCGTGAAGTTATGGACATTTTGAAATTTACAAAATTTCCCGACGTTTCGGTCATTTTTGACGATCTTTCCCTAAGCAAACTAGATAAAAAGTTAAAGGGTATGTGCTTGAGTGCACAAACGTAGGCTTGACGTTCGACTATTGTGAGTGTGAAGATTTAATTCTGCCATAGCCATAGTATATAACACACACCAAACGTACAAATACCAAACACAACAATTCATGAACACTACACAAAAAAACACATACACCTTTCATAAACCATAGCATACAAACTAATAGGAAAAATAATTAACTTGTTGCCTATAAAAGTATTCTGTCATGAATAAATTTACCTCGGATGAATGCATTTTTGCACACACATACACGTTATACACCCACGCAACTTACACACACACACACACATACACACACCACTTACAAACACACGCCACTTACACACATACACGCACACACGCCGCTCACACATACACACACACGCCACTCACACATACACACACGTTACTCACACATACACACACACACTTACATTCACACACACACACACGCATTCACACACGTCACTCACAACACACATTCACACACACACACAAACATTGACACACACACACACACAAACATTGAAACACACACATACACACACACACACACACATACATTCACACATACATTCACACACACATTCACACACACATTCACACACATTCACACACACACACATACATAGACACACACACACATTCACACACACATACATACACACACCCACACACACATATACACACGCTAACGCTACTCATACACACATACACACGCTAACGCTACTCACACACACACACACATACACGCGCGCTAACGCTACTCACACACGCACACACATACACACGCTAACGCTTCTCACACACACACATACACTCACCAACGCTACTCAGACACACACACACTTGGTATACGACACACTATACCTCTTGTATGTTTTAGCTTTCCAACGGTATATTAACTATTGAAATCGGAACAGTTGTTTGAGCGCTATTCGCATCTAAAATCTTCCATTCCGCCAGCCAAAAACGTTACATGTTCAATCCAGTTTTCCCAGAAGGTACCTTAGTATAGTGAAGAAAGACGTAGTCCCACGTCAAAAAAGAATTGGCATGAACAATTTTTACACTCATCAACCAAAAGAATTGTTGAATTTGAATGCATTCTATTCGTCAATTTGGTAAAACTAATGCCAATCTCATGGTTAATTTCAAGTTCTTATGCAAACAAAGGATAATTTAAAATGGTTTCCGTTTCAATAATTATATAAAAATATTAAGCCGTTCGATTGTTAGGAATGGTTGCAGGATTGATTTTTCATTTGACACACCTATTTTTTTCAGGGTAAAAGAGGTAACAGCTTCCGTTATTTTGGAATTGAGAGTATGATGAGCTGTGTTTCATATAGAAGATTGATCTCCAATAATTTCATGATTTGAAATTTTTCGTACGGTGTTATGGCACTTTAACTTTCTGAAAGAACACTCAAAGGAATGACCAGCGAGCAGTGCTCACAGCAATTCTATGCAAAAAGATTCTATCTGCAAATTTTGGCGTAGGACTACGTCTTACAACAGCATACTAAGGGGTACAAATAGAAAAAAAAACGAAACATAGAGAGCGTTTCGAAAATTGCCTACTTTGGAATGCTTGAAACCCAGTCAGTTTTCAACGAATTTTCTTTATTCTCGCATCAAGATTAGCTGTGCATCCATCAAAATGCGGAAAATTGAGATTTTGTGATGCTTACTATTGTACTATTGAAAAATGTAGAGCCTTGTTGAACCAGCAGAACAGCAGCTGATTTTTGTGCAGCAAGCCTTAGTAGGCGAATCATTCGATCGCAGCATTCCACACGGACCAACCGGCGGACCGCAGCACTACATAGCATTGCTGAACATGTGTGGGAGTTTAAGTAATTTTGTCCGTATTTGTCCCGTTTCTTTTAATTTCAGTTAAATTTCTCAGAATTTTTATATGGTCTCTTTTAAAGAATACGACAAAATTATAAACTTTGAGATATAATTATACTTATTTGCCGAAAAATGCAGTTTCATTTTTTAAATGCAAAAATATAAATCTTGCAAACACTGTCGCATCTTTTTTCCAAAAATTTAACAATGTATCAGTTTCAAGACATTATGTATTTGTAGGCATAAAGATTTTTGACGAAATATGGCACTTTTATCAAGAAACGAATGATCCCATGTAGCGGGGGGTTCTCTAGTTGGTGCCAAAAATGGCATTTTTGCATGGTGATCTTATATGAACAATTACCAAAGCTTGAAACAAATCCGAGAAGATTTTTGACATGATGTGTGCACACCTTAGATGGAATGCCCCATATTCATGTTCATGTTATTTCATTTAATGGAGACGCATAGTAGTTATGGGACGCATCAAAGTTTAGAAAAATTCTATTTCCAAAATCAAAAACTTCGCATCCATGGAAATTAGTTATTTTATGTAAACTTTACTGGAGAATACAAAAATGAAACAAAAGAGGTAGTGTTTGGGTCTTAAACCCTTCAAAACGGCAAAAAATGGTATGCATCATTATTTCCACATAATTATTATTATTATTGGAAATACTGTTTAATATTTTTCTTTAAAAGTTTTACTAATCACCACTAGTATAATGTTAGAATGTTCAAAATCGGATAAGCGGTTCAAAAGCATTTTTTTTTAAATTGAAAACTTTTAAAAAGTCGATTCTTGAGCAACTCTAAGACAGTTAAAAAATCGGCCTCCCTTTCTTACTTTTATCCTTGTTCTGGTTCTGGTTCTGGTTCTGGTTCTGGTTCTGGTTCTGGTTCTGGTTCTGGTTCTGGTTCTGGTTCTGGTTCTGGTTCTGGTTCTGGTTCTGGTTCTGGTTCTGGTTCTGGTTCTGGTTCTGGTTCTGTTTCTGGTTCTGGTTCTGGTTCTGGTTCTGGTTCTGGTTCTGGTTCTGGTTCTGGTTCTGGTTCTGGTTCTGGTTCTGGTTCTGGTTCTGGTTCTGGTTCTGGTTCTGGTTCTGGTTCTTGTTCTTGTTCTTGTTCTTGTTCTTGTTCTTGTTCATGTTATTGTTTGAATTCTAGTTCAAGTTTTTGTTAAGGTTCATGTACATGCAAATGTTCAGTTCTTTGTTCGAACTTATGCTTAAGTTGTTTCAAAACTGTTTGTCGCCTATTCTGATATTAAAAAGCGTGGGTTTTTATATTCAGTTAGGCCTTTCAAAGTATTTTTAGTTGTTCTCAGTGAAATTTGAAAACATTTCTAGGTAACTCTGAGCTTAATTTGGAATCTTTACCGGGCGTTCGATTATTTTGTTGTTATTGTTTTATAGAAAGGTTTTTCGGATCTTTTCTGGAAAACAACTCTTCTGCAGTTCTGAACTCCATTTGAGAAAGTCTTTTGACGTAGAACTATGTTTTTCCATAGTCTACCACATAAAAGTGTACATTGAATATATGTTAATAGAAAACTTGTCCAGTTTTAAATGCTGATAAGTCGGCTTGTTTTCAAACGATTATTTTACTCTTGCAGCAATCGATTAGAAAATTATGCACGCATTCGCTCAAATGCTAAAAATTTTTGGTTGATTTTGTAAATTAATGTAATATTGAAAATTATCAAGCCTAAGTGAATCGAAAATTATGAAAAAGGTCGACAGGATAATGTACCTCGTTAGTCGAGAATGCACTCTTTGGGTTATAAAACAGCCTCTTTTTGGTCAAACTAATAACATTCTTCTGTATGATGGTGGGACGAATCCGCGGTCCTACATTAGCAGTAGTGTAGCGAGTTGTGGCAGTATCAGCTGGCTTTCCGAATTTGCTTCCGGCTCAAATAAATCACTTGTCAGTTGGTCACATATCTCAGCAGCAGCGCGGTAGCAGCAAACGTTTCGATTTACCGGTTAAAGGCTTCGGACTTTTTCCCCGCGTTAAAAGTTTGCCGTTTTTTGGCTACAACGAAGCAAGTATTCTGTGCTGGATCCTAGCAATCTAAATCTGCCGTGACCGGCTAATTTACTAAGTGTGAAAACAACTTTTACAGTGTTTTGTCGGAGTGCCTCTATTCCTTCATTTGCGGAGCAGCGAATTGTTCTTCTCAAGGCATACAAACAAGTAATTGGAGATAATTCATTTTTTCGAAGTTGAGACCTAGATTTTAAAAGTAAATGATTTCTTTTTGTTCAGGCAGTGATTTCGTATTTTCGTATGCTTAATTCGCATAAGCCTTGAAATTAAAAACAACTGCAATAAAATTCGTAAATATTACATTTCACTCAAAATGTTGGAACGGCTCAACATGTTTTCATGCAAATATGGGAATGAGAAAATTTACACAGGGGCTTGACCTATTATATTATGTCTGACAATGACGCATTATACGACCTTAAGCTTAACTGGAGATATTTTTAGGTTTTTTTCCTGGCCTGTAGAATTATTTTTCGGCGATCATTTCATGTTTTTGGATACAATTTAGTATCTTTAGAAGTATTTTCCTATTTCTTCCTTGACAAATTTTAAGCTCGAATCGGAGTAACTCCTGGCTTTTGGAAGCGTTTTCGACGATTCTGAGCTATTTGATTTGGGAGGAGTCCTGTTGTGATCTCCTCTGGCCTCATGCAACGATTCATTGGAACTTATTTTTGATCCCATAAAACTTATTCTGGAGTCCAAAAATAAAAATATGATTCCGAACCATATTTGGTATCATGTTTAGGTTTGTTGGCCTGACTTTTGAAGGCGTTTTCTCGACTATGTTTTCTCCCGGTTCTGAGTTTCATTTGGGATATTTTTCGTATTTCTGGTCTAGAAATTGTTTCCGAATATTTTCAACCTAATTTTTTTTTATTGTTCTTTTCTTCCTTTTCTGACAAACGAGGCATTTTTCCAAGATTATGGGTTTGGTTTGAAAATTATCTATCCTGGTATTCAAGGCAATTCGGGATTATTTTCAGTGACAGCATTGTCTGTCTTTCAGATGCGTTTATTGGTAAGTACGAGTTAAAAAGTGGAATAACTTTTTGGGAATTTTTGGCCGAGAAAAATCTTCTGCAGATCTCCAGAGTTAGTCGAAATTTTAAAAAATCTAAGTTTTCCAAAGAAACAACAAACAAGGTCTTAACGAAGGCCATTAAAATTAAGTCGAAACGTTGAGAAAAATTTACACTTTTCAAGTTGAAAATAATGACAAAGTTTCATGGTCTTGTTGTTCAGAAAATCAATAAAAATCTTACTGTCAATTTCATATCTTTTTTACTGAATGTGTTGTATGTGCAATTTTTTTCCTTTTGCATTTTTTAAAAGCTTCAACTGACTGTAATGTCCCAATGGGTACCAAACCTTATAACTTTTACTTTTTCAATATTGATGTTTCAAGGTTTAGAACATTTTCTACTGTAAGAATGTTTATTTTAGAACAAAAACAGTGAAATAAATGTCTAGCTCGAGAAAAAAAAGTAGGAGGGTGGTATTCAAGACACGACCGCATGACGTTGACTACCGTATTCTTAAAAAAAAAATATTCCATTGAAGCAAATAGTATAGGGAATTGCAACGCTTCTTTTACAAAACTTCTGTAACAAAATTTCGAGGCTCCAAAAGGTACCAGTTTCCGATTATTTTCGTCCAGAATTCCAGCCATTTTAGTATTTTGCAGTAGCCATTTATTACTAACAGCCACCAGCATAACGGGTGAAACCGGCACGAGATGACCGGTACTATTTTGTCTTTCCTCCTTTCAGCTGCTAACACCTAGCGCTGTCGTGAAATTAACATCAACATGAACATGCATTTTTGCAAGGTTTTTTTTCCGCTAGCAACAGCAATTGTAAAACATAAAATTCAACTAACCGCTTCTATTATAAAACTGCGAGGCACCAAAAGGTGCCAGTTGCCGATTTCTTGTTTACTGGTTTTCGTCCAGAATTCCAGCCATTTTAGTACTTTGCAGTAGCCACCAGCATCACGGATCAAACCGGCACGAGATGACCGGTACTATTTTGTTTTTCCTCCGAGCGTCCGTATGTATCCGGTACGGTTTAATAATGAAACTGATGGAGTGAAATGTTCGAACGATACGTTTTATACCAAGGCTTCGTCAGATAAATAGAAAGAGGGATGGGCTACATAGATGATGAAATGGCAGAGACAAATGTTTCTTGAAAGCTGCGCCGGCCGCTGTCGTAATATTAACACCAACACAAACATGCATTTTTGCAAGGTTTTTTTCCGCTAGCAGCAGCATTTGGTAAAACAGAAAATTCAATTAGCCGCTTCTGTAACAAAATTTAGAGGCACCAAAAGGTGCCAGTTGCCGATTATAGTTTCCTGGTTAGTCCGTCCAGAATTCCAGCCATTTAAGTGTTTTGCAGTAGCCATTTACTACTAAAGCCACCAGCATTACGGGTGAAACCGGCACGAGATGACCGGTACTATTTTGTATTTCCTCCTTTCAGCTGCTATCACCTAGCGTCCGCATGTCACTGGTGCGGTTTTGGAATCAGAATGATGGGGCGCCGGCCGCTGTCGTAAAATTAACACCAACAAAAAGATGCATATTTGCAAGGTTTTTTCCGCTAGCAGCAGCATTTTGTAATAAAACAGAAAATTCAATTAGCCGCTTCTGTAACAAAATTTCGAGGCACCAAAAGGGGCCAGGTGCCGAATATATCCATTTTTTTGGTCAGTCCGTCCAGAATTCTTTCAAGATAGCGTCCGTATGTAGCCGGTACGGTTTAGTAATGAAACTGATGGGGTGAAATGTTCGAACGGTACGTTTTATACCAAGGCTTCGTCAGATAAATTAAAAGTGGGATGGGCTACGCAAATTATGGAATGGAAGAGACAAATGTTTCTTGAAAGCTGCGCCGGCCGCTGTCATAATATTAACACCAACACAAACATGCATTTTTGCAAGGTTTTTTCCGCTAGCAGCATCATTTGGTAAAACAGAAAATTCAATTTGCCGCTTCTGTAACAAAATTTAGAGGCACCAAAAGGTGCCAGTTGCCGATTATATTTTCCTGGTTAGTCCGTCCAGAATTCCAGCCATTTAAGTGTTTTGCAGTAGCCATTTACTACTAAAGCCACCAGCATTACGGGTGAAACCGGCACGAGATGACCGGTACTATTTTGTATTTCCTCCTTTCAGCTGCTATCACCTAGCGTCCGCATGTCACTGGTGCGGTTTTGGAATCAGAATGATGGGGCGCCGGCCGCTGTCGTAAAATTAACACCAACAAAAAGATGCATATTTACAAGGTTTTTTCCGCTAGCAGCAGCATTTCGTAACAAAACAGAAAATTCAATTAGCCGCTTCTGTAACAAAATTTCGAGGCACCAAAAGGGGCCAGGTGCCGAATATATCCATGTTTTTGGTCAGTCCGTCCAGAATTCTTTCAAGATAGCGTCCGTATGTAGCCGGTACGGTTTAGTAATGAAACTGATGGGGTGAAATGTTCGAACGGTACGTTTTATACCAAGGCTTCGTCAGATAAATTAAAAGTGGGATGGGCTACGCAAATTATGGAATGGAAGAGACAAATGTTTCTTGAAAGCTGCGCCGGCCGCTGTCATAATATTAACACCAACACAAACATGCATTTTTGCAAGGTTTTTTCCGCTAGCAGCATCATTTGGTAAAACAGAAAATTCAATTTGCCGCTTCTGTAACAAAATTTAGAGGCACCAAAAGGTGCCAGTTGCCGATTATAGTTTCCTGGTTAGTCCGTCCAGAATTCCAGCCATTTAAGTGTTTTGCAGTAGCCATTTACTACTAAAGCCACCAGCATTACGGGTGAAACCGGCACGAGATGACCGGTACTATTTTGTATTTCCTCCTTTCAGCTGCTATCACCTAGCGTCCGCATGTCACTGGTGCGGTTTTGGAATCAGAATGATGGGGCGCCGGCCGCTGTCGTAAAATTAACACCAACAAAAAGATGCATATTTGCAAGGTTTTTTCCGCTAGCAGCAGCATTTTGTAATAAAACAGAAAATTCAATTAGCCGCTTCTGTAACAAAATTTCGAGGCACCAAAAGGGGCCAGGTGCCGAATATATCCATTTTTTTGGTCAGTCCGTCCAGAATTCTTTCAAGATAGCGTCCGTATGTAGCCGGTACGGTTTAGTAATGAAACTGATGGGGTGAAATGTTCGAACGGTACGTTTTATACCAAGGCTTCGTCAGATAAATTAAAAGTGGGATGGGCTACGCAAATTATGGAATGGAAGAGACAAATGTTTCTTGAAAGCTGCGCCGGCCGCTGTCATAATATTAACACCAACACAAACATGCATTTTTGCAAGGTTTTTTCCGCTAGCAGCATCATTTGGTAAAACAGAAAATTCAATTTGCCGCTTCTGTAACAAAATTTAGAGGCACCAAAAGGTGCCAGTTGCCGATTATAGTTTCCTGGTTAGTCCGTCCAGAATTCCAGCCATTTAAGTGTTTTGCAGTAGCCATTTACTACTAAAGCCACCAGCATTACGGGTGAAACCGGCACGAGATGACCGGTACTATTTTGTATTTCCTCCTTTCAGCTGCTATCACCTAGCGTCCGCATGTCACTGGTGCGGTTTTGGAATCAGAATGATGGGGCGCCGGCCGCTGTCGTAAAATTAACACCAACAAAAAGATGCATATTTGCAAGGTTTTTTCCGCTAGCAGCAGCATTTCGTAACAAAACAGAAAATTCAATTAGCCGCTTCTGTAACAAAATTTCGAGGCACCAAAAGGGGCCAGGTGCCGAATATATCCATGTTTTTGGTCAGTCCGTCCAGAATTCTTTCAAGATAGCGTCCGTATGTAGCCGGTACGGTTTAGTAATGAAACTGATGGGGTGAAATGTTCGAACGGTACGTTTTATACCAAGGCTTCGTCAGATAAATTAAAAGTGGGATGGGCTACGCAAATTATGGAATGGAAGAGACAAATGTTTCTTGAAAGCTGCGCCGGCCGCTGTCATAATATTAACACCAACACAAACATGCATTTTTGCAAGGTTTTTTCCGCTAGCAGCATCATTTGGTAAAACAGAAAATTCAATTTGCCGCTTCTGTAACAAAATTTAGAGGCACCAAAAGGTGCCAGTTGCCGATTATAGTTTCCTGGTTAGTCCGTCCAGAATTCCAGCCATTTAAGTGTTTTGCAGTAGCCATTTACTACTAAAGCCACCAGCATTACGGGTGAAACCGGCACGAGATGACCGGTACTATTTTGTATTTCCTCCTTTCAGCTGCTATCACCTAGCGTCCGCATGTCACTGGTGCGGTTTTGGAATCAGAATGATGGGGCGCCGGCCGCTGTCGTAAAATTAACACCAACAAAAAGATGCATATTTGCAAGGTTTTTTCCGCTAGCAGCAGCATTTTGTAATAAAACAGAAAATTCAATTAGCCGCTTCTGTAACAAAATTTCGAGGCACCAAAAGGGGCCAGGTGCCGAATATATCCATTTTTTTGGTCAGTTTGTCCAGAATTCTTTCAAGATAGCGTCCGTATGTAGCCGGTACGGTTTAGTAATGAAACTGATGGGGTGAAATGTTCGAACGGTACGTTTTATACCAAGGCTTCGTCAGATAAATTAAAAGTGGGATGGGCTACGCAAATTATGGAATGGAGAGACAAATGTTTCTTCAAAGCTGCGCCGGCCGCTGTCATAATATTAACACCAACACAAACATGCATTTTTGCAAGGTTTTTTCCGCTAGCAGCATCATTTGGTAAAACAGAAAATTCAATTTGCCGCTTCTGTAACAAAATTTAGAGGCACCAAAAGGTGCCAGTTGCCGATTATAGTTTCCTGGTTAGTCCGTCCAGAATTCCAGCCATTTAAGTGTTTTGCAGTGGCCATTTACTACTAAAGCCACCAGCATTACGGGTGAAACCGGCACGAGATGACCGGTACTATTTTGTATTTCCTCCTTTCAGCTGCTATCACCTAGCGTCCGCATGTCACTGGTGCGGTTTTGGAATCAGAATGATGGGGCGCCGGCCGCTGTCGTAAAATTAACACCAACAAAAAGATGCATATTTGCAAGGTTTTTTCCGCTAGCAGCAGCATTTCGTAATAAAACAGAAAATTCAATTAGCCGCTTCTGTAACAAAATTTCGAGGCACCAAAAGGGGCCAGGTGCCGAATATATCCATTTTTTTGGTCAGTCCGTCCAGAATTCTTTCAAGATAGCGTCCGTATGTAGCCGGTACGGTTTAGTAATGAAACTGATGGGGTGAAATGTTCGAACGGTACGTTTTATACCAAGGCTTCGTCAGATAAATTAAAAGTGGGATGGGCTACGCAAATTATGGAATGGAAGAGACAAATGTTTCTTGAAAGCTGCGCCGGCCGCTGTCATAATATTAACACCAACACAAACATGCATTTTTGCAAGGTTTTTTCCGCTAGCAGCATCATTTGGTAAAACAGAAAATTCAATTTGCCGCTTCTGTAACAAAATTTAGAGGCACCAAAAGGTGCCAGTTGCCGATTATAGTTTCCTGGTTAGTCCGTCCAGAATTCCAGCCATTTAAGTGTTTTGCAGTAGCCATTTACTACTAAAGCCACCAGCATTACGGGTGAAACCGGCACGAGATGACCGGTACTATTTTGTATTTCCTCCTTTCAGCTGCTATCACCTAGCGTCCGCATGTCACTGGTGCGGTTTTGGAATCAGAATGATGGGGCGCCGGCCGCTGTCGTAAAATTAACACCAACAAAAAGATGCATATTTGCAAGGTTTTTTCCGCTAGCAGCAGCATAAACATCGGAAACAGAAAGTGACAACAACAATAACAACAAAGTCAGATCGATTGTATCCGTTAGTGTCGACTGTGCTTGGGAAGAGAGGTAGTGATTGGCTGCGCGGTATGATTTAGACAATCGATATTAATTACCAATTTTTCAATAGTGTATCTCAAACAATAGTTTGTTTTTGTTACATAAATTTAACCGTAAAAGAATTTCTGATCGATTGATGCCAAAACCTCGAAAACCTGATTATAGATGACTGCAAAATAAGCGCTCAAAACCTGACCACTTTTCTCTGGTTTTCCCTGGTTGAATTACTAGATTTTTAAATTCAGGGGCCTAACTTCGATATAGACGTTAGTCAACGTCAAAAGAATAATTGTATTTATAACACAATAACGACAAACTTGTTACTTTTTAGAAATCCTTCAATTTGCTCTCAATGGTAATTCTTCATATTTACCAGCCATAATAAAATTAGGAAAAGATAATTCTAAAATTCGCTAGGTTAACTTGCTATTTACTCTCTTTTACGGACTTTCGGAGAAGCAGATCGCCGCTGCCAAAAAGTGAAATAGAACCTTCAAATCAAATCGCCCAACCGCGTTAACGCGATTCCATTAACCGGTTCGGAGGCAAGCAAAATAGACCGGGCGGTGGCGCGGCACTGCAAACAAAAGTAGGCCATTTTCTCGAAAATCCAACGTCAAAGTCTCCTTAGGTCGGCGCAGTATTGTTTTTTCCTCCCCTTCTGTTTCCTAATTTTTGGAGCGACCTAACAAGAACAAATAAAAGTGAGCCGAAGCGAACCGGGTAAACAACAGCCGCCGAGAATAAAGACAAACACAAACCCAGGGAGCGGGTTTCCCACCTTCGTGCGCATTGAGCCGGAAATTTTAAATTCGAAATGAATACATATTTAATGAACTCCTAACTGGCAGCCCACGGAGGAAAGAGATTGCACGGGGCGATTAAGGTGTAGTAAGGTGCGACCGGTGTTGGGAATTCAGGTAACGCCACCGGTTGTGCCTTGAGATCCATGATTGGCATTTTGAAGTTTATGTAGAACTCTGCGAACTGATGCGGCTGAAGGAGGACAGGGAGGCACAGGCAGGTGGTGTGGTGTGAATAAAGGAGCATTAGGAGTGGAAGCAATTATTGTAATGGCTGCCATTTGGAGGGCTTTTGCGGATAGATGTTATCTCTGTAATTGATTGTAGGATGGATGTGAGGATTATACTCAGAGTGTAAACATTACACTGCTGGTAGCGCTTAGAGGCAATTTTTCACACGACGATGTTAGTGACTTAACACGATAGCTTAGGGAATTGATTTACTGTCTATTATAATTCTCTAACATTGTTTGCTGTACGGTTTCAGCATCAGCAAATTTTCAACAGTACGTAAAGAGTTCACATATTGCATCTTTTGTGTCATAAACTGAAATAATTTCCCAAATCCCTACGGCCTGCTGTGATTACACACCTTGCTGAAATTGCGTATGAAACACACCTTCGTCGGTTACCAGCTGCCGCCCTGCAATCGTCTGCTATTCATGCCCATTCTCACGGCCTACTAATCCAATTCTCCCAGCGCTCTGAAATATTCATTAACTACCGCAGCCCCAGGACCGCTACAACCCGACTTTTCCCCACCTCGGTGGGGCTTTCACCCGAAATAAAAGGAAAACAAGAATGTTCATGAAAAGAGATGAGAATGGAGACCCTTCCTTCTCCTCCCACACCAACACACACACACACACACTGGCAGCATCCCTCAGGTCACGTAACATGCAAGCTGCTCTCGGGTGTGCAACCTATTCACTCGAGCGAAGGACGGCCTCCGAAAGTCGAGAAAATAATTTATTAACCTGCAAAACACTTTCGACCTGCTCATATTTTTCCCCTTCATAAACCTCAACCTGTTTCTTTGCGGCGGCGGGGATGAGAAACCGACGCCACGGCCGCCGTCATCATCATGTGTCTGTACGGCGGCGTCCATTCAGTTTCCAGCAGCAGCAGCCCAACACAACGGTAGAAAAAAGAAATGCCACAGCCAGAAACTAATTATGTTCCAGCTGGTTTCTTATTCGACTTTGTCTTGCTTGTTGGTACCGTTAGTAGGTATAGTACTCTTCTTGGTATAGTAGCGGGAGTAGTAGGCCATTATTTATGCCCTGGACGCGTGCCTTCAGTTTATATAACCACATTTCCGCTTATACGTGATAATTTATCATATTTCTTGCACCACCATGGCATGCTAGATTCTATCCCCATCCGCAGCCTACCGAAGCGCGCTCGTTGAATCATAGCATCATAGCAGTCCAAATTTGTAATTCAATAATTCATCGAGTGCAGCGCAGTGCTGCTGCTACTGCTGCTTCCACTCTGGGAAGAGAGAAGTTTCCTTGATTGGCATGCTTCAGCGAAAACTTTTGCCGGAAGAGAAGTACTGCTGCACATCTTAACCGCTATTTGCCTTTGGCTAACAAAAATCTAATTCCGACATTGACGTCGGCGTCGTTGGTTTGCGTTTTTTTTTGTTTGTATGCCGGATCATCATCGTGGCGGTGGCGGTGGCAGCATGCCGAGAGATGAGGTGATGACTTGGTGCAGTCAGGGCTAACGGCTGCATTTGACTTTTGTCGACGCGCTGATGATGATGATGATGGGAGGGATGCAGTATTTTTCCGGATCGAAAAATTATCGCTCATCTTTTGGATCTGCCGCGGGAGTGGGTTCCATCCTACATCGGATCCGCGCAGGGTTGCGGAATTTTGGAATGAAATGTGAACTTTTGAAGCATTTGTTTCTTCGTAGTATTACAGATATAACAACAAGGCGCTTAATATGTTGACATATTTTTTATTATTTTCACAATCTTTGTAATCAGTCAAGAATCATTTGAGAATTATTTTTAAAATCTTTATGACATCATTATGGGACCATTTGAAAATCTTTTTAAATTTCTTTGAGAATCATTAAAAAAACCTTGAGAGTTATAGAAATAATCAATTTAAAATCATTCACAGTTCATTTTAGAACCAGTTTTGAGTCTTTTAAGAATATATTTAGAATCGCTTCAAAAGCATTTCTCAATAATTTGATATTCGTTTCATAATTATGTAGAAATCTTTTAATATATAATTATTTCCGAATAATTTTAGAAACACTTTGGAGTAATTTTAAAAAGATTCGAGAATTATTCAGAATCATCAAAGGAATATTCTGCAGTGTTTTTTGAAGAATTTTTGAATCGTTCTAGTAGAATTTTTGAAATCATTGTTTTATCATTCCACAATTTATTTGGAGCTTTTTAAGAATCATTTTGTTTATATTTATTGCATTATTTCAAGAAATAAGCTGTTAATGTCGTTGGGATCGACCTGGACAGTGTAAGTTAGGCGACGAAAGTATTTCGGGGCAGTCATGAACACTCAGCAGGATTGTGTTGGTCATATAGCGAAATCCTGCCGTCGTTGCAAAAGTGATGTGAGACCAAATAATGAACATTCCTCCACGGCTACATAGGGGAACCGCTCCCATATTCATCTCAGTACCGATATTCATCTCATCACGCCTTTTTGACCAATGTATCGTCAAATTTTACCATATTTTCAACGTAAAACTTTTAGCCATTTGAGAAAATCGAAAAGCAAATAGATTTACTTTCAAAAATTTGTAGAAATTTGACGGTAAATTAGACAAATGAGAGAAATAAGATGCACCAACCTGTTGAGATGAATAATGGAGCGATTACCCTACGACAAATACGACAGACGAAGCATTTATAGATTGGCTAAATGTAAATTCTAAACATCACAGCTGGTTCTTCATTACACCATGTACCTAGATCTTGGAACTCTTTTTTTCCAATGTTTAGAGTAAGTCCTAATTGTCGATTATTTTTGTTGATAATTACTTTATAGTGTTGTCGGAATGTTAACTAGTCATCCAAAACAACACCAAGGTCAGAAACAACAGTACTTTTTTGCGACACGCTGATAACCGTACATTTTGAAATGCTGTTAGTCGTACTGTTATAATCACACCAATTCGCAAACAGGTTAAGCAGCTGTTGTTGTTTCAGGCAGTTAGTGTCTATGCATCATAGGTCCTAAAAGGCTGCCCTGAGGTACCCTTGAATTATTCCGAAACAAAATCAAATGTTGTGAAGTGGAAGTATAATTCAGCCCACACAAAGAAGTCATGCCACAATAGTTTTCCATGTTACGCTTGCAACCTATTTTGAAAACAGGGATGATGAAAGACGATTTATAACTTCGAGCTTAGTACAACTACGTATAAGTGTCCAATTGGTAATGCATACGTCTGTAATCGCAGCGTCGTAGTTGCCTCGAAGGAAGTGAAATGCGTCGACGTCGAACTCAATGATAAAAGTCTGTTTTATGTGTTTATGTAAGCTAAGTATCAAGGCAGATGATGAGAGTCAACGATAATAAGGATATCAGATGCAGCAGTTACATCAAAAACAAGACAGGTAATAAATAATGATTGACGAAAATCAGATCAAGCAGGAGAATTGTGATTGTGAACTGAATTGTTTGATACAAGCCATGTGATACCATACCACCTAGAATGCAGGAGCAGAGGAGGGGTGTCAACAATGAAGTAGTTTTCACGTGGGTGCATTGCGTACAAATTTGGTAGAATATAAATACCAACAATTACAACTTTGGAATCATTGGAATCAACTTTTATGCATAACTGTTCAAGCGAACATCTGCGAGTGCTCCACTAATGATTTTAGACTTTTAGAGACCACGAACGTTTTGATAGTAAAGCAGCAAGAGTGCCAGGACAAAGTCATTGATAGACCATGGTCAGTTGATAGACTATGAAAGATAGGACATTGAATAGAGCCGAGAAATCCATAATCTTAACCATAATTCTAACTGGGTTGGGCTGACCCCCGAAATCCAAGAATATAACTGCAGAGCTGTTGCGGAATGAACCAATGTTCGAGATACCAGTATTTGTCATAATATTGTCAATCGCATTAAAACTAAATTAAAAATAAATTAAATTCGCTACAACACACAGTGCACAGTGGTCCAATATGGCAAAAAGTGTAACTTCATCCTAGCTTAAAAGTGTCTTCGGAACAATTGTTGGTATGAATGACCCGCATAATCGCAAATTGTCAAAAAGTATGAAAAGTTTACTATACTAAAAATAAAAAAATAAATAACTTTTTTGTGTTAAGAGATAGAAGAATAGTTTGTTCAGCAAAGTTGTAGAAGATTCAAAAATATGGAACTTTGTTGAACAAATAAAAATCCTATCTTCTTTCGATAGAAAGTTAAAAAGTATATTACATGGACCTAACATAAAAGTTAGTTTTTTGTACTTAACTTTTTTTTCACCTATCGTTTATTTAACACGGCACAAATACATTTTATGTTTAACGGCGCCAATTATATCTAATGACCTAAAATCTTTAAGCAAATTTTTTATCCTCGCTGCCGACTACGAGCTCAAATTAAGTCTACCTTAAAACTAGCATACACTGGGGTCGCTTTTTACGCGGTTGGTTGTACCGCATTTAAAAGATTAGATTAAGCATACTTATACTAAACTTATTTGATACCGCGTACAAATGATCTTCCGAATCGAGTAAAAATAATCCGCGTTATTGTAGAAATGTCCCATTAAAACAACCCGCGTAAAAAGCGACCCCAGTGTATATTTTTCAATCAATGTTTTGTAGTTGAATGGTCGTCTGATGATCGTCGAATGGCCATGAATATGCAGCATGTATGGATTTGTTATGCTAAGCCACGATGCCATGAGCTGGGACAGGGGCCTGTAATCCTCGGGTCCTGGAAGTATTGTGCGGGGTTCAGTTGCTGGTTATGGTTCGTTGTTGTTGTTCGCTGTTGTTCAAGCCAAGATATCACGAAAGGCCTCGGGTTCTCAGGTCCTGGCGGATTCGTGTAGGGTTCAGTTGCTGATTCCAACTAAAATCGAGGTCTATGACGTGTTCTTGCCGTTTTGTTGAATGTGGATGGAAAGGAATGGGACTGGACTGGGGCGTGGATGGGTTTCAGGAAAATGTATATAAGGGACATGTAGGGTAGGTCACGACTCGCCAAGACATCAAGTTATTAATTTAGATCTGGCGTCACGGTGTACAGGGCATAACCAAACAACGTGCTCTATGTCGTGATAACCTTCACCACAGGCACAGATACCACTTTCCCCGAGCCCAACACGACGGAGATGCGCGTTAAATCTATAGTGATTGGACATAAGCCGGGACATCACGCAAATGAAATCCCGACCTACATCCAACCCCTTGAACCACGGGTTCGTCGATACTTTGGGGATTATGGAATGTAACCACCTTCCCAGTTCCTCTCTGGTCCAAGAATTTTGCCAACTGATGATCGTATTCTGACGTACAAATGCGAAAAATTCATTAAAAGCAATTGGTCTTTCATAAATATCACCGTTTGTTGCGCCCACCTTAGCCAAAGAGTCCGCTTTCTCATTGCCCGGTATCGAGCAGTGAGAAGGGACCCACGCTAAGGTAATCTGAGTAGATTTTTCGGATAAAGCACTCAGATGTTCCCGTATTTTCCCCAGGAAATACGGAGAGTGCTTAACATCTTTCATCGATCGGAGAGCCTCAATGGAACTGAGACTGTCCGTAAAGATGAAATAATGGTCCGTGGGCATTTTTTCGATAATCCCTAGGGTGTACTGAATTGCAGCTAATTCTGCGACGTAAACAGAAGCAGGATTATCGAGCTAATGGGAGACGGTTAAATTGTTATTGAAAATACCGAAGCCAGTGGACCCATCGAGAAGTGATCCGTCAGTGTAGAACATATTGTCGCAGTTGATGTTTCGATATTTATTGGAAAAATTTTTGGGGATCTGCTGCACGCGTAAATGATCCGGGATTCCACGAGTTTTTTCTATCATGGATGTATCGAAAAACACAGTAGAATCAAAAGTATTTGATAAGTCGACACGATATGGAATATTCGAAGAAGGGTTAATATTTTGGGACATGTGATTGAAATACAATGTCATAAAACGGGTTTGAGAATTAAGTTCGATTAACCTTTCAAAATTTTCAATCACAGGACGGTTCAAGACCTCACATTTGATAAGAATACGAGAAGACAGGCTCCAGAAGCGGTTTTTCAATGGAAGTACTCCAGCTAAGACCTCCAAACTCATCGTATGGGTCGACTGCATGCAACCCAAGGCGATACGCAAACAACGATATTGTATTCGCTCCAGTTTGATCAAACGTGTGTTTGCTGCGGAGCGGAAGCAGAAACACCCGTACTCAATGACAGACAATATCGTTGTTTGGTAAAGCCTTATAAAGTCTCCTGGATGAGCTCCCCACCATTGTGCGGTTATTGTACGAAGAACATTCACTCTTTGTTGACATTTTTTCATCAGATACCTAACGTGACAACCCCAGGTGCCTTTAGAGTCGAACCAGATACCAAGATATTTGTGTACCAAAACCTGAGAAATCGTTTTACCCATTAATTGTGTTTGAAGCTGAAAAGGTTCATGCTTCCTAGAAAAAACTACTATCTCAGTCTTCTCCGGAGAGAATTCGATACCTAGCTGTAAAGCCCAAGCAGACAAGTTGTCCAAGGTATCTTGCAATGGTCCTTGCAAATCGGCAGCTTTGGCTCCTGTAACAGAGATTACACTGTCGTCTGCAAGTTGTCTTATCGTGCATGAATTTGCCAGACATTCGTCGATGTCATTTACATAAAAATTGTAAAGAAGGGGGCTTAAACATGAGCCCTGGGGAAGACCCATGTAGCTAATTCGAAAAGTTGCCAAATCGCCATGCGTAAAATGCATGTGCTTCTCGGACAACAAATTGTGCAAAAAATTGTTAAACATTGGAGAAAATCCTTGTCGGTGAAGTTTACCCGAAAGAATGTCAATAGAAACGGAATCAAAAGCCCCCTTAATGTCCAAGAACGCAGACGCCATTTGTTCTTTGCGAGCATACGCCAGCTGAATATCTGTTGAAAGCAACGTAAGACAATCATTCGTCCCTTTGGCACGGCGGAAGCCAAATTGAGTATCTGATAGTAGACCATTTGATTCGACCCAATGGTCTAAGCGACGGAGTATCATTTTTTCCATCAATTTCCGGATACAGGATAGCATTGCAATCGGCCTATAAGAGTTGTGATCAGAAGCTGGTTTCCCTGGTTTTTGGATGGCGATCACCTTCACTTGCCTCCAATCCTGCGGTACAATGTTTTGCTCCAGGAACTTATTGAACAAGTTCAACAAGCGCCTCTTGGCATTGCCGGGTAGATTCTTCAACAAGTTGAATTTGATTCTATCTAACCCAGGCGCGTTATTGTTACAGGACAGGAGGGCAACTGAAAATTCTGCCATCGTAAAAGGGGATTCTATCGCGTCGTGGCCCGGAGACGCATCACGAACAATATTTTGCTCAGCAACAGAGTCCTGACATACTTTCCTGGCAAAATCAAATATCCACCTACTTGAAGACTCCTCGCTTTCGTTGGCCGTTACGCGATTTCGCATTCTTCGGGCTGTGTTCCAAAGAGTGCTCATCGATGTCTCCCTCGACGTCTCGTTCACGAACCGACGCCAATATCCGCGTTTCTTTGCTTTAGCCAGGCTTTTAAGCTTGGTATTAAGCTCCGAATACCGTAAATTGTCGCCAGGTATACCTCCCTTCTGGTAGGCCTTAAACGCGTCGGATCTTTGCGTGTAGACATCGGAGCACTCTTGGTCCCACCACGGAGTTGGAGGCCGCTCTTTGATCGTTACGCCGGGATATTTCTTCGTTCGGGCTTGCAACGCGGCGTAGAGAATCAAGCCCGCGAGGAGGTTGTATTCTTCAAGTGGTGGATGATGTTGAATCGACTCGACCGCTTTCGAAATCATTTCCTCGTATGACTTCCAATCGACATTCCGTGTGAGGTCATATGGAATGTCAATTGGTCGCATGCGAGTTGACCCGATTGTAATTGAAATAATAATAGGCAGATGGTCGCTACCGTGAGGATCGAGGATTACCTTCCATGTGCAATCCAACCGTAGCGACGTCGAACACAAGGATAGATCCAAAGCGCTTGGGCGCGCTGGAGGTTTCGGGACACGTGTCATTTCACCGTTGTTTAAAATAGTCATGTCGAAGTCATCGCAAAGGTTATAGATTAAAGAGGAGCGGTTATCATTGTAAGGGGAACCCCAAGCCACACCATGAGAGTTGAAGTCTCCCAAAATCAAACGTGGCGAGGGAAGAAGTTCTATTAAATCAAAGAGCAGCCGTTGCCCAACCTGTGCTCTGGGAGGAATATATATTGAGGCAATACAAAGCTCTTTACCTTGTATTGTCATTTGACATGCGACAACTTCGATGCCTGGAATCGAGGGGAGGTTAATACGATAGAAAGAATAGCACTTTTTAATCCCTAAAAGTACTCCTCCATATGGGGTGTCTCGATCAAGGCGAATAATATTAAAATCATGGAAGTTGAGATCAATTTTTGAAGTAAGCCAAGTTTCACAAAGGGAAAATGCATCGCATTTGTTTTTATTTATCAAAACTTTAAACGAATCAATTTTTGGTAAAATACTTCTACAATTCCACTGTAAGACAGAGATAGAATCCTTCATATACGCAGTTGAATTAGGCATCAAAGGATACAATCGCTGCAAGGAGGGGCCATTGGGCAGTCAACTGCTTCAAAAATGATCTAACTGTTGGGAGAAATGCTGTAAGAAAAATTTTAATTGGATCGGGTACATTGAAAGTTTCAAAAATCCAGTCCACAATGTCAGAAAAATTGACCAGTCCAGCATTTGATTTATCAACTGGATGTGCAAAAGGAACAACTGGGGTTTTAGATGTTCCAGGAAGTGCTGGGAACTCCTTCTGGGACTTTAAATTTGCAAGCCCAGGAGGAGTTTGCTTCGGCTTTTCCGCAGCACTTTTAGATTTGTTGTGGATTCTCCAGGATTGGCGTAGGACGTTTCTGCTGGTGGATCGTCAGAGTCCGTTTCATCCGAAGACAGCAGATCAAAGGGGTTCGATGTTATGGTAGAAGTGGTCACGGTCTTCTTAAGAATTTCAGCGTAAGAACGCTTTGAGCGCTCCTTAAGAGAACCGTTTAATTTTATCTCTGCGTTGTATGTACACCGGGCATGTGGAAAGCTCATGCAAATTTTCCCCGCAGCGAATACACTTCTCAGCGTTTACACTGCAAGAATCTTCCGCATGAGTCTCCCCACACTTGCCACACCGTGCCTTATTGCAGCAGTAGGCAGCTGTATGACCTAACTGCTTGCAATTGGTGCAATTCATAACACGGGGTACATACAAACGCACAGGCAGACGAACCCGGTTAATCGAGACGTGGCTAGGGAGAGCAGATCCGGCTAACGTAACGCGAAACGAGTCTGACGGAGTGTATACTTTTTTACCGGAGACGAGCGACATGGACCGTAATTGCTTACAGTCCAATATCTTCGCCTCAGTATTGGAATTCTTGAAGTTTCAACCGGTTGCGCTCAGGATACACTTGACAGACAGACTCGAATCGGTTATCACACCGTCGATCTCCACGTCTCGTGCGGGTACATACACGCGATACTCGCGTGTAAAGAGCTCGGAGCAAGCTATATCGTTGGCCTGATCCAGATCATTGACCACGACACGGAACTTGTTTGGTCTGACTTTTGCGATTTCGGTCACGGCCTTGTATCGTGACGTCAGATCTTTCGCGATTTGTAGCGTGTTCAGTGATTTTCCTCCTGGTTTGGGCCTCATGTAGAGAACCAGTGGACCCGTTGATCCGTCTGGGTAAAGCCTGGGACGAGGATTGACTAAAGCAGGGACAGACGGAGACTGAACAGGAAGGACAGGGTCGGGTGGGTTCGGAGACGGGGGATCGGGGGATCGGGGGCTAAGGGATCCACATCCTTTGCGCTCGAACTAGCACAACAGTACAGTGGCAAAGAAACACGTACCTCTTCTTCTTTGTTGTCTTCAATAGAACAATCACCGAGTCTTTCGGTGCTGGAACGGGCAGCTGCGCAGCGACTCCACTAAAGCACAATAGCAGGATGACCTTCACTGCGGATTATCGGATTATCTTCACACCGCACTTCGCACTCTATGAAACGCGACCGGGTAAGCAATGCCTTTTTCGACCTTTTCTACACAATATCGGTTTTATAGCGAGAGAACCACTTAATGCGTCCGTTATTGACGAGCGTTCGGGACGGAATGAGTACTTAACTTTTGTTAGTTGCATTTTACACGCAAGTATTGTTCGAAAGAATTGTAGAACGGAACGAAATTATAAGCGGGCTTTATCTAATCGGTTTCTGATTCTCTATAAGGTTCTTGGAATAACTTGGGATTCAATTTGAATGCTTAAATTAGTTTGCTATTTGATCACATAGATGGCGTTGCGATGTCAAGTTTTTTCTCTTATACGGTAGCGCTTTGAAGTTTTCGACAAAGTTGTAGATCATAATATTTTAGAACATTTCGTAGGAGACACACAATTTGTATATCTTCAAATTTATAAAATATACGAATTTTTGTAAAATTTGTTTTCCTAAAACGAAAAAAAAAAATAATGACTTTGTATAATCGAGCCCTGAATAAACGACTATAGGGATAATCGAGTTAACTCGTGCTTAAAAACTTCGGTATCCGGCAGAAAAGGACGAAACTACTCAATTTCTATCGAAAAAAAAATTTTTTTTTTTTGAAAAATAATTCGAGTGAAGTCATGGTATTACCTCGAACAGAAAGTGAAATTAAGATAAATTTCACATAAACCCGTTGATCTCTGGTTAGGACTCTGCTTGAACCGGTATGAGCGGGCGTCTTGGTCAGAGAGCTGCGGAAGGAAAGTGTGGAGGTAGCGGCCATACAAGGGGTATTGAATTATCAATTTTTGCACCACCACAATAATGATGAACCGCCTTAATAAGGTTGGAAGGATTCAACAATAGAATAACAATTTGTTCAGCCGAGAAGCGTGATCAGACAGAACTAAAGGTATTATTAGTTAGGTATGTTGATTTGCTGACCTAAAGGTTATGGGCCCAGAAGCGAAGTTTGCCTGTGGTTACTAGCACATAGTTTTTTTTTTGAGTGCAAGTTTAGGCAGTACTTGTACTGGCAAAAACAGGACTCCACCGGAAGTCACCAGGAGCCCGCAAGGTTGGCTAGTGATTGTTTGATCTTATTTCAGATACATCGAGGGTTATGAAAAAAGTTGGGTACTTGATGAAGAAGATTGCCAACACTCCTCCCCGCAGCACCACTAAGGACGGCGGATGCATGGGAATGATTTCGACCTTCAAGATTGTGGTCACTAAGGACTATTCCTTCTGGAAGGTGCGGGTAATCCACAACTTGAAGCAATGGGGGCTGCTACACTGCCTGGAGCTGATCCCACCAATGTACCTGGGAGTACGCAGAACAAAAACCTGGCCAGGAAATCCTTTGCCTGACCTGAATATTTCTATACTATACTTCTGTACCTTCTGATCGACTCTGATTTTCAGATCAGGCAAACAAGTTTCATCGTTTTTCGAAACTGTCCATCTTTGTTTAAAATTACATATAAAGCAACTCAGTTGATAGCTCAGAGAATCAGTGTTTCTTGGAGGACATTTGATTGTTTCTTTAAGCATTGCTCAAATCACCCGAATAAGATATTTCTGGAGAAAGTTTAGCTCAATCTGGAGAAAAAACAAATTTTCGCAAGCAGTGTATGAAAAAAAGCATGATAAATGCACTCATTTAATAAAAATAGCAGGAAGGTGGTATCCAAAGCACGACCGCATGTCGCAGGACTACTTTTTTTTATATATTTCGATGCTTCGAAGAAATCATCTTCTGCTGATCCTTCGCTCGTTTCTGGGAATTGCGCTTATACATCATAGTCAAGACGTTCTACAAATTCTCAATATATTGGTATATTCACTAAATGAAACAACTTTGCAAACAACTATCGCTGTAAAATTGTAATACATAAATTTGGCGTCCGTATGTCACCGGTACTCAAGGCCTTGAGCACGGCTTGCGAAGGACCCGGAAACCCACTGGTCTACTTCAAAGATATCCAATCTACGATCAAGGTGGTCGAGAAAGAGTGGGACATGATCCGCTTGAAGTACAGTTTAATTTTCCATATCACTGCTCACATTTCTCATTACTTTTTAGGATTATTTCATAATCATTTTCGAATTATATTGAAATCATTCCAGAATCATTGAAGAATTTCTATCATTACAGAACCATTTAGGATTCATTTTTGAATCATTCCAAAATTCTTGTAGAATAAGTTCAGAATCATTTTAGAACCGTTTTGAAATAATTCTGGAATCGATCCATGATCATTTTGTAATCATCATTGAAATATTTTAGAATTTTTTAAGAGTTATTTGAATCTTTTGAAAAACATCTTGGATTTATTTACTAATGATTTTGGAATTGTACTGACATGATCTTTACATCCTGTTTTTGATATTTGAAACATTTTAAAATAATCTGCAATATCGCAAAAAAAAGCGTTAAAAGAGACCAATCAACGTATCTGACAAAAAAAATCCGCTCGAAAACAACACACTGTCTTCTATCGAAAAACAACATCATCGATTCGATTCACTGCAAACGGTAATTGATTTACCGGCCTGACACACCTTGTAAATTCAATCTGTCTCCCGTGTCGAAGAAACGACAAATTCCATCAATCCTATCCAATTACTTTAGAAGCAAAAATACAGAAACCACTACCAGCAATCACCTATCCTGTGCCTTTTTCCTTTTCAAACCCCTCTTCCTCTCTCCCCACTCTCTTTCTCCCCACTCATCATCTAATTCGCGTTGTGCCTCTTGTTTGTGTACGGATCATTCCTATTCGACTCTCATTTTGCGCCATCCATATTCCTTACGAAGACATTGGGAAACGGTGCTGCTGCGATCCTTGGCTCTGCTTGCCCCGAGGGGGGGACGACGACGACGACGGCGAAGGACGCCGCATCAAGCGGCGGCGGCGGCGAAGAGGCGTCCAAAGACGAGATCAAGTCACGTCCTCACTTTTGCCTAGGCAAGAAACCGATACGTTCTCGTTTTGCCGTCGTACATCGGACTCGGAAGGATTTCGCTACCGCAGTGACATTTAGTCGCGTGGTAAGATATTAGACGAGCAAAAAAGAAAAGATGATAGAGCCAGAGAGTGGGGCAGGAAAACATCATCTTCACCCCTTCTTCTCGGATGCGGTTAGCCGTTGCTCGTGTTCATCCTAGTAGGTCGTGCTGGGCCCGCTTAAGGATTATCAAATTTTATATATGCAGTCTCGGGTTCCGCCTACTGCCACTAGTTTTTCCTCTGTTCTTTAGGGCAGGGAAGGGCATAACCAACGACGACGAAAGGTCTATTATTTTTCGCAAGCAATTTTTTTTCCTGCTTCTTTTTCATCCGATATCCAATGTGTGATCTTGAGTTTATTTTCGCCTCTATCGGCTGATGCATGAAGAGAATATTGGTTGGAAAAATTTTTCTTTGTTCATTCATCATTTGTTTGGGAAACGTGTGGGAGATCTCGATCGGTGTAAGGGTTTCACTTATGTGTACGTATTCAGTGACTAAAAATGATTCGAATCTAAATTAGATCTATTAAAGAGCGAGAGAGAGGACAGAAAAGTAAATACACCGGACAAAGTTTTTTCGTGCACATTTCTCAGTTTTCAATTAAGGTGAATTAGCTTCGTGTTCGATTGACTGTTGCCCCCGTAAGAGAACCAAATGATGATAGGTTTCTTTTCTGTTGTTGATATTCAATAAGAATTCGTCTCATGTGGGGGGGGGGGGTTTGCACGTGTATCGGAAGATGATGACTTGAATAATAAATGGGTCTCCAAAAAAGCTACCCTTCGGGGCTTGATGTTTGAATTACGAGACGTGTTTCGGTTGACAGCCGAACCTAGAGGCTTTCGGAACTGTCATCATATGGGACGGGGCTGTTAATAAGGTTGAATGGAACCTAATTTCCTCACCGGTTACTACCGGATGTGACGCTCTCCAAACTAGGGATGACAAATGTGTTTACTTGGCAGCCCCCTGACACATTTTGCACTTTTGCTAATTAAAATGTTTCCTTCTGCTTACCAGGCTGGCACAGATACAAGCAAGAAAATAAATTTTGCGTTTAATTATTATTTGCCCTGATTACTCATTATCACATTTAATTAAATTTGATTTAATTAAGGTTATTACTAGATTCTCGAGGCGCCCCGGAAGAAACAGAAATGAGTAAAAAAAAGAGAAGGAAAAGAAGCAAACTAGAAACAAGAGAACCCATTAGCGCCGAATGTGATTGTGTGTGATTGCCTGTTGGTTTGTCTATCTGTTTTCTGCGGCTTCACGAATGGGCAAACCCGAGAAGCCATTATTGTCCCTATTATTATCGTTATTACTGAAATGAGTCTAAAAATGAGCCTCCGACACCTTTTTCCGCTTTGGTTGGCCCATCAAGTGGCTCGGTGGAAGCAGTCTCGAACAGTCAGACGCATTCAATTTTCTGGATCTTATTAGCTTTAATGCTTCTACCCCCCGTTCCCACCTTCAATCTCAATCTTTTCTTGAAAGCGCTTAATTACAATTGTACCAGAACGAAAATACGAAAAACAGTGCTTTTGCGGACGACAAAGTAGGCGCTGATGACAACGCAATGGCCACTGGAAGAGTTTCCAGCTCAGTGACGGTGACGGTGACGGTGTGGCGCGTTGCGGCGCACGGCTGCTGTTTATGAAAATCTTTACGCCGCGCTTTTGTTGAAATGTTCTCCAGCCGAGAGCTGGCAAAACGGAGTGACGGTGTCATGAAGTGACTTTTATTACTTCTCGGCGGCTCTTTTTCCTGCAGTCAGTTCCGGATGATGGGTGAACGTAATGCGGAACGTGTGTGTGAGTGTGTGAGTAGGCGTCCGCTGGTTGAATCGGTTGGACCGTTTACATACTGACGCGTTCTGCGTTGCGAAGACGATTCGCCTTGCCGTTGGTTAATGTACAGCGCTAAGTAGACCTGTACATTAACCCGCGGCAAGGCGAACCGTCTCCGCAACGCAGAACGCGCCAGTATGTAAACGGCCTTAGAGTCAACGCCTGCTAGGAGCGGAAAAGATTATAATATGGGTAAGCAATTCGAGCAGAAAAATCAATTATTGTTGAGAAAAAATATCAATTACATTTCATGTATAAACGCAATAGCTATGTTTTATATTAAAAATACAAAACACATTCATTACAATACAAAGCTGCAAGCACGATGAAAAAAATATTAGGATATTTGTTGCCATGATATTGAGAAAATGTCAAATAAATCGAAAACGTCAAAAACAGCAGTTCTGTCAAAAATATCTCAAGTGGTAAAAATGTGAAAAAATGAATAAAAATGTCGAAAAACTAAACAAAAATACCAAAACATGTTAAAAATGCAAAAAAGGTTAGCAAAAATGTCACATATGTCAGAAAAGTCAAAAATGTCAAAACCGTAAAAAAATTACGTCAAATATGACAACAATGTCAATAGTTTATGCATATAAAAATGAAGTTCTGTCTGTCTGTCTGTCTACCCGATTGATCCACGTTGACTTTCAAATGACTGAATTTAACGGCGTAAAAATTTGTATATTGGGGTTTTTGGGGCTTGAGCAGGTTTTTTCGATAGTTTGAGACCTCTTCCTCCTCTGGAAGGGGGGAAAGGGAGGCTGCCTTACAAATGTAACATTATTTCTACATAACTTGAGAACAAATCATACGAATGGAACCAAATTTGCGATGTGGATGTGCTAAGAAGCAAAAAATATTTCTGTGGTAGTTTGACAGCCCTCCCTGCTCTAAAAAGGAAGGTTCCCAAAGAAACGAAACAATTATATCTGTATAACTCGAGATTTAATCAAGCAAATAGAACCAAATTTGGCGTGTGGTAGTCAATTAAGAAGCAAGAAATATTTTTGTGGTAGGTCGACACCCCTCCGTCCTTTTGAAAAGGTGGTCCCCATACAAGTGAAGCACGAATTTTTGCATAACTCGTTGAATGAAAAAGAAAAAATTTGAGGCGAGACGAAATTTGCCGGGTCGGCTAGTGTCATATCAAAAATGCTAGAAATGTCAAATTTGTCAATAAAATGCCAAAAATGCCTTGAAATATCAACAGATTTCAAATATGTCATGCAAGCCATATAGATCTAACAAAAATTAACAAATAAATGCCAAATATGTCAAAATTAAAAATAATGTCACATCAAAACTGACAGAAAAAAACAACAAAAATGTAAAAATAATCAATAAAATTGCCAAAAATGATGAAAATTGTCAGAAAATTTCAAATATGCCATGAATGTCGCAAATGCCAGAAAAATTGGCAAAAATGTCAAAATGATTAATTTTGTAAGTAGTTCCACGAATTTCAAAAATGCCAAATATAAAAAAATTTCAAAAAACGTAACAAAAATGCTATAAAAACTACTAAAAACGTCGAAAAAATTTGAATGTGTATATGTAACTGTCAAAATAAGTCAATGATGTTATAAATGTCATTTAAATTAACAAAAATATCATGAAAATGCCGTAAAATATCATAAGTCAATAATGTCGTATATGCCAAATACAACATAAATGTCAAATCTAGTAGAAATGTCATATATGTATAATAAATATATCATAATAAGCTATGATGTCAAACATGTGTGTCATAAATGTCAAAATGGTAAAAATAACTAATTGTCAATGATGTCAAAAATGTCGAAAGATGGTTGAAAATAATAGAACTTTGATAATGCTGAAAATGTCAAAAATGTCAAAATTGTTAAAATTAACATAACAGTCGTAAATGACATAAACGTCATAAATGACATGAATGTCATAAATCTCATGAATGTTACATAGGGTGATCGTTCCTATATTCATCTCATCACGCCTTTTTCAAATTTTACCATATTTTCAACGTAAAACTTTCAAAAGAAAATTAACAAAAATGTCGAAAACAAATGAACAAAAATGCCAAAACATGTTAAAAATCTAATACTAATACTAATACTAATAAATAGATTTAATTTCTAAAATTTGTAAAAGTTTGACGGTAAATTGTACAAATGAGAGAAATAAGATGAATGTAGGTGCAGCTAGCTGTTGAGATGAATAATGAATACCCTATGTCATCAATGTCATAAATGTCATGAAAATCCTAAATGTCACAAATGTCATAAATGTCATAATTGTCATGAATGTCATAAATGTCATAAATGTCATAAATGTCCTAAATGTCATAAATGTCATAAATGTCATAAATGTCATAAATGTCATAAATGTCATAAATGTCATAAATGTCATAAATGTCATAAATGCCATGAATGTAACAAATGTCATAAATGTCATAAATGTCATGAATGTCATACATGTAATAAATGTCATGAATGTCATAAATGTCATAAATGTCATAAATGTCATAAATGTCATAAATGTCATGAATGTCATACATGTAATAAATGTCATGAATGTCATGAATGTCATAAATGTCATAAATGTCATAAATGTCATAAATGTCTTAAATGTCATTAATGTCATAAATGTCATAAATGTCATAAATGTCATAAATGCCATAAATGTCATAAATGCCATAAATGTAATAAATGTGATAAATGTCAAAAATGTCACAAATGTCATAAATAACATAAATGTCATAAATGTCCCGAATGTCATAGATGTCATAAATGTCTAAAATGTCTTAAATGTCGTAAATGTCATAAATGTCATAAATGTCATAAATGTCATAAATGTCATAAATGTCATAAATGTCATATATGTCATAAATGTCATAAATGTCATAAATGTCATGAATGTCATAAATGTCATAAATGTCATAAATGTCATAAATGTCATAAATGTCATAAATGTCATAAATGTCATAAATGTCATAAATGTCATGAATGTCATAAATGTCATAAATGTCATGAATGTCATACATGTAATAAATGTCATGAATGTCATGAATGTCATAAATGTCATAAATGTCATAAATGTCATAAATGTCATAAATGTCTTAAATATCATTAATGTCATAAATGTCATAAATGTCATAAATGTCATAAATGCCATAAATGTAATAAATGCCATAAATGTAATAAATGTGATAAATGTCAAAAATGTCACAAATGTCATAAATAACATAAATGTCATAAATGTCCCGAATGTCATAGATGTCATAAATGTCTAAAATGTCTTAAATGTCGTAAATGTCATAAATGTCATAAATGTCATAAATGTCATAAATGTCATAAATGTCATAAATGTCATAAATGTCATAAATGTCATAAATGTCATAAATGTCATAAATGTCATAAATGTCATAAATGTCATAAATGTCATAAATGTCATAAATGTCATAAATGTCATAAATGTCATAAATGTCATAAATGTCATAAATGTCATAAATGTCATAAATGTCATAAATGTCATAAATGTCATAAATGTCATAAATGTCATAAATGTCATAAATGTCATAAATGTCATAAATGTCATAAATGTCATAAATGTCATAAATGTCATAAATGTTATAAATGTCATAAATGTCATAAATGTCATAAATGTCATAAATGTCATAAATGTCATAAATGTCAGAAATGTCATAAATTTCATAAATGTCATCAATGTCATGAATGTCATAAACGACATAAATGTCGTAATTGTCAAGAATATAAAGAATATAAAAAATGTCAAAAATGTCAGAAATGTCATAAATGTTAAAAATGTCATCATGTCAAAAATGTCAAAAATGTCAAAAATGTCAAAAATGTCAAAAATGTCAAAAATGTCAAAAATGTCAAAAATGTCAAAAATGTCAAAAATATCAAAAATGTCAAAAATGTTAAAAATATCAAAAATGTCAAAAATGATAAAAATGACAAAAATGTCAAAAATGTCAAAATGTCACAAATTTCAAAAATATCAATAATGTCAAAAATATCAAATATGTCATAAATGTCAAAAATGTCATATATGTTAAGAATGTCAAAAATGTCAAATATGTCAAAAATGTCAAAAATATCAAAAATGTCAAAAATGTCAAAATGTCAAAAATGTCAAAAATGTTAAAAATGACAAAAATACTTAAAAATGCTAAAAATGACAAAAATGTCGCAAATGTCATAAATGTCAAAAACGTCAAAAATGTCAAAAATGTCAAAAATGTCGAAAATTTCAAAAATGTTTAAAATGTTAAAAAAATGAATCCTTCAAAGAGAATGTTAAGAATGCCCAAAATTGTCATTAACTTTGTAATATGTCATGTAAGTCAAACATGTCTAAAAAATATTAGCAAAAATATCAAAAGTGCTAATTTTTTTTTAAGGTTGACCAAAAGATTATTTATTTCTTTTCAAATATGTCAATTTTTGAATATTTGTAACGTTTGAGCCAATTATCTAATTTTCAATTGTTTGGACACTGCTGTAGCGTGCGAGAGGAGCCTGAGGGGGCGATCCCCCCTAGCCTCATCTAGGGGGTGACACCCATGAAAAAAATTGTCATACGTGTTACCTTCAAGAAGGTGATTTCCGTGGAATTAATTATCAATTAGGTGAAGGTCGCGCTGAAACTCTCGAAAATTATATCAATTTGCTCCTTATTGTATAACCTCACACAATGTTTCAAAAATGGGTAGATTTAGTGCAACGTTGAACGTGCAAACTCTCACAATTTTTATAACAAACTGATTTCATTCACCTAGGAGGAAAGGGGTGACAACCAAATTTTTCGCCTCGGATGTCACCCGGTCACGCTACGCCTCTGCGTTTGGTGTCAACGAAATTAATGACCTTTTCGAAGAAAAGTAACAGACTGTACTTTTAATAGCAAAAACCATGCGAAAACTATCATACAAATGGATGTTAGCTGCTTCGGAGGGTTTGAAAACCAGAAGATTCTTTCATTTATAATAGATTCTTCAAGAAATTTCTTATAAAAATCCAATTTGTACGGAATTCGTTGCTTTATTTTAGAGACTTTTAATCTCTTATGTGCAGCATAAACACCATGCGTCTCCATTAAAAAAAGCTATTGCAAAGCCGTATCGTGATACGAGCCTATATTTGACGTTTTGGAGATTTTAAGACCTAGGAGACTCTATGGTTTGCTATTCTATTTGGATTCTTCGGGAAATTCGTCTTTAAATATAAAATTTTTAACCTATTCTTTTCTATTTCGAGAATTTTTTTTTTCGATTCTTTAGTGTCCACCATAACCACCACGCGTCTCCATTGGAAAAAACTACTGAAATGCAAAATTATCCTTCGATTTCCTGGGTTTTGAACCTTACAAAATGCCAAGATACGATTTGGATTATGATACTGCATTTCAAATGCTTTTTACAATGGGGAAAAAACTTCGGAATCAAAAAAAAATCTAATAACAAGCTCTCGTGGGTCTCAAACCCTCCAGTACGGTGAAAACAAACATACATCATAAACTTCGCATAGTTATTGTTGTTCGAAGTACAGTTAGATTATTTTTTATTTCCTAAGTCCTAATATTTACTTTCAATTCAATGCAAAAAATTTAAAATTTTTTAAATTTCAAAAGAGGCGATTTTCTGTGCAATCTTATGACAGAAAGAGTCTCTCTTAGGACCAAACAAAAAACGCATCTTAAATTTCACATTAAAAAACAACATTTCTGATAGGTCTTCTAGCCAAAAGCAAAGCCTTGGTGCCATCTTCCGATGCGGAGCTCGACCACCTGTTTACTACACGCAGACTTCGTGGCCAGCGAAGTGTCAAAGTGTTCAAGAATTTAATAAGCAATGTATTTTAAAAAATGTTTCAATAAATTTATTACTCCCTTGAGGAAGGCCAAGTTCAAAGACCGAAACGTCGGACATAAATCACAGTGACATTTTGAACCACCGTTAAGACTGAAAACCCCGTATTTTCCTATGAATCAAACGACAGAGTCCATGGTTTAAAAAACGGCAACAAAAAAATAGTTTGTATTTGTTTTTACTTCTCTTCGAAGGCAAATTGATTATTTTTAATTTGATGTCAAAAGGTTTAAAATTTGTTAAATAGCCCGAAAGTTACATTTTTTTAAATCTGTATTTGAAAAAAGGCGATTTTTCGGGTAAGTCTATAACAAAAGTGTTTATCTAAAGGGAAAAAAATGCGATTTTAAAATCTTTTAAATAAAAACAACTATAGCATTTTTAAGTACGATTTTGCATGAAGTTGCTGAAAATGTCACATATGTCAAAAGTGTCGAAAGCGTCGAAAATTTTGAGAATATAAACAGTATCCACTATGACAGTATTATCATGTCGAAATTTTAATTAATTTCAAGAGGTGAAAAAATCTCTTCATTATTATAGTAACTGTCTTTTTTGGTGCAACGAAAATTGATTTGACAGTTTTATTTTGGCTTTTGAGTTATAAAAAAATTTATTTCCGTCTTTTGAAAATGTTAACGCATCGTCAAAGCAGAGGAACCATCATTTCAATCAGATGTGAACATTCGCACAGCACTTGACTGCCAAATTGCACAATTCGGATCAAAACACAAACCATTAAACACTGCAATGTTCTTTAATTCCACCATTCCACCATTGCGGGGCCACACATTGGCCTTCTTCCAAATCGCTACATTAGGCTAGCAGTCCCAGCTTGGGTATCAACTTGTCACAATTGTTCCGACAGCCGACGGTCAACCTCTAGCTCGAAGTCAGTCTGTGGCAACCATTTGGTTTTGAAAAATATGCCTCCGTTTTCGTTGCGCTCCAGTTGTTCGCATTTGTGACATTTATCCATCGACATTTCACCCTCCCCTTTCGTCTTATCACGTCTGTTCGGTTCATGTAGTACAACAATATCAATCCGAAGCGATCTGCCAAAAGTCATAGCCAGAAAATTAAACTAATAACAATTATTTCTCCAAGCCTTGTGTGTGCGCCCGGGTAGTCACACCAGAGAGAACCGGGGGGGTTTATGGTCGTCGTTGTAGGTTTCCATCACGCGACGCCCAACTTTTGTTTTATTGTGCAGCAGCTCGAATGGGCGCCAATTGGCGCATAGCATTTTGAATCCGCCGATTACTTTTTTTCCGACACCCCCGCCGCCAAAAGGGAGGAGAAAACTATCCCAGCAGTGATGGTGGTGGCGGTATAGAAGGGCCGACAAGATTATGAAATTTTCCCTCCGGTCCTACGAGCAGTAGTGGAATCCTCGCTCGTAGTCATCATCATCGTCATCCGCGTTGTCGTCGTTGGCATCGTGAATATGGCACCAATTCTGTGCAGCACGCGGATTTGAGCTTCCGCAGTGGCACGGAGTACTAACAAAAAAAAAAAACAAAAAAAAAATAGACAACAGCCATAACAAGCTCTGGTGAAAATCAATAAACCGGCAAGGCAGCAGCTAAACAGCAGAATCAGCCGACAATTTGAAGAAACAATTGAGCCGAAGAGGCACGAACAAAGCGAGAGAAAGAGAACGGTTGAATAGACACGTGAGCCGAGATGGAAATCCATAAAATAATTTAAAATAAACTCTAATTGTGAAAAACTATTTTGAAATTCATGAGTGTTCTTTTGTTACGTCCGTCGAAATGGGGGCGCACTGGCGAAGTTGTTGGGATTCTGCCGGAGGAGAAAAGAAGGCTCAAAGGCAAAGTGTGTGTCTGTGTGTGTGTGTGTGTGTGTGAGGACGAAGACGAAGACGTCGCGCTCGCGTGGGAATAGTTATTCCTTCACTGTCGGCTGCCGGGTTTGTGTTGTTGATGTTGCTGTTTCTGCTACTGCTGCTGCTGGTGCTGCTGCAGTACGGAACGGGAAACTTTCAATCCGTAGAAGAGTGCATCACAAGTTTTTGAATTGTGCGAGCGAAAAAGAAAGAAACGATGATTTATTTGCCTAACATTAAGTGCATTTATTTGGATTTTTATGCCATCATTTGGAGGGGCAGGTTGCGGGTGTTAAAGATGGGGGGGATTGAGGGACGGCGGTGCAGAAAGCGCTAGATAAAGAAGCGTGATTTGGCTCCGGAACGAGTTTCAGATTGTTAGCCGGAGTGAAATATTATAATATTTCTGCATGATTGAGTTGTTTCCATGGCGAGAATTAGTTACTTTTTTTTTTCGTTTGCCGTGCGACGGTGGAACCGTTCGGATCATTCCGGCGACGATGACACATTCTTGAAAAGTTTTTCCACTTTTTTTTTGTTATTTGTTTTTGTGTTAAAATCGATGAAAACGGGGTAACTTTAGTGCGCTTATTGATCAGCGCAATAGTGTCGGTTGGTGGATGCATTTTCCAGTGACCTCCCGATCCTGGTGGTGGGATACAACCCGGGGACAGTCGACTGTAGAGAGTCGCTTCCGTTCGTGGAAGTGGGCGGTCATTAAAAATGAAATATTACCTCTTTGCATGAGTGGTGGATACACATATATATATATTTTTTTGTTTCAACCAGAGTCCAGCGCAAACTTGATAAATTCCAACAAATCATGGTTGGGGCATCGGTGCCGGAATCGGCACCGTTTGCTGGAGTATAATTTTGAAGCACGGTCCAGTTGTCGCTGTTTTCAATTTCGCCCGGAGAAAAAGTTGACTCGAGATTTCACCGAAGACCTGATAGTTCGAAATATTATTCTACGTGTACCTATAGATTTTAAAATGACACTCGCTGAGACCACGAGGCCATATTGACTTTACGTCATTGTTTATTATTATATAGTGAAAGTGAATTTTAACTGCAAAGCGATGATTTTTAAAAATAAAAACACAAACAGATTTTAGCATTGACAGGAAAAACATATTCTGAACTAGGAGTATTTTCATAGTGAACATCTTTTTTTGTTTACAATACAAACATCAATTTGGCATAGAAACATTTCAACGATTTGATGCGAAATCTTTGGCGACCTTTTGAGATACTTTGCGTCTCCTTTTTAGAATTTTAATGGAGACGCATAGTTATCTGTAGGTTAATGTTAAAAACCTGAATTAAATTATAAAATTTTGTGCAACATTAAAAGCCGAAATCGAAAGCAAAACTGTGACCTATGCAATGATATAAAGCTCGAAAATCGAGCTATGACATTGCAACCAACTGTGACTAAGGTTGGAAAGAGTTTTGCGGTTTCAGTCAGACAAATGAGCCCAAGTAACAAAATAGGTTATATCTGAGTTTTTTAGAGCTAGATAGAACCAAAACATAAAACCTTCAATGCCGACCACGCGGCTATAACCACCTATTAACAACAGCTATATATATGTGTCATGGCTAGTTGGCCCAGGTTTAATGCAGTCATCAAAACTTCATATGCGCTCCATCATAGGGCCAGATGTTTTTAACAGGCCGATTTGCCTGCCATAGAATGGCCTCTAAAATTTTAACTGAGATATATTCTCCAAATTAAATGTGAAGCAATAAATTTTATCTTGGTTTCATTTCTCAATGCCAACATTATATTCCGACAGTGCCGTGAAAACAGAAGTGTGTTAGTTGTTTTTATAATGATTAGTGTCATTTGAACCGTTTTCGTGCAAGTAAAAACGCATGCCGTGAAATATTTATGGTGAAACTAGCCACAAATTTTATCGTAATCACCGCTCGCCGCCGTAATTCTGTAGAAAATTACTATTCAATCAAAATTTAATTCCTATGAACTAGAGTGATGATTGAATTATTGCCATGATTGGTCTTATTTTGTTAAATGTATGACTTTATCTATCATTCGAATTTCAAAACTACTCTGTGGTATCGGTAACATTGTAAAACAAAATGCTGATTTAGGATTGAATTTCATAATTCCGCATTTTTTCATTCAAGGCGACATGTTGTTTTCGGATAAACCTTCGAACGCTCTCAAAATCCTTCATCATAACTGATTCTCTTAATTTGATCAGAACATAGCGTATATTAAATCCAATACGCCTATCACGGTATTCAACTGCCTAAGTTATGATCATGAAGTTTTATTTTAGCCACAATTATAGTCTGCAGATTTTTAGTTTTATTTGGTCATCAGAGGGACTATCATACAACTTCATGCATATGACGGTTGGCACAGGATGGCTGTAAAGAATACTTGCGAATCATATTTTGTGGCTATCAAATAAAACCAAATTTTAATCAAAGTCTTTAATGTAAGTTAACATAAAGCGAAAACAAAACAGTCCTAAGTCGTTGAAGCATGTTGATTGTTACTTGGGAAGACACTTCTACCTCTGCGTAGCCGCTACTCGAGATGCAGATGAAAATAAAAACCTTTCTTACTGTGTATTCCCAAAATGTGCGCAGTTAACGCACCAAAACAAGGGAATTGAAGCTACTGCTTTTTGGTTACGACTACGAATACTTTTATAATCTTTTTGCCGACTTTTTTTTTAGACTGACTACAGCACAACGATATCTGCCTCGTATTCAAATTGTTTCGTCAATCGTCTGACCTGTTGCTCTTCGCTTTAACTTGGGAATCCACCATCTGTTTGTGGATTTCAAGGCGGCGTACGACTTAGTCAAACGACGCTCGAGCAATCAACGTCATGCACACGAATGGCGGACGAGCTAAAGCAAGGAGGACGTGCTTTCAAACTTAATATTCCACAAAGACAACACCATTACAAAATCACACTTGGCTTTTCAGTTAATATCGATATAATCGGGAGCAACGGTTGAGCTATGGAAGAGGCCCCCAGGCCTTTTTAGGTAGTAGCTCAACATCAATCCTAACAAACCAAAGTAAATAGTAGCTGACGGAGAACGTGGAGACGTATTGGTTCTGAGGTGGAAATAGATGGGGGAATCTTCGAAGAGGCTGATAAATTTATGTACCTTGGTACCTCAGTTGCAACTGCAACTAGGACATTCTACAGACTACGTAACCAGCTGAAGTTCCGCAGCCTGCAAACTTACACTAAACTAGTGCTGTGTAGAATGCTGTTCCTCCCGGTTGTCTTTTACGGCCATAATTGGAGCGTAAGGTTCTGGATGGAGTGTGGTGCGGACTAAAAAATTTGACATTGTTAAGCCGAAAAAGGCAGCAGATTGCAGAGGGCTGGGCATGCAGCCAGAATGCCCGACGTAAGTAGCTACCCTGCGCTGTCGGAAAAACACACGAGCTGCTTTGATGTCGGTACTTTCTAACACAGTGCGATGGACGTGAGAGTCACTGTAAATGATGAAGGATCTGTCAGGGACCTTTCGATTATGATTTAATATTAATGATTCGGGATTTGGGGCTTAAGATTGAAGATTTGAAACTTGCGATCCCTGATTAAGAATTTGAGATTCACAGGAATTATGGTGCTAAACTTGGGACTCAAGATTTAGGATTTGGGAATTCTAGTTTAGCAACTGGATTTTCAAACACATCAAGCTGCTGTAGTTTGCATAGAAATATCTCGTGTGGCTGGTTGAGGTTGGAAGAGCAACATTTTCATCGTGAAAGGTTCCGTCAACACAGGATTGAAATTGAAGATTAGTGATTTGGGATTTAGGATTCGGGATTAAGGATTTAGTATTTGCTATTTGGAATTTTGAGTTTAGGATGAAGTGCGATACGGAATTACCTGCTTGAATTCCAGAATAAGGATCATGAATTGAAGATTTAATATTAAGAACTCAGGACTTAGGACGTAAAATTTGGAAGATTTAGGATTCAGGATTGAGGATTCAGGATATGGAACATTTAATTTGTGATATTGAAATCAATATTCACGATTTAGAATTTGAAATTGAGGGTTCAGGATTAAAATTTACAACTTGAGTTCCACGATTAACGACTTGAAATTTATAATTCTTCTCTTAGGAAATAAAGTGCAGGTCTTAATCCCAACTTCAATTGAGATTGCTGAATTTAGAATTTATGATTTAAATTTTTTTGATTTGAAACACAGAACTCAGGATATTGAATCAGGGTTTCAAATCACTGAAAAATTAAGAATTAAAGTTTGGGTTTTCGGACTTATGATTTCGGAATATGGATTGTGAGTATGCAAGAATCAGCGTTCAAAAGTCAAAATTGGCTTAAGAAAACCTAACGGTAGTGAGCAATTTCATCAAACATATCCCAGTTTTGATGTTTATTCTAATTGTCATTTTCTATTTGGCTCCTGTGGGCTTAAGAAGCCAATTTGTGCTTCGATATAGGGCCACCTCGATATAACGTTACTTTATAAGATGTCTTAACATCAAAGTAGAGTAATTACTAGGGTGGGGAAAAGTGATCGATTTTCCAGAACCAAGTTTTTTTGGTTCCTTTTGGGGTCCCAAACAACCCTAAACTTACCTGAGGTCGTTTGGGTTTGTCTCCGCTTGACGCATTGCATTTCAAATTTGTATGAAAATTCATATGGGAAAACCTACTTTTTTGCATTTACCTTTCAAGAGAGCTCAATAATGCTCTAACAATGCACAACATTATGTAAAAGTATAGTATTTTAGATGCCCAACAACTTCGCAGAAGACATTGAAGAGCTAGGATGTCCCTTAGAAGAGCTATAGCTGTTCAAAGTTGAGTATGTCGATTTTAATGCAGAAAATCTTGTTTTCTGCCAACATTACCAATGTACCGGCGTCAGTAGGATTCCCAACAGCAGTAACCTGTCGTAACGAGTTTATACCCTCAGCTAGACCAAGCAAACAAATTCAGGTCAATATTCTAGGCGTAAATAGAATCTACAACGTGTTTCAGAGGTTACTTCTGATGGAAATCTGACTAACGCCGGTACACTGGCAGTGTTGGCAGAAAAAATGATTTGCAACATAAATTTCGACATACACAATTTTGGAAAGCTCTAGTATTTTTTTGGCACACCCTAGCTCTTTAGTGTCTTCGGCCAAGTTGTTAGGCATCAAAAAACCTACCATATGAAGTCATTAAACCTATGGTTTGAGCCATTTTGAGCTCTTTAGAATGGTAAATGCGAAAAAGTTGGGTTTTCCATACAAATCTTCACATATATATTTAAAATGCAATGCGCCAAGCGAAGACAAAACCAATCGACTACCAATAAATTCAGGATTGTTTGGGGCCCCAAATAGAATAAAAAAAACTTGGTTCTGGCTTTCTGCTATCAAATTTCGTTTTTTCCATATAACGATTCCCCACCCTAGTAATTACTTTTGTGATATAAATTGTTTCGAAAGTTCATAGTGAGTTTTGAAACCGATAACTTCCATAACATTTTTTTTTTCAATAAAAGCAGAAATGTGTCAAAATTTAGAGTAATTACTCACCGGGTTCGTCACTGTAGCGTTTGCTAATGGGAAAACTCATTTAACCCTTTCCCGGCGGAGAGAAATCAGTTATTACCTCAATCAAAAAATTAGCTTCAAATCCTCATTACTCACTGGTTTAATTGATGTGCTATCTTCAGAAATAAAAAGTCTCAAAGATTGACAACAAGTTTTATATTGGTTATTATTATCCATCATGTGGTTATGCTGTTATTATCGTTTGAAATCTGACGTTACTTTGCCAGTTTCGTTTCCTATTTTACAGAATGCATCTCAGTATAGAAAACAAAGACGTAGTCCCACGTCAAAAAATAAGTTAACTATTCTGTAAACTTTGAAGTTTTCAATATGTTTCCACATTTTTTTAAAATAACTTAAAATTACTTTTTAACTGAGCAGTTCCACAAAAAATGTCCCAGTTTCAATATTTTTTGTCATTTTAGATTTGGCTTAAACTTTGCATAAACGTTTCTATAGGCTGAGAAGCTATTTAAAATGCTATTTTGGGAGGATAATTGTGATTATAAATATTTTCAGAGCCAAAAGTTTTTTGATCAAACATTAAAATTAATATAAAAAAGCTTATTTTCAAAAATCTTATTTTTTGTATAAAAATTACAAAAAAAATACCGAAGCGATGAAGAAATAAAAAAAAGTTATATTTTTTCAAAAGAAAAAATTCACAACATGTTTATTTTTGGAAGGACAATATTTTTATTTACAACTTTGCCAAACCCGATCAGAAAGACAAAACAAAAATGTAACAGAAGCTGTTAGTTTGTTATGTGAAAAACCTTTCAGGTTGTGTTTTAATTTTGATCCCGTTAGGTGTTAAAATAACAGAAATCATAACAAAAAATATTCTACTCATATCAAACTCATATCAAACTTTGTTACTAACGTATCAGCTTTCTAACAAAATTAGATAGCACATAGAACAGTATAATAACAACCATTGTTATAAACAACAGGTTTTGATAGAGATGAAAAAAATGTTAGATTTGTTTCAGAACAACTCCATTTCATGATTTGTTGTTATAACTCATTCAGATTCAATTTTGTTAACCAAAGTAAATGGGAAAATACAAAATCGTATCAAAATGTGTTATTTGTATCTCCCGTTGATAGAATTTTGTAATTTTTTAGTTATGCTCTTTTGATCGGGAAGGCACTATGCCAATCAAACTAACTGTTTCGATTATAAAAATATTTTAATTACCCACAGAGTGCCCAATTGGAGATTAAATTATTTTTTCAGCTAAATCGGTTTGTTTGACTAGCATAACTAGTGTCTCTGGTAAGGTTGTAGAAAATAATTTTGTCCTAAAAAAATATGCCCTGTGAGTTTCTGCGACACCAAAAATTATAAAATCTGTTTAATTATGATCTTATTCCGCATGTATGTACAATAAAGTATGAAAAATTTATGAAAAAATGAAGGTTTAAGAAAACTGATTATTAGTTATTGCGCAAATTGTAAATAGAATTTTCAGTAATATCATTTTCTCATAACCAAAATAACAAATAGATAATGGTTGTTTAATTTTTAATAATATTTCATTGTCTTTAACAAATATAACAATTTCCTTATCTGAAAGTAATTTAAAATACGCAATTCTGTTGAGTATATTCAAAATGATTTTTAATTTGTTGTTGAGTATCAAAATAAATAAAATTTGTTTGAGCAGTTTGATCATCTACGATAAATTTTTCGCTTCTAGTTATGGTAAATTGTTTACTCATCTAGAAATCATCTAAAAATATATTTAGTTGATAATAAGTGAAACCTTACTTCTAGTGATTTTGTCGAATGTCGAACAATATATAAACATCCTTCTTTCTTCCTTCAGTTCACGAACATCCAGGTCTTATATATTGTTTTTAAGACCAAAACGTTGATTTTTTACCGGTCGTTGAGTATTAAAATATACTTCCAGGAAAAATGTCATAAATCCCGACGCATTGCAAAATAGAACTATTATTCAAAAGAAATAAATGCCATATAAGGCAAAGCCTGTTTAAAACAAAAAAAAAAAAAAAATTCTTCGTTCGGATAAATTTGAAATATGTTTCAAAAATGTGATTGCGGTTAATTGATGACAGCTCTCAAAATTTCCGTGACACTTATTAATTATCAAGTCGTATCAAATAAATTTATTAATTAAAAATTGCGAAAGCTTCGTCTTGACTGAGCGGCAATAATAAATTATAAGTTAGAAAAAAGACTACGTGGTCTATTCGTAAACCCCCACACCCCCCGCGTGAATTTTCGTGGTCTTTTGATAAACCACCCCCCCCCCCCCCCCGTCTCCCTATATATAACTACGTGGTTTGGGTACGGCCCCTTTGAAACAAACCAAAAATTATTTTTCTTTCAACCGATCAACAGTTAGAATGGAATGGTTGTAATGCAACAAACAAATAGTTTTCTTTTTACTCAATTAAGTTATATATTCGTAATCATCCTCGTTCGCTTATTTCTCGTTCTTTCTGACCTTTCTTTCCTTCTACTTTGTATATTCGTGCAAAGTCAGAATCACTTTTATGCTATAATCTGAACTTGTTTTTGACATTGTAAAATTTTGTGTCCCCTAAAACAAGAGTAACATTTCTCAGTTATGTGTTCAACGAGAGCGAACCATGTACTTTTTATTCATTCATTGATAAAGTATACTTTTTCGGTAACACGTTTAAAATATTTTTGATAAGGTACCTGGCAATTTTGAAACCTATGCTGACTTTGAAGTCAGAGTGTTTTGAAACAATACTAAAAATTCAGGCAATTACAACTTTTTCTGCTTGACACATCGATCACTCTGTCTGCAAACTATAAGGCATGATATCTGGTCAGCCTAGTGATAGCAATGAACTATCTGAAAAAAAAACACATTTGAATACACTACGGTGTGCGAAGAGGACTCCTCTAACACAGAGAATCCGAAAAAACGCTTGAAAATTTTTACAAGAAATTGCTATGCCCTCCTAAACGAAAGACAAAAAGTGACCTCTTTAACCTTGTGCGCTGCAATTATAACCACATTTTGATGTACGTAAAAGTAGAGATCCTCAGAGGGAGAGATAAGCGATGAAAAAAACCGCTGATTTGGCAACTAGGTTTCACATATCAGAGGTGCCAGATCTCTTCTCAAAGCGCAATATTGACCAATTTTTTTAATTCGGCTCGTATAGCTGATGGTGACGGTGGAAGTCCTGGGGAATAACAAGCTGCATCACAAAAACCGTGAAGGTGTTAAATTTTATGTTTATGTTTAATTTTATATACTTTCATCATTATTCTGTAGACCATACAAAGGGTTTGTGAACCACCAGTTGAAAATCACTGTGATGAAGCAACTTTGGAGGATTCTCAATTCATGTTTTAGCAATAGAACATGAAAAACGTGTAAATATAAATATATTCTTTATAGAACCTTATTGCAATACCTTTAAATGTGTTACCTTTCTTGTTCGTTTGGCTCGAATTTTGACATGTTCGTTTGGCTCACAACACTCTCTTCGCATATCTCTCCCTCTGAGTATTGCTACGTAAAAGATGCGTAAAATTTATTCCTACAAACAAATTACTAGATACCTTGTAGCGCATTTGGACGGCTTCATATTCCTCAAATATGACTTCAGTGATGACATGAATTAAATGCTCTGCGTGAATAAAAAATTCCTCCCGCATGATGTTACGGTTTTATTTTTCTATGTCTGACTTAGTATTCCAGATATCTGTTGAGATATATTCAATTTAATTTATAGTCGCAATGAGCACAAACCAAAATAATGTAATAATGTGCATCGGAAATTTGGTCCGAAATTTAGCGAAATTTCGTAATCGTCGAAATTGGAAGTTTAATTTCGCGAAATTTTAGGCGGAATTTAGCGAAATTCAACGAAATTTTTCTGCAATTACGCGAAACCGAAATTTCGCGAAATTTCGGAAAATTTCGAGTTTTGCGAAATTATACGAAATCATTCGAAATCTCGCACAGCCTTAGTGTATATTCATTTGATTTAAAATATGCAATAAGCTTTCGTGTAACCTTCGTAGTTTTTCGCCAATTTAAGTGACCAGATTTTTCCACTCATAGCTCAGATACACATCAACAACAAAACTACACAATAGAATATGTATTCCGCGCACATTCGACGGTCTCCCAGTATATGCAGGGCACGAGATAGATCTTATTTTGTCCTTTTTCATCCAATATTTGCATATTTTTGAGTTTTGTTCTGTCATAGCACCAAACACATATATTTTAAAATAAAAATCGCGAAAAAAAGGTAAAATGGGTTAAAATAACTCACTCCAATGACCCAAAAGTGAACGAAATGATGATTATTGTTATATGGATTTTATGATGAAAATTGCAAGAATAAAGACCCGGATTTAAATAAACCATCAACTTTTCACAAAAGATAAGTTGATTTCTAAACTGTAAGCTTAACGAGGTTTGTCACTATAAACGTTTAGGCACGAAAGTCACACGAATAAGGTGAAATAAATCATTATAAAGAGCATTTTATGATTTTACATATAAAATGATATATTTCAGGTTGCCAACCCTGCGGTGATTGATTAGTGTGAACTCGAGTTCGTTTATCCCAACCGTACAACGCCTTGTCCGTTTAGTTATTGTTAAAAAAAGGCAAACCAAATTCAACTTTCAAATATTATTCTGATGCTCTTCAGCCCATTGTCCCGCCTAAGATTCCTAGTCCTGTTCAAACTAGAGTGGAGCTACCATAAATGTATTATTCAGAGAGTATTTTTTTTTTCGAAGAACTAAAGTGTTTTGTTTAGCAAATAATAAAGTTCGCTAGATCACACCATTTGTTATACAATTCGCTCAAACTTCAAAACATAATTTATATTCAAATTCGCATGGCTTTAGAATACTACATCATGCTGTAAATACACATTTTGAGCTTGAGGTAGAACCGCAGGCGGTACTGGTTTTTGAAGTAGAATACTTTTCTCAGGAAGTTCGGCTACATAGGGATGAGAAATGAAAATCTAAAACCGAAAAAAGTGAAAAATATGTCCAATTTCAAATGCTAATAAATCGGTTAGTATTCGATGGATTTCCTTCGTTCTTGCAGCAATAGATTGGAAAATCTTCTAAGATTCTTCCCAAAATAAGATAATTGTAATTTTATTATTCACACTATTGTACTATTGAAAATAGTCAAGCCTTGTCAAAACGAAAAATTCGACCTCTGATTGGTCGTTATATGCTTGCTTCCCAAGCACGGTCGACAAAATCATATACCTTGAAATTGAAAACATGCTATTTGGCCTATATAAGAGCCTGTTTCAGCCGGAGCCGCTCATAATAGTTCTAGACAGCGACAACAGCAGTGGTCCTTCCTTAGCAGCAGCACTAGCCCTGTGGTTGGTCACCACGTCTCAGGAGCAGCGCGGTTTTTCTCAACGTGTGTCGCCAGACAGCCATTATTCCCCCCGTGTTGGGGCAGCATGAAGATTGCCATCAGGAAATTCAATTTTGGAAATCAAAATGCCTTTTTGAAGTTAATAATTTTTGTCAAGGCAAGCAGGTATTCTGTGTTGCATCCTAGCAATTTAAATTTGTCGCACCCGTCTAATTTACTGAATGTGGAATAGCTTCCACAGTGCATGTTGTCCGTGTATCTTAATTCCCCCAATGTTAGGGCAGCTCAAAGGTTGTAATTAGCAACCGATTTTGAACCGCAACATGCTTTTTTGAAGGCAAATAAAAAAATAATTGAAGGTTAATAATTTTCTGGCATCAACACAAGCAGATATTCTGTGCGGGATGCAATCAAATTCTGTTGTAGTTGTCTAATTTTTACTTTATTTAGTAAACTCCCCTCTGTAGGGGCAGAGCAAAAGCTGCGATCAGCATAACCGACATTGAATAATAAACTGCCCTGTTAGAATGCATTCACAAAGACAGTTAGTTCGACTATGCAGAGCTAATATGAAGTCGATTCAATCAATCAGCAGTAACAGAATTTCGTCGTCTCCCAGTTGCCAAGTTGCAACATGATGCAACACGCAACAGCGAGCAAACGAAATCGCTTGATGTTACAAACCGCAATAAGATATGGGTTAAAACCGTTGCGTGTGTGAGAGCACCATCGGTGTTTATTCGCTGGATACACTATCTACTGTCTACTGAACGCAATAATCTGCTTACATGCGACATGGGGACGGGAACATTTTCTTCAACCAAGCTGCACAACACGACACAAAACATGTTATTTTGTTGCTTCAATGAGAGTGCTATCGGTCCGGCTCGACAGAATGTTCACAAGAAATCATTTTTGTGCATCCGTGCTAGGAAACTGAGGAAAGACTTTAGAAACTGAAAAAAGAGGTGGAGCTTATCAAATGATCGCTCTGAGCCGGAATGAAGTCACACATATTTTTCAAGTTATGTCATTCCACCACCTACGAAAAATAATTCATTCCTATTTTCATCCCTATATAAGAACCTGTTTTAGTCGAAGCCGCTCATAATAGTTCAGAACAGCGACGACAGCAGTCCTCCCTTAGCAGCAGCGGGAGCGAGCAGTGGGTACCATCGATAGCGGATAGCGGCCACAACTGTGGCATGGCTATGCATAGCGTAGCTGTTGCAGCGGGTATATCAGCAACGATAGTAGCAGGGTCAGCTGATGCAACGACACTCCCCTCACTAAAATGCTGTTCCAGTGTGGTAGCGGGAAGCATAAGCAGCAGGCTTGCATGAAGTGAATACATCAGCCAGCAACTTTCTCTAAGGCCTCTTCCATAGCTCTACTGATGGCTGTACATTAACCTACAGCTGAGCGAATCGGTTCGCGTCGCTTTTCGCATCTATTATGGCAGAGGCCTAATGGGAAAGTTGTATCAGTTTGTTCAGAAGAATATTATTGTCGGTAATATTACAGAGATGCGATTGCGTACATCCGATTTTGAATTGAACAATTCTTCTTTTGAGAACAAATAACACACTTATTTGAAGAGTTAATAGCTTTTGGTACCAATAGCAGTATAGTGACAGCCTCAGCGGAAGATACAGATGCAGCCGGTACTTCCCTGAGGCCGATGTGAAGGTAAATGGGAGCAGCACGGCGAAACAGTTCGGGTTATGCTTAGACGCGCGTCATTTTTCGTTGTTGATATTCCCCACATTAAACGACGCGCTTTCGTATGATAGCGGCGGTATTAGCGGTAGATGCATTTGCCAACACTTCCTCCAGTAAAGCCGTGTCTAGTTTTCAATGTGAAAACACCTTTCTCATTGTGTTGACAGTGCGCCTTAGTCCTCACCATAAAGGTAACACAGAGATGTAAGATAAACACTTCATCCTATGATAAATTGAACAATTGTCCGGCAGTCGGCAGAGTTATGGACCTAGTAAATTGGGAATGCATCATTTGGCCTATATAAGAGCTTCATCAGATAATAAACAAACATTTCATCGGATATTAAATTGAACAACTGAAATTTGAAGAACACAAATGATTATTTGAAGAGTTAATATTTTCTCGTTTTGCGCTATAATCCAAAGTTAATTATCTTCATCTACATGCATACCCTGACTATTATTACGTGTTTGCGTCGCTTAGTGTTTAGGAGTTACTCACAACCATGAAAAAACTATAACAAATTTCGAGAGTTTTATAAATTGGGTTCGCGATCCTTCTTTTTAGCTTATTTCGCTTGGAACAGAATTTATTTATTATTAACATTGAGCAATTTATGAAACAAACCTCATCGATCTACTCCTTCTCCAGAAGGAATGTCATCGTAGTCTTTAAATAAAATAGGTAGGTAAAGCTTCACGTATTTTCAAGTTCCTATATGAGAATTTTTAATTGCCACGTTCAGTTTATACGTCTTATGTGGCAAAAAAGTTTGTAATTTTTAACGCGCCATGATATTACTGCCAAATAAATAATTTATTTAGAAAATAAGAAAATAATCTGAATTTTCGTTAAGTTCAGGTTTACTGGATTATGGAAAATTTTGCTAAAATTTGTGTTCATCATGATCAACATTCACTACTCAACTGCCAGAATTATTTGTAACATTGAGAATCACGGTCTTTTATTACCGTTTAATTACAAATGGCTAATATTTTGACGGAGTTATTCGCAGTCTGTTCGCCATATTTGTCGATGGTTTTATATTAATCCCGCATAAGACGGCTTCTAACTAAAACTTCTTGTGCAAGACTAATAAGATTTTTTTAGTATCTCGATAAGTTGGCATTTACTTATTGCATTCTCGGAAAAGAATACTTGCGCTAGAATAAAACTTGTTTGAACTTTTCAAGACAAACAAATTTTATCAAGGATAGCTCCCTCTCCCATTTGACAGCTGTTTGTTTACAGTCAAGCATCGTGCTGATTATGAGCTCGAACGGATGGAGATATGGCCTGATAGTGAAGTGAAAGACAATCCAGTGCCACCTCCAAAGAAACGCAAGCTACAAAAGCTCACAAGCAATAATAATGTAGTGAAGGATTTCAACAACGTTTACAAGTAAATGGTGGCGACACCGGAAGAATTGCTCATAGGAATGAAAGCTGTATCCAAGCCCTTGATTAATTGCTCAAACTTCATGTTACTTTTTTTTTTCCTCACATAACATTTATTTGACACGGCACAAATACAATTTAATGTTTAACGGCGCCAATTATATCTGATGACTTAAAAACTAAAGCAAATTTTTTATCCTCGCTGCCGACTACGAGCTGAAATTAAGTCTAACTTAAAACTAGCATGGGATTTCCAATCAGTGTTTTGTTGTTCAATGGTCGTCTGATAATCGTCGAATGGCATGTATGGATTCGTTCTGCTGAGCCACGATGTCGTGAGTTGGGACAGAGGCTCGTAGTCCTTGGGTCCTGGTTCTATTGTGCGGGGTCTGGTTGCTGGTTTTGTGCTTAAGGTTCAAACGTGTTCTTGTCGTTTTGTTGGGTGTAGACGGAGGGGAACGGGACTAGACTGGGGCGTGGATGGATTTCAGGAAAACGTATATAAGGGACATGTAGGATAGGTCACGGCTCGCCAAGACATCACGAACAGGAACAGCCGGCTGTCTACCCTCGGCCTGCAGGGAAGCTATTAATTTAGACCTGGCGTCACGGTGTACAGGGCATGACCAAACCACATGCTCTATGTCGTGATAACCTTCACCACAGGCACAGATACCACTTTCCCCGAGCCCAACACGACGGAGGAGCGCGTCAAATCTATAGTGATTGGACATAAGCCGGGACATCACGCAAATGAAATCCCGACCTACATCCAACCCCTTGAACCACGGGTTCGTCGATACTTTGGGGATTATGGAATGTAACCACCTTCCCAATTCCCCTCTGGTCCAAGCATTTTGCCAACTGATGATCGTATTCTGACGTACAAGTGCGAAAAATTCATTAAAGGCAATTGGTCTTTCATAAATATCACCGTTTGTTGCGCCCACCTTAGCCAAAGAGTCCGCTTTCTCATTACCCGGTATCGAGCAGTGAGAAGGGACCCACGCTAAGGTAATCTGAGTAGATTTTTCGGATAAAGCACTCAGATGTTCCCGTATTTTCCCCAGGAAATACGGAGAGTGCTTAACATCTTTCATCGATCGGAGAGCCTCAATGGAACTGAGACTGTCCGTAAAGATGAAATAATGGTCCGTGGGCATTTTTTCGATAATCCCTAGGGTGTACTGAATTGCAGCTAATTCTGCGACGTAAACAGAAGCAGGATTATCGAGCTTATGGGAGACGGTTAAATTGTTATTGAAGATACCGAAGCCAGTGGACCCATCAAGAAGTGATCCGTCAGTGTAGTACATATTGTCGCAGTTGATGTTTCGATATTTATTGGAAAAAATTTTAGGGATCTGCTGCACGCGTAAATGATCCGGGATTCCACGAGTTTCTTCTATCATGGATGTATCGAAAAACACAGTAGAATCAGAAGTATTTGATAAGTCGACACGATTTGGAATATTCGAAGAAGGGTTAATATTTTGGGACATGTGATTGAAATACAATGTCATAAAACGGGTTTGAGAATTAAGTTCGATTAACCTTTCAAAATTTTCAATCACGGGACGGTTCAAGACCTCACATTTGATTAGAATACGAGAAGACAGGCTCCAGAAGCGGTTTTTCAATGGTAGTACTCCAGCTAAAACCTCCAAACTCATCGTATGGGTCGACTGCATGCAACCTAAGGCGATACGCAAACAACGATATTGTATTCGCTCCAGTTTGATCAAATGTGTGTTTGCTGCGGAGCGGAAGCAGAAACACCCGTATTCAATAACAGACAATATCGTTGTTTGGTAAAGCCTTATAAGGTCTCCTGGATGGGCTCCCCACCATTGTCCGGTTATTGTACGAAGAAAATTCACTCTTTGTTGACATTTTTTCATCAGATACCTCACGTGACAACCCCAGGTGCCTTTAGAGTCGAACCAGACACCAAGATATTTGTGTACCAAAACCTGAGAAATCGTTTTACCCATTAATTGTGTTTGAAGCTGAGCAGGTTCATGCTTCCTAGAAAAAACTACTATCTCAGTCTTCTCCGGAGAGAATTCGATACCTAGCTGTAAAGCCCAAGCAGACAAATTGTCCAAGGTATCTTGCAATGGTCCTTGCAAATCGGCAGCTTTGGCTCCTGTAACAGAGATTACACTGTCGTCTGCAAGTTGTCTTATCGTGCATGAATTTGCCAGACATTCGTCGATGTCATTTACATAAAAGTTGTAAAGAAGGGGGCTTAAACATGAGCCCTGGGGAAGACCCATGTAGCTAATGCGAAAAGTTGCCAAATCGCCATGCGTAAAATGCATGTGCTTTTCGGACAACAAATTGTGCAAAAAATTGTTCAAAATTGGAGAAAATCCTTGTCGGTGAAGTTTACCCGAAAGAATGTCAATAGAAACGGAATCAAAAGCCCCCTTAATGTCCAAGAACGCAGACGCCATTTGTTCTTTACGAGCATACGCCAGCTGAATATCTGTTGAAAGCAACGCAAGACAATCATTCGTCCCTTTGGCACGGCGGAAGCCAAATTGAGTTTCTGATAGTAGACCATTTGATTCGACCCAGTGGTCTAAACGACGGAGTATCATTTTTTCCATCAATTTCCGGATACAGGATAGCATTGCAATCGGCCTATAAGAGTTGTGATTAGAAGCTGGTTTCCCTGGTTTTTGGATGGCGATCACCTTCACTTGCCTCCAATCCTGCGGTACAATGTTTTGCTCCAGGAACTTATTGAACAAGTTCAACAAGCGCCTCTTGGCATTGCCGGGTAGATTCTTCAACAAGTTGAATTTGATTCTATCTAATCCAGGCGCGTTATTGTTACAGGACAGGAGGGCAACTGAAAATTCTGCCATCGTAAAAGGTGATTCTATCGCGTCGTGGCCCGGAGACGCATCGCGAACAATATTTTGCTCAGGAACAGAGTCCGGACATACTTTCCTGGCAAAATCAAATATCCACCTACTTGAAGACTCCTCGCTTTCGTTGACCGTTACGCGATTCCGCATTCTTCGGGCTGTGTTCCAAAGAGTGCTCATCGATGTCTCCCTCGACGTCTCGTTCACGAACCGACGCCAATATCCACGTTTCTTTGCTTTAGCCAAGCTTTTAAGCTTGGTATCAAGCTCCGAATACCGTAAATAGTCGCCAGGTATACCTCCCGTCTGGTAGGCCTTAAACGCGTCGGATCTTTGCGTGTAGACATCGGAGCACTCTTGGTCCCACCACGGAGTGGGAGGCCGTTCTTTGATCGTTACGCCGGGATATTTCTTCGTTTGGGCTTGCAACGCGGCGTCGAGAATCAAGCCCGCGAGGAGGTTGTATTCTTCAAGTGGTGAATGATGTTGAATCGACTCGACCGCTTTTGAAATCATTTCCTCGTATAACTTCCAATCGACATTCCGTGTGAGGTCATACGGAATGTCAATTGGTCGCATGCGAGTTGACCCGTTACTAATTGAAATACGAATAGGCAAATGGTCGCTACCGTGAGGATCGAGGATTACCTTCCATGTGCAATCCAACCGTAGCGACGTCGAACATAAGGATAGATCCAAAGCGCTTGGGAGTGCTGGAGGTTTCGGTATACGTGTCATTTCACCGTTGTTTAAAATAGTCATGTCGAAGTCATCGCAAAGGTTATAGATTAAAGAGGAGCGGTTATCATTGTATGGGGAACCCCAAGCCACGCCATGAGAGTTGAAGTCTCCCAAAATCAAACGTGGCGAGGGAAGAAGTTCTATTAAATCAAAGAGCAGCCGTTGCCCAACCTGTGCTCTGGGGGGAATATATATTGAGGCAATACAAAGCTCTTTACCTTGTATTGTCATTTGACATGCGACAACTTCGATGCCTGGAATCGAGGGGAGGTTAATACGATAGAAAGAATAGCACTTTTTAATCCCTAAAAGTACTCCTCCATATGGGGTGTCTCGATCAAGGCGAATAATATTAAAATCATGGAATATGGAATATCATGTTGAGATCAATATTTGAAGTAAGCCAAGTTTCACAAAGGGAAAATGCATCGCATTTGTTTTTATTTATCAAAACTTTAAACGAATCAATTTTTGGTAAAATACTTCTACAATTCCACTGTAAGACAGAGATAGAATCCTTCATATACGCAGTTGAATTAGGCATCGAAGGATACAATCGCTGCAAGGAGAGGCCATTGGGCAGTCAACTGCTTCAAAAATGATCTAACTGTTGGGAGGAATGCTGCAAGAAAAATTTTAATTGGATCGGGTACATTGAAAGTTTCAAAAATCCAGTCCACAATGTCAGAAAATTTCACTAATCCAGAGTTTGTTTCATCAACTGGGAGTGTAAAAGGAGCAACTGGGGTTTTAGATGTTCCTGGCAGTGCTGGGAACTCCTTCTGGGACTTTAAATTTGCCAGCCCAGGAGGAGTTTGCTTCGGTTTTTCCGCAGCACTGTTTGGTTTGTTTGTAATTTTCATTTCACTTTGAGAAATTTTAGGACCTTTTCTGGGAAGTTTAGGAGAGGAAATATTTTTCCTCTTTCTAGACTCCCCAGGATTGGCGTAAGATGCTCCCGCTGGTGAATCGTCAGAATCGGTTTCATCAGAGGACAACAGATCGAAGGGGTTCGAAGTAACGGGAGAAGTGGTAACGGTCTTCTTCAGCATGTCAGCGTAGGAACGCTTTGAACGCTCTTTGAGAGACCTCTTTATTTTATCCCTGCGCTGCATGTACACCGCACATGTCGAGAGCTCATGCAGATTTTCTCCGCAGTGAATACACTTTTCAGCGTTAACACTGCAAGAATCTTCCGCATGAGACTCCCCGCACTTGCCACAACGTGCCTTATTGCAGCAGTAGGCGGCTGTATGGCCTAACTGCTTGCAATTCAGGCAATTCATGACGCGGGGCACGTAGAGCCTCACAGGGAGACGAACCCGGTGGATCGAGACGTGGCTTGGTAGTGCAGACCCGGCGAACGTAACTCGAAACGAGTCTGACGGAGTGTATACTGTTTTGCCACCGATGATCGATGCTGACCGCAATTGCTTGCAGTCGAGCACCTTTACTTCGGGACACGTTTTGTTCTTAAAGCACCCTTTGGCACTTTGCAGTATACACTCGACGGACAGACTCGAATCGGTTATGACACCGTCGATCTCCACGTCTCGTGCGGGTATGTAAACGCGATACTCGCGTGTGAAGAGCTCAGAGCAAGCTATATCGTTGGCCTCTTTCAGGTTACCGACCACGACACGGAGCTTGTTAGGCCGGACCTTGGAAATTTCGGTCACGCCCTTGTACTCCTTCGTCAGGTCTTTAGAAATCTGCAAGAGGTTCAACTTTTTCGATTTCGGTCCTGCCTTTGGCCGAAAATAAACAGTATAGCTGCCCTGGGCTCCGTCTGGGTAAAGCCTGGGGCGAGGGGGGACTGAAGAATGAACAGGGGAGGGGGTAACAGAAGGGTCAGGGTCAGAGGGGTTCGGGGATGGTGGCGCGGGAGGCGAGGGATCTACATCCATCGCGCTAAGTCTAGCGCACTAGCGCTGACAAGAACACGTACCTTTTTATTTCTCCCTTCCAGTAAGGTTGGTTGTCCGATCGTTCGAAGTAGCAGCCGTTACAGCCAGCAGCACCAATACAGCAGCACCAAACAGCCACCAGCAGCGAGCCAGGTGTGAGATCACTCCACACAGCGATACAACTCGCTGACACTGATGGCTTCTTCTTTTTCCTCGTTTGTGTCTCGTCCACTGCTGTAGCACAATCCAGCCAGCAGCCAAATCGGCTTACGCACCAGCTGGCAGTCACGATGCGAAACAGTTGCACAAAGGCACGACCTTGAACCCGGATTTATTTCACTCGACCAGGCAAACAATGCCAACACTTGTTCACACGTCTTTTGTTTTATACTCTATCGGACCGATCACCAAACACGTCCAGTACTGATGCGTGTTCGGCACAGAATGTGACATGTTACTTTTATATGTTTTTAATTTCTAAAATCGGTTATAGGCTAGGGCCTTAAAACATGAACGAGCAAAATGAATAAATGCAATATAATGCATGGAGCAGGAGCATGAATACCATTTTTTGATGCTTATTCACAACGAAAGTATACACGCTCAAATGATTTGATTTAATATAATGTAGGTCGACTTGACTTAACATAAGGAGTTAGTTGTTCGAATGAGCTGAAAAATGTTTGTTTATTTTAGATTCTTTTCATTCACGAATGTTTTCTCTTTCATGAGACAAAATGGGTTCAAGAAAATTTTTTGGGCACATTTTCAAGATAGATTTATCTTAGAGATAAGTACCATAAAACTATTGTAAAACTCTCATGAAGTTTTATGGAAGTTTCTCATAGGTATTTTTAATGGGATATTAAGCGCGTCTAAAAACCGCTCCTAAGGTTCATTAGACTTATTGATGAAGAAGTTTTACGGACGACTCTTCAAGTGTTCCTTAATTACTCTCGGAAACTGCTGATAAATAAAAACCACAAAAAAATCTTGTGATAAAACTCGATATATTCAGTAATGTTTTAATAAAACTACTATAAAATTTAAATAAAACTAAATCGCATTAGGATTGTTACTTGGGTACATTTCACCACGGTAAGGCGAATCGCATCGCGCCGGCATTCGCGTTCTGCATAACCGTAGCCTTTGTTCCGTTCCCGTTTAATGATGTCGTATTAAATGTGCATATTACAATTCGGCAGCAAAATTTAAAAATATCCAATGAACTTTATTCAAAATATCAGACAAAAAGAAATTACAATACTGCCAATGAACGGTCAACGTTTATTTACTAGAAAAAATGACTGACACGCAAGCAGCCAGGTTATCTTTCTTGTAAAAGTATTCTACTTCAACCTTGCGGTCGTGGCTTTGCATACAACCTTCTTGTGATTTTTTGCTATGATTTGGAAGAAATATTTTGTTTTATAGCAAATCAGAAATTGGGATCAGAACAAATCACAAATAAGGAAAAAAATCATCTCGAACAGAAAATTACATTCAATTAGGTATATTTCCAGCCAAGAGCTGATTTCGTCTACAAGCTGATTTCGAGCTGATGACGAGTTTATAATCTCGTCCGATTTTTATAGTCAGATGGTACAATCGAAAATTGTCTGATTATTCGCCTTTTTTTATATTCAATTAATCAGTAATAATTCACCGGAAGTTTCATTGCTGTAATGAAAAATATATCATAAAAATATTTTATTATTACAACAGCCATCAGTGCCAAAATTATTCTCTATGTAATAAAATTGAAAACAAATGAAAATAGAAAAATTAAAAAACACTCAGGCTGTCGAAAATAAAAAGCAGCGTTAAAATAAAAATAACAATATAGGCTACGAATCACCTTCATCAGTGCCCCACTGATGAAGGTTTTGCCCTTTTGGAAAATTTTAATAATGACTCATGAAAAATCCATGTGCAGGATGCTTTTAGGTTGTTTTCCATTCTCTTACCATTCTGTACCATTTCAAATTTCATCATTCACATTTCTCCTCGACTGATTAGTATAGAAAGATAACATTTATTTGCAATGATAGAAGTTTTTTCAATAAATAATGGTTTAAAAGAAATTGTTTTTACCAAAAAGGCTCTAATTTTCAAGAGTTTAAGTTTAAGATTAAAGATTAATTTAGTTCAATATTTTCACACCGTAGAACACTTTTTTTGAGAGCGGAAGAGTGAATGGTAAAAATATTAGGTTCTAACAGCTTGTAACTCTTCAGCAAAAATGTATTTTTACAGTATAAATGTTGAATTTATTATATAAACTAGCAAAAACATGTATTCAAACGAAAAATTTTCAGCATTTTTGCTTCATGCATTTTGGAATCACTCACGGTGCTGCATTGGCAGACTCCTACTGAAATTTTCATTGCTCCCGTTTTCGTTACTTGGGATGAAATTCTCTGATCGCCAGTGCGTTCAGAATTCCAACAGCATTGTAATAGTTAATTGTTCACGCGCGACTTTAAGCAAAAGAAACCAAAAGTAAAGTAACCTTCCTCTCGTTTGATGTTTATCGTCCTGAACCCAACCCCCGCCGCTCTTAGAGGCACACAAACTGATTGTTTGTGATAATAAATCAACAAAGCAACTGTAACCAGATAAACACAACGGCCCTTCTGAAATAGAGTCCAGCCAGGACGGGTCACGCATCAGTGGGTGAAACTCTGGTTTTACTATTCTCGGCACGTAAAGTGTAGGCCAATCTTCCGCATTCGTTTCTGTTCTTCGCAAGAAGAAATTCTACGCAAAAGGCAGCGGGTTGAGTATCGGAGACAAAAAGTGAAGTGAAACTTTGTTCGAGTTGACCGCATGAATAACTATCAATTTTAATGAATTTCACTTCTTGCGCTACTTTTCGCTCATGAATATCTGAACTGGGAAGGGTTGCGTCAAATTGGAGTCTGATACTCACTTAGCTCGATTGACGGTTTTGTTTACTGAAATCGTGAGGACCATTGTATTGACTGAAATTTTGATTTACTGTCAAAATTTCAATCGCATAAAAGGCCCTGCCAAAATGAAATAAATTTACAACATATTGTCATATTGACGACGGAAACAAACTGGGAAGAGACCGTCAAAAGTGAAGAAGTTTTTGGAAATACATTTTATGTTTTCAGGAATGACGGGTATCTTCAAGAGTCCGAAAAGAAGTCAGGTGGAGGAGTCCTCGTAGCGGTTTCTGTGAATTTTGTTATAAAATTACGTATAAAAAGTTTTTCAATTGCACAGAAGAAATTTTATCTGAGGTGAAGGTTCACATCTATGAGGACTTCGATCAAAATACCAAAAGTGACCGAATCATTTAACCACTGTGGAGGAACGAAAAATTGCACACAGCCATTGATTATTTCTAATTTTTACATGAATATCAAAGCCCCAACGACTGCGAAACCGATTGCTAGAAACCGTAGTCTTCCCAAATACAGTTGAAGCCCTCTATTACGACAACTTATATAGCGACAAATCTCTCTATAGCGACATTCTCAATGGTCCCTTCTGCTTCATATTCAGAAAAATTATTCGTTTTATTGCGACATTTCTCTATGACGACGGTCCCTTGCGATGTCGCTATACAGCGATTCGACTGTATAAGGAAAAGCTTATATTTGGTTCGTATTTTCAAATCTGGGCGGAAATCTGACACACTTAATTATCTTGGAATCGCTATTATCTCTTACATTCCGTAAACTCTTTGAGGCAATTGTTAATGAAAAAATATTTGCTCAAATCAAAAATCGAATCTCTTACAACACGACTTTTTCAAAGGCCGCTCTACACCCACAAATTTACTTGGATTCGGAGATTACCCACTGAATGCAATGCATAACGGTTGTTGATGTTGAAGTTATACTTTTTAAACTGCAAAAAATTAGAATTGAGTCTGGTCTCCTGAAATGGCTTGGATCATATTTAATAAATAATAAAATTTAAAGAAAAGAAAACAAACCCCATACAAGTTACTTCAGTTGTTCCCCAAGGCTCCCACTTAGGACCATTTCTTTTTGTACGTGAACGATTTTCCCTTCATCCATGAAAATATTAAAATACTAACACAGACCGACGACATGCAGCAGTTTTTGGAAATAAACATCAAGAAGACATCAATGTATTTCAGAATTGAATCCACACATTTAACATCTGGTGTAAGGAAAGCCTACTGGAATAAAATGTGAAAAAGTGCAATGTTATTTCTTTTAGCAGAAAATACCCAACGCCCAAAATTGTAACGGGTGACAACTAAAAATTTGGAATTCTCATGAAGATACATTGATTGTGAACTAATAAAAAATATTGAACATTTAAGAAAGGTCCGCTACCGGCCTCCCGGCAATGTTATCTGATGATGCCGAAACAAGAGCGTTGTACGGCATTCAAGTGCGCTTTTCGAATGCATCTCTTGATTCTACCGATTAATTCGTTGATTCGTTGTTTTTTGCACCGAAGGAACTCAAACTCCCAAAGAAATCTTAGATTGGACGACAATGACGTAGATTCGTTGGGTTGCGTAGCTGGGGTACAAATGGAATCGAGTGGTTGTTCAGAAACGTTTGTGTTTTTTGAAGTAGAATACTTCTCTCAGGAAGTACGGCTACATAGGGATATGAAATGAAAATCTAAAACCGAAATAAGTAACAAATATGTCCAATTTCAAATGCCAATAAATCGGTTTGTATTCGATGGATTTCCTTCGTTCTTGCAGCAATAGATTGGAACATCTTCTAAGATTCTTCCCAAAAGAAGATAATTATAATTTTCTTATTCACACTATTGTGCTATTGAAAATAGTCAAGCCTTGTCAAAATGAAAAATTCGACCTCTGATTTAACGACCAATCATGTTTCCCAAGCACGGTCGACAGAATCATATACCTTGCAATTTAAAACATGCTATTTGGCCTATAAAAAAGCCTGTTTCAGCCGAAGCTGCTCATAATAGTTCTAGACAGCGACTACAGTAGCCGTCCTCCCTTAGCAGCAGCACTAGCAGTGCAGTGGACACCAGCGATGGCAGAAAGTGGCCACAGCTGTGGCGTAGCAATGGATAGCGCACTAGTTGCAGCGGATTCCAGCAACGATACCAGCTGGGCCAGCTGGATACCAATGGCAGCTTATATCGGCCACAACTGTGGCATGGCTATGGATAGCGAACTAGTTGCAGCGGATCTCAGCATCAATAGCGGCTGATGCAGTGAGGTACTTTAGTGAAATGCAGTCTCTGTGCGATAGTGGGCACTAGTAAATACATTCAGTTGACTCGTTTTGACAACACGTGAGCCGTCTAGTTTTGAGTGTTATATTAGAATTTCATTGTTTACTTTATCACAAGGAATACTTTATTCGCCCTGTCAGTGATAACGCAAAGATGTGATCGGCATCTTATCCGATACTAAAATGAACAACAAATTGTCCTTTTCAGGATGAAATAAAAACTTGATTGAAGAGTAAACATTTTCTAATGAGGCAATTCACATTTTTAAATATGTAAAAGTTATAAATTTTACTTCATCTCCGTGTCTCAAAACGTACTGAATTATCTTTTCCTTCAGTCATGAGCACGACATCCGAGAAAAATTCATCTCAACCATAATAAGCAACTTACTATATTATCGAAAATGGTCAATCCTTGTTGATTCGATTCGATTGATCTGATTAGTCAACGTTTATTTATTAGAAAAAATGACTGTCGCGCAAGCAGCCGGATCTTTCTTGTAAAAGTATTCTACTTCCACCTTACGGTCGTGGCTTTGCACACAACCCTCCTGTCATTTTTTACATAGGGTGTTGAATCATGATCGGACCAGTCAGAAAATGTACCATGATAGAACCATTTTTATATATGCCAGATTTCTCGACTATTGAATAAAAATCTGTATCAAATATGTATAAAAAAATGTATCAAATATGTAACAGCTTCTTTCGATGATGCTCAGAAGCTTTCATTCAAATCTAACTATTGTTAAAAGAGTTTTAAAAAACAAACTATTTTAGAGCACAAAGTGCCCTTACAATTGTTATCAAGTCTTGTTTTCAAGGAGTGATTTTAGATTGCAGTATGTTTTTCAGTCCTAATATGCTTTCTGTAACATTTAAATTTAATATTGGTGCACTTTTTATACGAAACATTTGCTATCAAGTTAGACAATTTATTGTTTTCGGATAATGCCAATAAATGCCAACTGCATTGGTTGATTGTCTGCTATGAAGAAGCAGCGAAGAGTGGGTCGGTGCAAGAAGGTCAAGCTAGAACTAGAAAGTGATGCCTCATGAAACTTGTGAAGCCTGAGCCTGAAGCCCTTATCGGAGGATCCCGAGAGCGCCATAAGAAAGAGTTCAGTTGCAAGGATACAGATCGATGAGTATGATCGATTAGGGACACAGGATAAAGATTGAATGAAAGGATCTGGATGGCATTATGGCTGGTGAGAGCTTTCTTTTTTTAGTTTAGTGTTTCGCCTCAATTATGTTAACGAGTTGAACCATTGTTTCTGGAATACCAGGTACCACAAATCAGGCACACTCGACAAGAATCGTCAGTTTAGTATTCGGCTTTCTTTGTAGATATTTTCAGCATTATACATCCACGCACGAGACTAAAATAAGTTTTCGATCGCATTGCCTACCACGGCAAATCCTGATATTATCCTCCTTTACTTATTAAAACTAAGGTCGGGTTTCAATGCGTAATAGGCTTTTTATTTTTTATATACAAATTTTTATTCCGCGTAACTTTCAGAGAGCGAGTAATAGCGCTATAAATCATAAGCTAAAAATGCTAGGACTAGAGTTAGTACTCCAGGATCCTTTCAAGTACTGGCTGTGTTAGTGTAGACTAGACTAGACTAGAAAGATTTGTTTTAAAGTAAGAATATTGGTGAAACGTGAAGGCCTGTTTTGTATCATGATCGGAACAGCTCACTTCTGGGACATCACCGCTTCACTTTGTTTATGCTTAATACACCCAATGAAGGATTTCACTTTCAATTCATTGGAACAGAATTTAATGATGAAACTTATTTTTTATAGAATGAAACCTCTCAAAAGGAAAAAATATAACACAGAGTCATCCTCATTTAACCCTGGTATGATAATCATATTTTGATGTCCGTAAAAGAATAATCATGCGTCAAATGCAGTCCCGACTTTTAAATAATTGAAAACACAAACTATTCTTTCTAAATTGTCAATTAAAGATCATTGCAGTGTTAACACATCGATATACAACCAACACCCGAATTCAGGATTCAATATTTATTTATTAGTTAAGAGATAACGAGAAAAAAACAACAATATGAACAGTTCTACTGAAAGCTAGGAGTCAAATTGATGCAGGTCAAATTCCAGGGTTAAGAAACATATTTTCCCGCGTATTTTCGTCTAGTTTACGAGAAAATTTATAAACAAAAATATATGAAAATTTATATTTGTGAATGTTTGGTTGTCATAGCTTTCATCGAGGCATCTTAAACATGTCTGAGTTAAATAAAAACGGTCCAATACAATGACTAGGGTTTCTACGAAAAGATTATTGATATCCCAATCCGCACAAGGTTCACAAATAAAATAGGACTTTTTTCTTACAATTGTTCCCCGAACGTTTTAAAAATAATATGGAAATGGTTTTTGTAATTGAGTAACCATTATTTTAAAAAAAAACTTGTGTTTATTTTCTTACAAAAGACACTAAAGCTATGATCAAAAAACAAATATTTCTTTTATTTTGTTTCCGTGATCATTAACCTACAATTTATTTATTTTTCTCTGAAAAGTCTCAGACGAAATCATTTCACTTGTAAAACGAAAGTTTTTTTTTTCCATTATGTAGTCACGGTGCTAATTTGAAGTACAAATGGCTTTTTGTCTTAGAATAGTCAACAAGCAATTGAAGGGTATATTCAAATTTCTCTGACAAATGCACAGTGACTTTTTATAGAAATAGTTTCCCCAGTTAGTCACTGTGACTTTTGTAAGAAAATATTTGACAAAAGTTTTGTTTAATAGAGTTCGTGACCTTTTGAAAGAACTTATAAGTTATTAACATTGTCACAGTGATTTTGGTAATCATCTTTTTTGGTTTAAATAAAAATCAGAAAAAGTAAACATCGTGCTTTGACCAACAAATGTTACTATTTAGTCACCGTGACTTTTGAAGGGAAAAATATGCCAAATGTTGTCATTGAAGAATATGTGATTTTCCTGAAGTTCCGCGGGATTTTAGTAACTATCCTTTTTTAACCAAGTAACAAAAAAAATAGTTCAATTTAATAAAGTCCCCTGAAACTAACGTTCGATTGGGATTGTCTCAAATGAGTCCCCGTATCTGTTGACCTTTATTGAAGAATCAAGAAATGATCACCAAGAATATTTGGTGACGAACACCTGAAGTTTGTTGGCTCACTAAAATGGGGGAAATACTTGCCAAAAGCGGCGAAAGTAGTCCATTATAAAATTAAACAATAATATGATTAGACGTTTTCCTTGAACATTCCCATGTATTCCGTAGCCAGATTACAACAGGAGTCACTTATAAACAGACATTTGCCTGAAAAGATCAACAAAGTTATTTTTTCGTGTTCCTGAAATATTAAAAATTTTACGAATACTATCTAAAACCTATTTTTTGAATGCGCGTGAAAATTTTAAGGAGTGAGCGATATACTTTCTCCATGAAAATCGGATTGCATTTGTAATTAGCTCTTGGCATTTATCGAAACTTTCACTTGTTCTATGTTATTACTTATATACACACACTCAATCATTTCTAAATTTCATTGACGAAATAAAAAATCACTAAAATAGCAATGTTCGTGAGTTGGTCACGCACGAATAGTATGTTTTATTTTAGAACTTTGTCACGAAAAATATTCATGAATGTGTTGATAAAAATATGTTTCGCGGTGACAAATTAAAAAAAAATAGAAATGTTTCTAGTTTTGAAGTAGAATACTTCTCTCAGGAAGTTCGGCTACATAGGGATGTGAAATGAAAATCTAAAACTGAAAAAAGTGAGAAATATGTCCAATTTCAAATGCTAATAAATCGGTTAGTTTTCGATGGATTTCCTTCGTTTTTGCAGCAATCGATTAGAAAATCTTCTACCAGATTCCTACCAAATGCATGAAATTGAAATTTTATCATTAGAACTATTGTACTATTGAAAACTCTTAAGCCTTGTCAAAACACAAAAATCGTCCTCTGATTGGTCGTTATATGATTGCTTTCTCAAGCACGGTCGGCAGAGTTATGGACCTAGTAAATTGGGAATGCATCATTTGGCCTATATAAGAGCTTCATCAGATAATAAACAAACATTTCATCGGATATTAAATTGAACAACTGAAATTTGAAAAACACAAATGATTATTTGAAGAGTTAATATTTTCTCGTTTTGCGCTATAATCCAAAGTTAATTATCTTCATCTACATGCATACTCTGACTATTATTACGTGTTTGCGTCGCTTAGTGTTTGGCTACGGTTATGCAGCACGCAAATAACGGCGCGATGCGATTCGGCAAGACGAAATGTGTTGAAACGTATAGCTCTACTTCGCCTTAAAAAGAGCTGTACATTTCACCACGGTAAGGCGAATCGCATCGCGCCGTCATTCGCGTTCTGCATAACCGTAGCCTTTGTTCCATTCCCGTTTAATGATGTCGTATTAAATGTGCATATTACAATTCGGCAGCACTTCAGCTTCTCATTAGCACAAAATTTGAAAATTTTCAATGAACTTCATTCAAAATATCAAACAAAAAGAAACTACAAAACTGCCAATGAACGGTCAACGTTTATTTACTAGAAAAAATGACTGACACGCAAACAGCCGGGTTATCTTTCTTGTATAAGTATTCTACTTCAACCTTGCGGTCGTGGCTTTGCATACAACCTTCCTGTGATTTTTCCTATAAATATCACCAAGTTAAAAATATGTAAATGTAGAAAATTTCTAACAAACCACTTTGTGACAATTACTAAAAGTTTGTAAAAGGCTCTAAGCCCCGCCTTTTCGACGCTTTTTCAGCATTCCTGACCATTTACAGAACCTATTCTTTGGACAGTGATGACGGTGAGCATGGTAGCTTGTGTACCACTAGTGTGCTGATTTAAAAGCTATTTTTTTGTGTGAAATCAAGTGCTTTTGGTGATCTAGTGCTAGTGATCCGACGGCATAATTGGATATCTCAACGGATAAGTAGAAGTGTCTTTGAATGCTTTTAATTTATTCTGTTTTTTATCGATTTATTTTATACCAGCGCCGACCAACGCATCTATGTTATATACGGCTGCTGATTGAAATTTCATTGTTGTGTTTTTTCATTGTTCATTTGCCTTTACCCTCCGTTGCTGCTGGACGAGTCCAGCGTATTGGTCTGCAGCAGCTTCGGCTTGTTTGCAGCGGGAAGATGGATTGTGGCAAATGTGGTAATATCATTCGCATTAGCGACGATCCGGTTGTTTGCGTTGGTAAATGCAAATCTCAGTTCCACAGAGTTTGCACGCCCCTTACTAAAATAGCAGCGAAAGTCGTTAATGATAATGATAATATTGTGTTTAAATGTGTTTCGTGTTTATCAGCCTGTGATGACGGTGGGAAAGCTGATGTTTTGAGTGAGTTGACAAAGATGAGAGATGCCTTATCATCTGTCTCTCAGTCGCTCACAAATAATCAAAACAAAATTGAAACCCAGATAAATGTTGCTGTTTCTAACGCGATCGAGACTATTTTGCAATCTGTCAGCGATTCTCTTCGTGAGAGTCTGGTAAACATTGAGACCAGTGTTGCCAGAAAGCTGGATGATTTCAAAAACCAAACAGTCTTAAATACCGATCGCGATAAAAATAATGGTCCAATGAACAGAAAAAGGAGTCGAAATGAGAGAGCGGTTCACTCTGAATCGGACTCTAACCCCAGTAAAAAGATGTTACTAGTACGTGATGACGAGGTTTTTTCGGAAAGTTTACCAACATACGCGAATGTTTTAGCGAGTTCGACTGGGAGTATATCAAATAAATTACAGAAAAAGGAAAACCGTAAGGCTCGGCCGGTCATTGTGATCAAACCGGTCGAGACTTCTCAATCTAGTAAGATACTAGATGTTTTTTGAAAAAAACTTTAGATCCAAAAATCCACAAAATCAGGAACTTTAGAAACGGTAAGAATGGCTCGATAATTGCAGAGTGTGCAGTAGGGGATAATGATGAGGTTGTTAAAAAAGACATTGGAAGCAACCTGGGTGAACGATATAATGCTGTTATTCCCACAATCGCGAAGCCTAAGTTGAAGATTGTGGGAATGAGTGATCGATATTCCTCCGATGAATTCATAGACTTGTTGAAAGGCTTTAAAGAAGTAAAGGTTATTGCCGAGTATGAAAATTCACGCTTCAAATATAACAAGTTTAACGTGATAATCGAAGTTGATCTAGACACTTATAACTGCCTAATGAATGCTGGAAAAGTAAGCATTGGGTGGGACAAGTGTTTTGTACGAGAGGCCATAAATGTATTGCGTTGCTTTAAATGTGGCGAGATTGGTCATAAAAGCACAGAGTGTGTTAATCCTGAGACATGCTCTAAGTGCAGTGAAAAGCACAAAACATCGGAATGCGCTTCTACTGATTATAATTGCGTAAATTGTTTAAAACATAATAATGAGTTAAAAATGAATTTGGACGCGAAACATCCAGCATCAAGTTCGCAGTGTCCAGTTTTTCGGAGACTGTTTGAAAAAAGAAAAAGCAACATGTTGTCAAGTAAATCGCAGCTGAAGAGATGCAATGTGAGAGGAAATTAGAAATAGTTTATCTTAATATTGCTGGTTTATCAACGAATTATGTTGCTTTGCGGCATCTTGTGGAAAAAAAACGACCAATGTTAGTATTGCTGGCTGAAACTCACATAGTGGAAGCTGATGCATTTGTTCAATATAGTATTCCGGGTTATAAAGTTGCTTTTTGCCTTTCACATTCCAGACATACTGGTGGGGTTGCTATTTACGCCAAGGAATCAGTCAAGTTCAACATTCTATCAAACGAATCTGTCGAAAACAATTGGTTCCTGGGAATATCAGTTCAGTGAGGCATGACGATGGGAAATTTTGGAATAGTCTACCATTCCCCCAGTTCGAGTGACCAGCGTTTTTTGGAAATTTTAGATAACTGGTGGGAAAATTTTGTTGATTTGAATAAATTAAACGTAATTGCTGGTGATTTGGTGGATCGAACTCGAATCAATTAAAGCAATTAGTCGGTTTTTTCAATCTAAGACAAACAGTTTTTCAATTTACAAGAATTTCCAGACACTCTCGTACCTTGATTGATCATGTGTTCTCCAATTTTGATAATGTTAATTCCTTCACAGAGGCCGATTATAAAATAACAGACCATGAGACAACTTGTATTTCAATTGAAAACGATCAAAACCGAGAGGATAAAGTTAAAATAAAGTGCTGGAATAGTTATTCGAAACAAGCAATGTCTCAGCTTGTTTCAAGAAGTTTGAATTTTCATCCAATAACTGGAGATTTGGACAATAAAGCAGCTGTTCTAACCAAAACGTTGGAAGACTGTACCAAGAATCTAGTTTCTGAAAAATTTGTTGAGTTACAAAATTCGAACAGCTCTTTAGATCTGCGCGTTTAAAACGTAGAAGAGATAAATGTTATAAAAATTTTTGTAGAAGTAATGATAACGATGATTGGAACAGGTACACCGCGGCGCGAAACATATATTCACGCACCTTGAAAAAGGTTAGATGTGCATATATACAACGTAAGATCGATCAACATCAAAATAACAGCAAAGAGTTATGGAAAACTTTAAAAAATTAATGAAAAGTAATAATACATTATCACAGCCCATAACTTTTAATGGTATTGAGGAAAACTCCGCGCGAGTTATTGCAAATAAATTTAACAGTTATTTCGTTGAAAGTGTTCAATCGATCAATCAAAGTATTGATGTGGTCAATGAACCTGACGAGATAATACAGCCGATCCAAAATAACTGTAGATTTGATGGTTTTCATCCTATTACTTTTGCAGAGTTGAAAGATATTTGTTTCTCTTTGAAGAAATCGGCTGGTATCGACAATGTCAACGCAAAAGTAATACAAGATTGCTTTCATGTAATTGGACACGACCTGCTGGACCTTGTTAACGAATCTTTACAAACAGGGCACGTGCCTGAAGTTTGGAAGGAATCTCTTGTGGTTCCTATCCCCAAAATTACTGGGACGGATAAAGCCGAAGAGTTCCGCCCCATTAATATACTGCACACATTAGAGAAAATTTTGGAGCTAATTGTTAAAGGCCAGCTAATGCATTATGTAAACAGTAATGATTTGCTGATCCCAGAACAATCAGGTTATCGAGAGGGACACTCTTGTGAGTCTGCATTGAATTTGATGTGGGCAAAATGGAAATAGAGAATCGAGGCTAAAGAAACTATTTTTGCGGTGTTTTTGGATCTAAAAAGCGCTTTTGAAACAATTTCTAGGCCCTTATTGTTGCAAACATTAAAGCGCTTTGGTATCGTAGGGACAGCATATAAATGGTTTGAAAGCTATTTGTGTGCTAGAACTCAGAAGACTCGTTTTTATGATTCTGAATCAGTTTCCATTGCTAATACACTGGGTGTACCGCAAGGAAGTGTTTTAGGGCCCATTTTGTTTATAATTTTGTTTATAATTTATATTAGTGACATGAAGCGAGTTTTACGGTTTTGCGAAGTAAATTTATTAGCCGATGACACTGTTCTGTTCATTGCGGCTAAAAACCTAAATGATGTTGAAACACTTTTAAACCAAGATTTACATTATCTGGCGAATTGGTTAAATTTAAAAAAACTTAAACTAAACATTAGCAAAACAAAATATTTGATTATTTCTTCGGCCAACTCCAGACCAGACGTAAATATTGCAATTAATGGTGAGACGATTGATCGCGTGAATGTAGTAAAATATCTTGGAGTAATCATTGATGACAAGTTAACTTTTAAGTCTCACATTGACAACGTCATCAGCAAAATGGCTAAAAAATACGGTATTCTGTGTCGTTTAAAAAATGAATTGACTGTTAGTAGTAAAATTTTGTTGTATAAGTCAATCATTTAACCACATGTAGACTTTTGCTCATCCATCTTATTCCTTGCAAATAATACACGAATATTGAGATTACAGCGGTTACAAAATAAAGTAATGCGATTAATATTAAGATGTAATAGATACACTTCCTCGAGTTTCATGCTGGACGCGTTGCAATGGCTTTCTGTGAAGCAACGAGTATATTTTTTGACAATGGTGTTTCTTTATAAAATTTTTAATAATATGCTGCATCGATATTTGTGTAATCGATTTGATAGAGGAAGTGATTTTCATAGGTGCAACACTAGAAACGCGGAGGACGCTAGAACACCACACTTTTTATTAAGTAGATCACAGAACTCTCTGTTGTATAAAGGAATTAACTTTTTCAATTCGATGCCCAGACAAGTGAAACGTGCAGCAACAATGGCGGAGTTTAAAAGGCTTCGTATTTCACACATAAAATCTGTTTTGTAGACAGATTTCAACGAATTTTTTGTTAATTAATAATGAAGATTGTAATATTTAAGTATGTTTTTTTTCAAATTTATCTGGTACACTTAGTTATTATGTTCATTGATGATGATGGATTTTTGTTTGAATATAGCTAATAATATTAAATAGTAGAGTTAAAAAAAATGAGTTGACTACACATGTTTGAGCCACGCGCGCGTCGACTGACATAGACAATCTGGATACTGAGTATATCAGGGTTAAACCCCTGAAATTGAAACAAAAGGCATATCGGGTTGATAAGTTGCTTTTTTGGTTTGTAATATTATATATATTTTCATTAGGATTTTTAATATTTATCTGTTTTCACGATTTAGAACAAAGGGTTGGGAGAAAAAACTGAAAAGGCTTGGGTTTGCCTGTGGACTGTATAGCTCGTTATCGATAACTATAGTATCATTGGATCTCTCTCGTAGTTTTGGATCGTTATCCAGAACCAATTCTGATTAGTTAAAGCTCCTAAATGTTAGGTTCGATTCCTAACCAAATCCAGATAATTTTCGGGTTGGAAACGTTTTGGATGAGCCTTGGATCAATGATGTTATTGGAAAATCGTTTTTTTTTAATTTTCAAATTATTGGTATTCTTTTTAAGGGTTACTATGTCTGTATTAATAACCAGTCCGTTATTTGTTTGCCTACTGGTTACATTGTATGTCCTTAAATAATATCTTTCTTAGATAAATCGACTAGCTCAAACCGATGTAGGGGTATGAGGTGGGACCATCATCATCATCATCATCATACGAATATGAGGTCACCAACATGTCATTTGTGCGGACTTGGATAGCACCGATAGTTTCCTTCAATGTATATTATGCTGTTCACCGCGAATGTTGGTTGAATGTTGTACTGAATATGAACGCTCACACTTTAGGCATAAGAGTTAGAGCATTGCATTATTCGGTAAACCTGTAGTACTTCTTAGGGACTACAAGTTTGTCATACATTGTTTCTCAACGTTGCACTTGTGGAATAACTATCGGCAAAACCGTATTGCCGTATTTGAAACTCATGCATGTAAAGCCCAGCACGAGAAGCGAAAATTCGCTTGAAGTCTCAGAAGTATTCTGGTTCGATTGTGATAAATTTTTTCATCTGATCATGATCGTTTGATCCAATCATAATACGAATTCTATGATCAGCGAAAATGATATATTCAAACGAGTTTAGGTCGGATTCGCTATAAATTATAATTTTGGTGAACTAGACAGACAGGTTTTTCCGATCAATGTATTTTACATTTATCCCAGTATTATGGGTCAACCAGTAATATGGGCCAGTCTGCCGTTTGTATTGCTTTTTAACGTATGTAAATAACTTCAAATTAAAGTTTGACAGACGTGAACAACATTTATTTATATGCGTTTTGTGCGAAACTCATACACTAATGAACTAAACTCTTAAGTTTTCAAATAAATGTCGGTAGAATCTCATCAGCTGATAATTTGTTGTTGTTTTCACCACAGTCGTGGAAAATAAGGCTAGAGTTCGGGTAAAACATCGTTATTTTCATCAAAATGAAAGGAACTATAATTAATTACTTTGTATTTATCGAATCATAAGGTATCCGATCTGGATTTCGCATTTTCACTATTTTTATACGCTGCTAAATATTAGCCCATAATACTGGTCACGAAATTTGGTTTTGCCAGTATTTATGGGCCACCCAGTAATACCGGCTAGGCTATATTTTGTATTAGTTTTTAACGCATATTAATGACTTTTGTTAGTCAAATTGAAGTTTAGTGCACTACTGAGCATAACTTTTGAATATATTCAGTTATCGGCATTATAATTAGTGAAGAAACTGGTACTAACGTTCGTTTATCCTGAATTTTCATGATCTTGCTTTAAAGTCAATATCAGCCCTGCAAAACAGTGATTTCTGAACTTTGGTTCTTATTGGTTTCTTATTGGTTTTATAAGCTTATGCTCTAAGGCAGCCGACCGAATTTCAGGTGACAGGTGACTGTATCGGTAATCGAGCTCCTGCCTTCCAGCTTAGATTGCTGTGCTCTTCCCTATTGTCAAAACATAGAAAAGCAAAGCCTTGATGCTACGATTCGGAACTCGATCTGATTTATTTATACACTGACTTCGCAGCCAGCTGTTTTAGTGTACAGGACAATTGCGAGGATAGCGCGCTACGATCCCACTGACACTTACAGTCTTTCCCGAGCCGAGACTCGAACTCACGACGACTGGCTTCCTAGGCCAGCGCCCACTTCGAGACTGTCTAGGAGATATTGTCAAAACATATGAGTATTCAAAATATGAGAAATACAAACTCTGAACAAAGGCTTAGCAAAATATACAATAATGTGTTATCGAAATTGATTCAATGTCTAACCTGCCTCTCGATGTTAACCTCACTGTTGGAGTTACTCTTAAAAATGATGTCTCTGTCTTCAAAACAAAAATAAAACATTGGTCTTGTTCTTAATACTGGGAGCATTAATAGTGGGAATCGGAAGAGCATAACATTTTGTGAATTTTTGAATCAATAAGTTGTGTAAGAACGAAAATATATTTTCAACATCAAACTTCAATGTATTTAGCACAAGTAAGTAAAAAAGCGAAGGTTTAATCTTATTGTTTTTTTAATTTTTATCGTTAATTTAAAAACCCAATTATGCTTAGCTGGCCCTTAATATTGGTATGACTGTATTTATGATTACATATAACATTAATGATGAAAATGTGACATGAAAAGCGATGTACCTTGAAAATAGTCTAAATTGGTCTTTTCATGAAAAATGATTAAATTTTTTGGTTAACTGCTATTGCGTTACATTTTTGTGCATTGTGATCGAGTGAGCTTATATTTGGTTTCTTGACCTCTTCTGCGTCACGGGAATTGCTCATGAAATTAGTATTTTGCTTTTCCAAGGCATAAAAGATTTTTTTCAAATTATTTCATTACAAAATTACAAAACTACATATTTTCTTAAAAATTCAAATAACATAATCGTGCTCCAAGTTTTTAACTCTACATTTTTGATATGAGGTCTCCTGAATCCAACCACGATGAAATATTTATTTTAGCAGGCACAGAATTTGAGAAAAAGTTTAAATTCACCAAAGTACGTATTTTTATGGAATCCTTATTTTTTCAGACTTACACGCTAGATTACAACCCAGCTCTTCGATTTCGATTCAAGCTCTACAATTTTAAAATAATGTCTTAAGAATTCAAAGATTGTGAAAAATTTATTCTGTTATGCACATATTAAGAGATCCAATCTTACTTACTCATTTTACTATTAAAATAAAATTTCAACCAAAACGGTTCAGTAGATCCTGAGAAAAACTTACCACCAGTGGAAATAACATGGTTTCGGGAAATGGCATCCAAGACATGCAAAATACATCTTTAAATATACCTCAATCAATAGCCAAAATACCCGAATTTTCCCCTTTGCTCTAAACATCCGACAAAAAATACGAAAATGCATTATTTTTCGACCTTTCAGAGTAGGGTCCCCCCTTAACTTCCACATGACCATCAAACCTTATGACTTCACAACAAAAACGGTTGACCACGGTGTACGAGAGACGGCAATCTATCTAGTTTACCAATTGACCAATCGATAGTAAAATCTTTTTTTTTCAAGCTCCGTATTGGGTCTGGACAAACGTCCCCGAAAAGGTGAAAACGACTCCTGCAAGTCGTTATACAGTCATTCCGTTGGATAAAGATATAGTTTTCTTCGGGATGGTTTTCATGCAGTGATTTTGTAGAAGCTGTATTTCCCGTAGCGTAGACACGCAAACGTTTCTCCAAATACAAACTAGATACTGGAATACTTCATACAGGACAGCAAGTTGAAAAAAAACCTAAATTAATCCACCTAGCGGTCAGACCCAGCCTTTCTCATTCAAACTTTTGTTTGTAAAAATAGATTTACATGAACGCTTCAATCTAATAAATGTATATTCACTCTTAAAAAATATTGATGTTGTAATCTATACATATAAAAATGCAATCCGGTCTGTCTGTCTGTCTGATCCATATAGGCTCGAAAATTAACGAACGGATCGGCATGAAAATTTGTATGTAGGGGTTTTTGGTGCCTATAAAGGTTCCTATGATAGTTTTAAACCCCTCCCTTTTTTGGAGAAGAGGGGTCCCATACAAATGTAACATAAATTTCTGCACAACTCAAGAACAAACCAAGCAAATGAAACCGAATTTGGCATGTAGATGTTTTAAGGGATGAAAAATATGTCCATAATGTTTTGACACCTCTCCTTCTTTTGGAAGGGAGGGATGCCATACAAATGAAACACAAATTTCTGCACATCTCGAGAGCTAACCAACTAAATGGAACCATATTTGGCAGGTGAATGTTTTTAGTGGTAACAAATATGTTCCATAATCGACCTCAGGCAACATTTTGGATTGTAAGATGGCAACTTCCGGTTTCTGGAAATCAGCCTGAAATGGACGATTCCCATTAAATATGAGTATTTCCGGAACCGGAAAGATGCACAGAAGCTAAAAATTGATCACAGACACAATCTTGAATTTTAAGATGGTGACTTCCGGTGTCTGGCCGGAAATGACCAAATACCATTCAATATGAATGTTTTCGGAACCAGAATTACGCCCAAATGACAGAAATTGATTTCACAGGCAATTTTAAAGTTCAAAATGACGACTTTCGGACAGCCCAAAGTGACCAAATACCACCCAATATAAGTATCTCCGGAGCGAGAATATTGCAAGAACACTATGAATTGTAGGATGGCAACTTCTGGGTTCTGGAAAACAGCCAAAACTGGCCGATTTTCGTCTAACATGAGTATCTCCGGATCTAGAATGATACACAGCAGCTGAAATCGACCACACACCCCATTTTGGATTCTATGTTGGCGACTTCCGGTTCCTGGGAAACAGCCGAGAATAATCGAATAACACCCAATATGGGAGTTTCTTCAACCAGAATGACGCTCAGAGGCTAGAAATTATCTTAAATACCATTTTGAAATCCAAGATGGCGACTTCTGGTTTGTGAAAAACAGTCTAAAATAACCAAATACCATCCAGTATGGGTATTTCCGGAATTGTTATGACGTACTGAAGCCACAAATCGACCTCAGACAACATTTTTAATTGTAAGATGGCGACTTCCGGTGTCTGGAAAACAGCCGAAAATGACCGAATACCACCCAATATGAGCGTTTCTTTGACCAGATTGACGCACGGAGGCCAGAAATTGTTCCCAAATGCCATTTTAAAATCCAAGATGGCGACTTCCGGTTTGTGGAAAATAGCCTAAAGTAACCAAATACCATCCAATATGAGTATCTCTGGAACTAGAGTGATGCAATGAGCTAACAATTGACCTCAGGCACCATTTTGAATTGCTAAATGGCAACTTTTAGGAAACAGTCGAAAATGACCGAAAAATACTCAATATGAATATTTCCGTAATCGAGATGATGCATAGAAACCAAACATTTAGTTTCTGGAAAACAACCAAAATAACTAAATACCTCCCAATATGGGTATTTCTGGTGTCAGAGTGATGCCAGAAAATCTGCTGAAAATGACCGAATACCACCCAATATGAATATATTCAGAATTTAGGCGATGTACAGAAGCCAAAAGTCGAGTGTGTCGTCATTTCGGTAAAACCAATCATTTTAAACGATTTGTTGTTTGACTTTGATCATATCCTATGGCCGATTCGTCGTGCATTTGCAGACTTTTAACACATCGCAAGGAATCAATAAATTTGGAACATTCAAATAGTACGATACCACATTTAAATTATATTGAGGCCACATATATCGATCAAAGCAGGTATAGTTATAAATAGTCTTTGAATTTCTTTTCTTTCCATGACTTTTGAGCCACATATCAAATTGTTATGAAGTTTGTTATTTGTGAGTTCGAGAGATGACTCGTTCGTATGACACTAGTTATGTTCAAATAAGTCATGTAGTCTTTGAGATAATAGACTTTAGTTGTTTTATCAACAATTTAATACATTACGGTTGCTTGAGTTCGATTATAATCAAATAAAATGGGAACGTATAGGGCAGCCAAACTTTGAAACCACGTGTTCAATCATAATCCATCAGTTAACCCTTAGCCTGCTCATCTGATAATAATATTGATAATATTGATCAAATCGGTCCTGTAGTTTCTGAGATAATGAAGTTTCGTGATTTTCACATTTCGACACATTACAGACAAAGTTATAGTTCGATTGTAGTTAAATTCAGTAGGGTATTATGAGGTAGCTAGACCTCTCATTTGACACTAATTTAGTGAAAATCGGTTCAGCCATCTCTGAGAAAAGTGAGTGAGTCCAAGTAGTCTTCGGAATATGTTCCTTTTCATAGCTGGATTTCACATTTTTAAACATAACAGGCAAAGTAATAGTCCGATTGCAAAACAAATCAATAGGGTCTCATGGGGCAACTAGACCTTCCATTTGACACTAATTTTATGAAAATCGGTCCAGCCATCTCTGAGAAACATGAGTGAGATTAAACAGTCTTCAGAACACGTTTCTTTTCATAACTTTTGAACCACAAGTTCAATCTTCATAAAATTCAAAAGTTAAGGATTCTTAAGATAGCCCGTTCATTTGAAATTTATTTTGTTCAAATCGGTTGTGTAGTTTTTGAGATAATGATGTTTCATGATTTTTACATTTTGATACATAACCTCTAAACTAAACATCCGATTACAATAAAATTGAATATGGTCTCATGGGACAACAAGACCTTTCATTTGCAATTAATTTCATAAAAATCGGTCCAGCCATCTCTGAGAAAAGTGAGTGAGAATAAAAATCTGCACATAGACACACACACACACACATACAGAAAATGCTCAGCTCGTCGAGCTGAGTCGAGTGATATATGCCATTCGGCCCTTTGGAGCACTTTTATACTTTCGGTTTTGCAAGTGATTGCTATACCTTTCTAGGAGAAAGGCAAAAATGCAAGTTTAAAATGTAATGCTCTTAGCTCAAGACACTGTTCTAGTTGATACCTAGATATTTGAAGTTGCCTACTCTAAGAATTTCTACTTTATGGATTCGAATGATCGGAAGCTCCAGAACAGGTAGTTTTAACGAGTGGAATATCATATACGTAGTTTATGTGAAATCAGCGATAGGAGGATAGGACTAGTTTCAAGTGCGAAAAAATGTTATTGAACACTAAAAACAACAGTGGTTCTCGATTGCTACCTTGAGGGACGCCATACGATATACTTTTCGGATCACCATTTCGATTAATAATAGTCACATGTTACTGTCGGCCAGCCAGGTAATTTCAAGAGTAACCATGTGTTCTCTCTTATTTCATAGATCTCGAGTTTGAGAAGAAGAAGCTCATGACTTATGACATCGAACGCCTTTTTAAGGTCGAGAAATAATGCTTCTGCATTAGCCGGTAGTTCCAGCTGTTTCATCCACTAGCTCACATATGGCTGAGTAAATGCTGCATCCAACCCTAAATCCATATTATCGTTCAAAAAATAGGTTATTTTTTGGAGAACAAGAATGCTTAAAGCAAACTTCTGTTCAAACATTTTACTCATCACTGATAACACCGAAATAATTTTTATATCGATAATTATTTGTACATTTCAGATTATTTATACATGGGCAATTCTCATTGAAACCAGGCCACTTTTTGTGTTAGTTTGGTTAAACGCAGTAAAAAAACAATAATTGCACATAAACTTATTCCAGTAGGTGGACCCTTCGTTCACCAAGGGGTGAAGAAGTTTTTGGAAAAGTGAAAATTCAATATTTGTATTTCAAAACTTTGCGCGATTTCGAACCAATTGGCACCTACCGATTTGAATTCTACATAATCCATATAAAGAAAAAATCAGTGTGTCACGTAAAAACATGCCCAGCGAGTTTCGACGATTTCTAGTTTCAACATTTCTAGCGCTCGCCATGTGGTCGACGTCGGAGCGCTATGCGTTCAAATCGAATGAGAAAACTTTTGCAAAATTTTTATGGCATGAAATGCACAATGATGAACAATAGAAACAACTCTTGAATGTATTGTTTTTTTAAAAACTTGAACAAAACTGCTGCTTTATTAACTTTCAGTAAAAGTGACAATTAAAGTCACGTATCCCTGTTCTTATATTTCTAGAATTTTTAATTAGATCGGATGTAAAACGGTTGGGTTGCTCAAGCCAAGAATTTCAAAACAATTTTTCAATTACCCTATACCTATAACCATATACACGACTTTTATCGCCCATTTACCACGTATTTCTTGCTGATACCAAATTGCAAATTTTCCCTTCAAGCTTTTGCCTACACTAAAACAACGTTTAGTAGATCATGTTGTTAAAAATGTGTCCAAATAATTTTATTGTAAAATTATAATAAACACTTTTATGTATGGTTTTTTCTATCTAACAATAAAAATATTTCTCATCAGAAGCGTTTTTTCCTCTCCCTAGAAGCTTATTCAGAAATGTTGTTTGATTGCCGGGATATAAATATAAAACAATAACAAAATAGATAAAAAACCTCTGGATACATCGAGTCAAGCCACAAAAGGTTTTAAAGCACACATTTAAAACCATGCTCAAAAAAGGAATTCGCCAACTAGATTGGATCTGCTTCGGAGTGGAGTAAAAAAGTGCCTGCTTCGATTGGAATCTAGAAACACTTTTTTCGTCTTCAAAATTGCGCAAACCCGAACTTTTCCCCAACGAAAGTTTAGTCCAGTTTTATACTGTCCCAACCTGCAGCTGATCCAAACCGGTCACCTTTTAGCAACAAATAAGGTAAAATTTCGATCACCAACTAGAGGAAGAAAAACAGGACCCCTTTTTACTGGTTTACTCCGATACTTTCGCATACTTTAATAAATTGCTGGCAGCAAAACAAACAAAAAAAACCAAAAGTCACTCGAACAATGATCGTAGTTTGAACGCAACCGTTCATGGAGGGGAACTAAAACGGTCAATATACTGAGGGCAAATTGAGCTGACAAGAAGTACTATAGGAGTAGTAATAGTGATAGTAGTTTGAAAAAAAAAAAAAAAACAAGACAACAGTGTGGCACTTACCCTGCTTGACGGTTGCGGCCAGTTGCTGTTGAAGTTGCTGCTGCTGCTGTTGGGCCGCAGCCTGCTGCTGGGCTTGCTGTTGTTGGGCCGCAGCCTGCTGCTGAGCGGCGACTTGCTGCTGGGCCGCCTGCTGTTGCTGTTGAGCCGCAACGGCCTGCTGCTGTTGGTGCTGGTGAAGCTGATGCTGTGGCGTCGTTTGCGACTGCGAGTGAGCCGGATGGATGGTGAGCAGTTTTGTTTCCGGTGGTTTGTGAGGCCCAACGGTCAGCTGGGGAGCGGCACTGAGAGCCATCGTCGGTGCGGGCATCATTAGTGTTGACATTGCCAACATCTTCGTCCGCTCGCGGTGTTTGCTGCTGAAGGCGCGCCTCACACACTAAGACTTCGCTCTTCCTCTGGAACTGGACACTTTACTACCGAGTTCTGCCAAGCCTAGCACCGACCCTTTACACGTTTTATAATTGACTCGAGAGGTGGGAAAAAATAAACACCCCGACGACACTCACTGCGCGCCTATTGCCGAGTCCTGGACCCGTTTCGCAATCAAATGACGGTAATTATTTCTAAACAATGCCGCCGCGTAAAAAAAAAACGGGATCGCTCTCCTCGGGGGACGCCCGCTGCTCACAGTAAACGCTTGGGGGGGTAAATAGCGCTCTGCTATTGAAGGGAAATGAAATGTAAATAATATCTCTGCACGATATGCACGATTATGTGGCGCTTTTTTTCACGCCGTGCGGAATGTTGTGATGGTTACGAGTCTCACCACACAGTTTTGGAGGATGACGATGGTGGTGACAGCGGGAAAGCGGTCGTTCTTTTTTTTTCGCAGACACTTTGCCTTATCGTGGCCTACTATGCTTGCTAACTGCTGCTGCTACTGCTGCTGCCACCGCGTTGTAAGTCCCCGATGTCGCGAGAGGCAAAACGCGCGCTATCTTCTTTAGCTTCTTTTTTTTTTCACTGCCACACTACCAATGTGCGACGAGGGGTTGCCCCGGTTTTATTTTACGATACTCAGCGCCGCTTTACGCTGTCGAGTCTTTGGGGCTATGATTTTTTATATACTAGTTTTTATTATTTGCCTTTTTTTTTGTTTTACTTTTATTATCCACCCCTGCTTGCCATCCCACGATTGAACGATGGTTTGGGGATTCAAAAAACAAAAACAACAAATAACGACGCTTTCGGCTGAGAAGCTCGGGTCAACCGAGCAAGCAGACGTCAAAGTTTTCACTAGTTTTCGCAAACGTGAAAATTATCTATACGTAAATAGAACCGCACTAACACTTTCACATGGACTTCTGGTTCCCGGCTGTGGTTATCGTGGAACTAAATCACCGAAAAATAAAGCGAAATAAAGAAACAGAAATACTTCCACGTAGAAGAAGCAACTAGAACGACGACGGTACCGGAATAGACACAGAACGGGTTTTGAGCGCAGGATATCGAAATAAAATTAAATGTTCTTGTCAGTTCCGCTTAATTTTCCTTTGTTTTTACGCTACAGATTTTTCGCTGTCTCTTGGCCCACTGCTGCTGCTGTTGCCGCTGGTGGCTTGACTGTTAGCTTCTGTCCGGGTTAACGGAAGGGTTCGGTTCGGGGGTGGTAGAATTTGATGGGGGGAGGGAGGAAATTGGTGGATCGGGTGCTACACACAGTTTATTAAACACACACTGAAACTTTTCTCACTCGCCTGCTGCGTTCTTCAACCTTCACCTGGCCTGGTGCGTCTTTCCGCCAGATGATTGGAGTTTAATTGAGATTTTACTTCTTTTCTTCTCTTCTTTTTTTTTGTTTTTGGTTGCTGCTACTACTGCTGCTTCTGTCAGCTTCACATAAAACTGCAACACCGAGAAATGTTCGACGACGAGCACAAAGCGTACACAAGCCGTTTTTGTTCCGAATTTTTTTTTTACTGGTTACAATATTCTATAAACATGTGTGTGTATATATGTATATAGGTATAAATTTTTATTAACGTACAGGAACTATACAGCCAAAAGCACACAGGGTCCTAACTAAATCGTACTAACCGTAAGGCGACACTGCTCTAACTAAAGCTCGCCGACTGGTCGCAGACAAAAGAAACCTGCCGTGTCGCCGCCGGAAGGGCCGACGAATATCCTTCGCCCCGTTCGGGTTCCGGTTCGGGCTTCGGCTTGTGCGTCGGCGCCGTCGATCCCACGAGCATTTGCCGAAGGCCAACTGGCCTGGCCATTACCTCGTGGTCGTTATACTACTACGTACGGGTGCCGAAAACTACCATCAACAACAACAACAACAACAACAACAACAAGATAACCGATGATGACGGTTGTCGGTTCACAATCAACCGAAAGAACAACACCTGGCTGCTGTGGTGTGTGTGGCACTGGTGAACAACAACAAACCGAACCCGAACAGATTGGGCGGCCGTCCCAGTAGGCCGAGTGTTTTTTTTTCTCTACCCATCCTCCCATCCTGCTTCGTTCGTGGAACGAGTGGGTGGCAAAATGAACCGGTTCGCTCCGAACTCTTCCGCACACGGAATGCACCGACTGAGAGGGAGAGAGGGCCCAAAAAGTGAGAGACCGATCAAAGCAAACCGACGCGGGTAAAAGAACAAAGAACGAAGACTTGCTATCGGGTATTTTTTTCGCTTTCGCGGTCGTGATTTCTTGTCACACGCGCGTACAAGCGTGCAGAAAGTCGGTTGTTTGTTCCTGTTTCATGCAAAATTCCATCGATTTGTTTGCTCCATTGGAGCAACAAAATGACAGCTCAATTCGTTCGTCGCTTTAAGATCTGGACAGCATCCAATTCCGCAAGCATGCAGAAAGTGGAATACCATTCTATTCTATTCGAGCAAAACTATGAATAATCAAATCCTCATTCCCCCGCCGATCACTAGCGAGACCTTGAAGCCTAAGTAGACTCGGGGGAATCGTACGAAATAATCTATTTCATGGCCGCTTACTTCACCATGACAAGGCTGCATGCCGTGGCGAATCTCATCAAAGGCAGCCAGCAACATAAACGTTTATTCGGCAAATATCCACGATGACAATGGGAAATAATCTTCCATCTAAGCTTCATTGTCAAGGACCGTCCGTCGTCGCTCGGCTTTCTCTCTCTCTCTCTCACTCTCTCTCTCTCCCCTTCGGGTGCTTTCCTCGCACCGGAGGATTGGCCTAAACACCCTTTGATGGCGCACACACCCCCAGGATCGACCCCTCAGAGGTGGTGAGAGAGAGAGAAGCGAAAATCAGAGCCAACTTCGTTTTTGCTTTGTTTTTGTGTGCACATTCGTCACAAAAACATTGCAGCGCGTTCAGAAACAAAACACAAAGTGAGCTGAGCTTTCCCGTTATCATTGATGATCTCCTCAAAGAATCCTCGTTTCCATTAAGCTTACACCGCGATCGGTGTAACAATCCAATCGCACGTCACCCTCAACCCCTTACCCGGTTCCCATTGCGGTCACACATTTTTGCATTTGCATAGTTTGCTTTGTTGGTTCCGTTGTCCTTGTTGTTGTTGTTGTTGTTTTCCGCTCGGATTCGTTTCGGTTATTTTCCCCGCGTTGTTGCTGTTAACATTTTTGTTTGATCAAAGCAGCTCTCAGCAGCGGCTTCGGGTGGCAACTTCTCACACCATCATCCCCTTGCTGAAAGTCGAGCATGTCTTTGTGCATGGCCCACCGCCGATCGATGTGTGAGTCGGAAAGAAGGCCCAAATCCCGCAAAACAGAGGGAATGAGTCGGGATCGTTCTCGAACCGGTTCAGAGATAGCTTTTGACTCCCCAAAGCTTTTACTACTAAAGTGAGAAACGAAAAATATCCTGTCGAAAGGAAAGTGTATCATCAACATCAAATTTCTAATTTAACGTCAATTTCTACAACTGAAGTTATTGACAATCAACGTTAGACGAATCAGTCGCCGATATGACAACAGCTCCAAACACTAAACAGACAAACTGACAGCCCGAACCGGCCGAAGCTTTCACCGACTTCTCATTCATTTCCACTTTCACCGGCTACATCCGCTGCTCTCGCAGCAGGCCAGGCGTTACAGCTTGTGTTTGTATAGTGATCGTCATCATCGTCGTTTTCGTCGTTGTCGTCGTTCGGTTCTCATGAATGAATTGCTCAGTACATTGAGGAAAAGTGTCCTCGTTGTCGTTCCGGAGCTTTCGGAGCAGTTACTGAATTTTTTGCTACGCTTGTTCCGAACGTATTTTTTGTGTGCTGGCTCATTTACGAGTAACACGGTTACTAATTGGTGTTGGAAGATGCCTTACCATCAGGTCAGATCTTCTTACATATCTCCTAGTCATGCAGTAATTTATTATTAATGATGGTGATATTTTCTCTCTCTTTTTTTCAAAACCATCAAAATAGCAAACTCGGGGGTTTGGGCGCGATGAACTTTTCTTGTTCAATCCGCATGGAGAGGGCCAGATTTTACGAGCCTCTCAGCGTAGAGCAAGGCGCTTCCGATAACGACCCTAAGCGGATTGTGCTGTCGAATGGCCTCTATAAAACTGCAACGATGGATGGATGCGATGGCAGGATGGAAGGAAGGATCCAAATCAGCAGCTTCTTCGCACGCACATCGTAAACACTGTAAGACGACATACGAGTTACTGTTCGGTGGAGCGAAACTGAAATCACAGCACAGGACCGTATAAAAAGGGGAGAAGTGGATAATCTCATTGCCGTAAAACTTATACTACTTTCACTGGGCGTTTTGAAAAGTACGGCTCCTAGGGGATGCTAATACGGCTTCAAATGTGTTAATGCTTAGAGGCAAAAGGATTCAATCGAACCAAGCTCCTGTGGAACGGTAAATGAGAGTTAGGAGTTAGGATGATGAAATTAAAAGCCCAAAATCATTAGCTGAAAATCCAACGGCATTTATGGGGGCCCATTAAGTCGTCTATGTCTATGTCGAACAGCGTTGAGCATTATAAGCACTATACAGCTGATAGTGTTTGCTTTTTTTCTCCATTCCTTACAAAGTTGACGGCTACGCGTATTATTTTTATTCTAGAACCCTCAAGGATAGGGCAAATTGAATTAACTAACATAAAGCTTGAAGTGCGGATTGTTTCTTAGCATCTAAAAATCCAGCACGTTATTGCTACATTGCTCAACTGAACGAATGATTAAAGTACAATCATTCTTAAAAATGTTTAAATTAAAAAAATAGTAGGAGGGTGGTATCCAAGACACGACCGCATAGTTGACGTAGGACTACAATAGTTTTATATTTCCCTTTGAGGCTCTGTTTGATTTGAGCTCGTTTGACTTCTGGCACGGTTCGATTTTGGCACACATGTGCCAAAACCGAGCGATTATGTTTAATCACATTTCTTAGTTTTCTTGATTATTTAAATCAATTTAAGCTTAACATCCTTAAAAAGAGGGGTGTTATGGTTTATTATGTAGCCGAAGCGGATGACCGGAATCGGTAAAACGGTTCCTAGGATATGACCGGAACATGTGCCGGTAATATTATGATCATGATATAAGCAGTACTAATTAATTAAATTTAAATTTATTAAATTAAATTAAACAATTTTTATTTGTCTTGTGAACGATGGCTCATTATCCGTTCACCAAGCAGCAGAGACGTCACATAAAAAAAAATTTCCTGCAGTTACAAGTTCGTGGAAAAAATAATAATGAAAAATTACAGTTTTAAACAAAAATGTATATTCACAGAAAATTAAAAAAGGGCATGAGTAATACAGAGTGTAGAGTTCAAAAATAAACAACGCATTTTATCTGTACAATGAACCTAATTTATATACCCTGCTATCTGCCTCTACCAACACGAACAGAATTTTGTTGTTCCCGGAGGCGGAATGTATTTTGTGGCATCCGAATAATCATATTGAATTCTGATATTTGCTACACTACGAAACAAGAAGAAGAAGAAGAAGACAATTCAAACGGCAATTCGATTGTGTTCCAGATCACAAAACGATACCTACGCGTTAACCCAACACGCCCCACTGTGCGTCGACAGCGGCAATGTAGTCTTCACTTGGCTTGGCTGCACACAAACTAATATCGAGTTCTACTGCACTGATAGACGACGAATGACCAGCGCTCTATTCATACATTGCTCGGTGCAGTATTATTGCCTGTGCCAGCATGTTTTCCTTCAAGACATCAGTTTTAATAACATTCTAACAGCAGAACGTAAAACTGTTTGATAGTGGAGGTGGTTACGAACTTTCCGAAAAAGCTTCACTTTCAAGATATCAAAATAGTCTAGGCTCATGGAAGCGAACATTAGTTGACCTATTGGGACGGGGAGATTCTGTCAATTTTTTTTGTCAGTGCTATACAGGATATCACAGAAGGCAGTTGGTGTCTACTCATGAAGTCTGTGCCAGGAGTGCTCGCATGTGATTGGTACATTGTTCGTGAAAACTCGACCTTGAAACTTTTATGAAATATTCACTGTTTAACAATGAAATGATAATGATAACTGAAGAATCACAAAATTGTTCATCATTTTATCAATCCAACGACATATCGATTATTGTAATCCATCATGTGGTTTTATCACTATTACCGTTTGATATCTTTCATTCCAACGTTACACCTTGGTTTTAGTTTCCGCAGAATGTATCTCGATATAGTGCGGTTAGACGTAGTCCTACGTCAAAACTGTCTTAACATAACCTCCATTCAGAACATTTGGAACATTACATACCAGCAATTTTGGAAAACCTAATTCGTGTGCGAAGTTTTTTTCAAAACAAAAAATGTTCAATAAATTTGAAAAAAAGCTCACTATACATAACAACTTACACAAACTTCAAGTTATAATATATTTTTGAGCGACGCTTTATGTTCGAGAAAGAAAAAAAAAATTTTATCAAGAGGCAATTTCGCTGATATTCGATACCACTGATAGTGTGTTGTAGAAAAATCAAGTGAATTTACAGATATAAATATCACTGCATTCTTTGAATTCCACTCTAAGAAAGTTCTATAATGTTGTCGCTTTGAACATTGACAAACAATTCAGAAGTGGGAAGATCAAAGCAAGCTATGGCCGGTATTGGACGAGAAAATTTCCACTCGCATAATAATTCGGAGTGCGTGTGCGTTATAAGTGTTATTGCGAAGTGAGTTTATTTTCGAAATTCTCAGGTGTTTGTTTTGGAAAAGTTTGCGAATAGATGTGTTGTAATAAGGCCTCGAACATCAATCGACATGGCTGTAATAGCATGTAGAGTGCGCCAGTGTCGTCTGCAGCTGGTTTTGTTTTGCTTCTCACCGCTGTGTGCTAAGTGTTTATGTGATTTGGAGCGAGTGCTTTTCCACTAGTTTTAGGCTGGTGATCGCAGTAAGGAAACTTTTTTCAACAACGCAACAGATGGGTATAATTTATAATTACTTATATAAAATTGTATGTATATACCTTTTGTGGTTTTACAAGCGACACAATGATTCATTTAATTTTTAATTTTTTTCAACAAATATTGATATTTTGTTACGAACTTTTTGTATCACCTTGTGTTCTAAACATGGTCTAGTTGATAGTTAAAGTATCGAAATTCCTAACAAAATTACTTACTGATTATTACAAATTATGGCAAGTTTTGTAAGGTTTTTGACAGGAAACTTCAGAATTAGTTAGAATGAACAACATTATGTAAATTGAATAACTATTAAAATTGTTTCTAATTTAAAATTTAGCAATGATTTTTAATAAAAAAATTAAAATATTAAATTGGAATGCTCGCTCATTGAAGGCCAATGAGAATGAGCTTTTTAATTTTTTAACAGTAAATAATGTGCATATTGCAATTATTACTGAAACATTTTTGAAACCTAACATAAAATTAAAATATGATCCCAATTACGTGGTTCATAGATATGATAGGATTCAGGGTTCCGGCGGTGGAGTTGCAATTGTTATTCATCGCCGAATCAAACATCGTGCTCTTCCCCATCTTGAGACGAAAGTTATTGAAACTTTGGGAATTGAAGTTCAAACTGAACTTGGGATTTTATTTATTGCCGCAGCATATTTACCATTTCAATGCACACGCGAGCTCAAAAATTATTTTAAAGGTGATTTACAAAAACTCACCAGAAATCGTTCAAAATTTTTCATAATCGGCGATTTTAACGCTAAACATCGTTCATGGAATAATTCTCAAAGTAATTCCAATGGCAAAATTTTATTCAATGATTGTTCTCCAGGATACTATTCTATTTTGTCTCCGAATAGTCCTACATGCTTTTCTTCTGTAAGAAACCCTTCAACAATTGATTTGGTGCTAACAGATCAAAGTCATGTATGTAGTGATTTGATCACACATGTTGACTTTGATTCTGACCATCTGCCAATAACTTTTTCTTTATCCCATGAATCAGTTTTAAACCCTATGAGCTCTGTTTTTAATTATAACAAGGCTAATTGGGAAAGATACAAAACTCATATTGAGAGAAATTTCAATAATGAGCTTGATTTGCAAAACGAAGTGAATATTGATTCCGCTTTGGAAGCATTAAAATGTGCAATTGTTGATGCCAGGAATTATTCTGTTCCAAAGGCTCAAGTGAAATTTGATTCATCAATAATTGACGAAAATCTTCAACTTCTAATTCGTTTGAAAAATGTCCGCAGACGTCAATATCAACGTTCTCGCGACCCTGTTTTTAAAACTATTTATAAAGATTTACAGAAAGAGATTAAGCATAGATTTACTCTTCTGAGAAATCAAAATTTTGAGGCTAAAGTTGAAAAGTTGAAACCATATTCAAAACCATTTTGGAAGCTGTCGAAGATTCTTAAGAAACCTTCAAAGCCTATTCCAGTTTTAAAAGATGGTGAACGTTTTCTTGTATCCAATGAACAAAAGGCTCAAAGACTTGCTCAGCAGTTTGAGAATGTTCATAACTCAAATTTGAATTTTGTGAGTCCAATTGAAAGCGAAGTCACACGTCAATTTGATTTAATTTCTTCCCAGAATTTTTTACCTGCATAAATAATTGAAACTAACTTGAATGAGATTAAATCAATTATTAATAATTTTAAAAATATGAAAGCACCTGGTGACGATGGAATCTTTAATATACTAATCAAACATCTCACTGAGAGCACAATGAAATTTTTAGTGAAAATTTTCAATTGCTGCTTCAAAATTGCATATTTTCCCAAATTATGGAAAAATGCAAAAATTACTCCCATTTTAAAACCGAATAAGAACCCAGCTGAAGTTTCAAGTTATCGACCAATCAGTTTGCTTTCTTCAATAAGTAAACTGTTTGAGAGAATTATTCTTAACAGAATGATGTCACACATCAACGAAAATTCAATTTTTGCAAATGAACAGTTTGGATTTCGCCATGGGCATTCAACAACTCATCAATTGCTCAGAGTTACTAATCCCAAGTAACACACAAAACATGTTAGAAAATAAGTAACAGCGAAAGAAGTCATATAAGTGTACTACAAGCGCAATTGAAAACTTGTGTTATTATATTGTGTTTGAAGTTGTTTTTCATCAGTAATACAACTGCATTTCGAAAACAAGCTCGTTTTTTCTGGTTTCGGAGATGTTTTTAATAACATGAGCTCAAGAATGACAATCACTATCACTTGGTCTTTTCGTTAGACTTTACACCATCTAATAACAACACTACGTACCTGTAAAATGATTTTCCTTAGTACAATAGTCGTAGAATTCAACACCCAACTTAAAATTACTTAATCAAATTAATATTTAAATTATATGAACGATTTCTATATTTATTCGAAGCGGGTCGAAACGCGCCATCAAAAGATAAACACAACGCTTGCAGTGTAACCAATATCACTTCAGTTTTCTGTTATTGTATATCTAACAACGTTTTCTAGTTTTGTTAGATTTTGTATCCAGATAACGTACAAACTATGCGAAAACAATTTCAATATTCAACGGATAGAAACAACTCTTTTTGAAGAGTTGAATATTAGCTTTTGTCATCATTTTATAATCAATTAAAACTGCCACTGATAAAAGCAATTGTCGATCTAGTTGCACTGCGCAGACACAACACATTTGCGCATGCGCTTGTTAACAGTTGTCATAGCAACAGATTTGCGCATTGCCGTATTAGTACTCGAGATGTATTATGCCTTTAATTATATCAAGTTGGCTTGCTTTCATGCAGTTATCGGTACTTGTTCTACTAGCCTTCATGTTTTGCGCTTTTCTGATGTTATTGCTGTCATGGAATAGGTAACGTCAACTATTCTATACCAACGTGTGTTACTTGGGATATGATACGAGCTAACAAATCTGAAGGTTACTCCACTGGAGCTGTTCTTTTAGACATAGAAAAAGCGACAGTGTTTGGCATAAAGGTTTGATTACGAAATTGCGAACTTTTAATTTTCCAATTTTCCTAATCAAAATTTTGAAAAATTATCTTACTGATCGAACTCTGCAGGTTGTCTATCAGAATTCAAAATCTGATAGATTTCCTGTCAGAGCAGGTGTACCTCAAGGTTCAGTCTTGGGTCCAGTCCTGTACAACATATTCACTTCAGATCTTCCTGATTTGCCTCCAGGATGCACAAAGTCATTGTTCTGCGATGACACAAGCATTTCCGTAAAAGGAAAAAGTCTTCGTGTCATATGCAGTCGATTGCAGAAAAGTTTAGATATTTTTTCTTCCTACTTGCAAAAGTGGAAAATCTCTCCCAATGCTTCTAAAACTCAAATGATAATTTTTTCGCATAAGCCTAGGGCTTCTTTCCTCAAGCCAAACAATAATCACGTTGTCAAGATGAATGGGGTTATTTTAAGTTGGTCCGACAAGTACTTGGGACTAATTTATGATGAAAAACTTATTTTCAAAGAGCACATTGAGAGTATACAAGCCAAGTGCATCAAATATACGAGATGTTTATATCCTCTCATTAACAGGAATTCTAAACTTTGTTTAAAGAACAAACTTTTGATTTACAAACAAATTTTTAGACCAGCAATGCTTTATGCTGTACCGATCTGGTCAAGTTGCTGTTCAACAAGGAAGAAAACGCTCCAAAGGATTCAGAATAAAATTCTGAAAATGATTTTGAAGTGTCCTCCTTGGTTTGGTACACTCGAATTACATAGACTTACTGGTGTTGAACCATTAGAAGCTATGTCAAATAAAATTATTAACAATTTTCGACAAAAATCGTTGCAATTCTCAATTGCTACGATAAGCTCTCTTTATAGCCAATAAGTTAGCAATTAAGTTAGTTGTAAGTTTACTTCCCCTTTTCTGACAAGTAGGTTTAAATCCCTACGAATGATAAGTCCTAATTGCGAAAGCAAACAAATCCTAACAATTAATATTACAAATTTCTAACAGTGTTGAGAAGTCACCATTAGTGATTGGACACACATACTCATTATTTACTAATATTTATCATAAATACTTAAGCTACTGACAAATCCCCCCTTTAAAAAAAAAATCAAAAACGTCATAAAACCTATTAGAAAGTTGAATATATGCTTATTGCATCTTCAACAGAATTATGTATTTTTCAATACGAAAAAATATCTAAAACATAGTAGGCCTCTAAAATCACATCAGAAAATTTTTTGATTTTTAGAAATTTTAAGAATGTTTGCGTATGAATCTGCCTATATGTGGTCGATTTTCACGAGATAGTGTCTTCAGCAAAATTTTCTACATAAGATTACCTACAACTTTGCTAAAGACTTCTCTTCGATTGAACAAGTAATAAAAAAAATAAAATTTTCACCTCACTCCCAGGTGGATTAATCAAAAATTTATTGGCATTGAAAGTTCCCTTTTGAGATGCACAAAAACTTTGTCGAATACACTATAGCATTTAAAGGGCATTTTTATTTTCAAAAGGCCACCTTCCACCTTTTAAATCACTGTGCACAGTTTCTTAATGTGTGTTCATGTAAACATTCATGAATTATATGACCAACGCGTTCTTATGGGACTCCTATGCGGTAATTTGGTACAATTGCACGTTTTTTTTACTACATCTTACTTTAGTAGGATGGCATACATAATTTTTAAATCGTAAATCAATGAAAACTTGAGTAGTAAATCGATTTTTTTTGGTTTAGTTTGCAGTTTTCAAATAATTGCCAGCTATTTTCTATAGCTAAGAACAGAATGGTATAGTCTAGAATGCTTTCATTGTTTTTTTATTTCAGCACTGATCTGCCGCTCATAGCAAATCCGTCCCATTTGCGTTTTGGTGCTGATGAGAAAACAGCAATCAAAAATCGTAACGCTGTAGGTGAAATTTTGCACTCAAATGCTTTTTCAATCAAGACCATCAACAGAATTTAGTACTGCAATGACAATCTAACACTTTTGCATCATAAAACTTGCATACACACAATGTAGGTACCAACTGCGCCGCTCAAAATAAAACCAAAATCCAAATTTTCCTGAGTGCGGTTACACGTTCGTGACGGCGCACACTGGGGCAGCCCCATACAAAAGCTTGGACAAAACCTAAATTTTTTTTCCAGAATTAGGCTCAAAATCGATATTCTGCAGAAACTAGAATGCCAAACGATCAAGAATCAAACATATGTTGTAAAGAATTTGCATGTTTTAGCAGATCGTGAGTTAGGAAAAGTTGGGGTTTAACTTTTGGTAAAATTAGGAAAAATATTGCGATCATACCTGTCACCCTACAAAATCCGGGTTTTTCCAAAAAATGATGATATTATGCTTCATATCTCTTCAATATGCGTTATGTTAACGGAAAAAAAAACTTAGATAGATAAATATATCTTACCACGTCACGACAGGACACAACGTATCACACACATAAAAACACAATTTTTCACTAACTTTAGACACTAGAAAAAGTTATTTACCTGCGAGTACCTGCTCTATATTCTTCTTAAACATATAGATTTCAGTCTCAGCTATCCGAAAAACCTAACTTTAGCTGCCACTTTCTGCCTATTCAAAAGTTATTTGATTTTTGGCACAACATGTTTTACGCATAAATCATGCATGCGTTTTGCATATTATTTTTTTCTTATCTGTCTAATGCATCATAAGTTGATCAAAAATGGTTAAGATATCATTTAAGAGGAAAAACTAGTTTTTGGACAGTATTTAGTAGAAAAAAGTAGTCAAAAAGCGATATTTTAAAACTATGAAAATATAAAGTTCCCGAAGAGTCCTGATTTTGAAAAATATGTGTACTTATACCTCGAAACATGCCAAAACAAATTAAGTTGAGTAATACTTCACAAACATTCACAATTTTAAATAATTTGATTTTTAAAATTGACATAATTTCACCTTAAAATCGATCTATCTCGGAGTTGGTTCAACAGAATTAACTTCTTTTTCTAGAATTTTTTTTATTTTGTTATTATCTAGAACTTTCTAGAACATCTCAAGTCGATCAGCAGTAGTTAAGATATAATTTAAGTGAAAAAACTAGTTTTAAGGCAGTCTTTTAAAGAAAACGGTTATATTTATTCAGAGATAAGACATAGGAATTTTGTGTCTTCGGCAAAGTTTCATGAAATCGATAGCTCTACAACTTTGCCGAAGACCAAAATTGAATATCTCGTAAAATAAAAAAGTTAATTTTTCCAAGTCTTAGTCCCATATTTTGAGTGGTTCCGCCTTTTTCTGATTTTTTCATTTTTCCAACTTTTATTCCGTATAAAACACGAATGCTTATTTCATTTCATATATAACCCGAATTCATAAAATATTATGAAAAATGGAATTAATCCAACATTTAGAATGTCCTTCATTTTTCGTCCTCACCAAAAATCTTCAGAGGTTTCAAAGAATGAAATCTAATTTTTACGACAAACTTTCCTAAGAGAGATATAGACACTTGAGAGTAAATTACCTAAATACGCCGAAAAATGGTATGACCAAGTCAATACACATATAATAAATTCAGAATTACAAATATTATTAAACTCAGATCAAATATTCGCTTTAGATGGCTACGTTTAGCGTGGTAGCAGCTGAAAAAATAGCCGATGCTGTAAATGCTGTATACATATTCCCACCAATCACCGCCAGGATTGAATGCGGAAATATATTTCCCTACCACTCAATGGTGTTTTTTTTTTTCAGGAAGACTTTTTTCGGCATTTCGCAGAAAATCTCTTTGTCAATAACACATGACTTAGCAAATAACGTACGGCTTTGGTGCAACGGTAAATGCTAAACAACCAAATCCGAAATTCAAATTAAACCTTTGTGCAGGCAGTCTCCGGTTTGGAGCGAAAAGGGAACAACCGAGATGCCGTGCCCATCTGTTCCGTTCCAATCAAGCCGCCTTCTGCTTCTCCCCTTACACGACTGGTTAGCTTCTAGCTTTTATCAACAAATAAACACATCGAATTTCGAAAAACAAAAAAAAAAAAAAACACGCAGGGTCAAAACGCGAACCGACACGGGAACTGGCTAAGGCACTCGGATGTATCCTGTTCTCCGGGCCTTTCAGTCCAGCGCACACGGAATAAAGTCGATGAGAATCGGTGGCTGGGGAGGTAGGAAAAAAACATAAATTAATGCTTAATGCTACATGCAAACCCTTCTCGCACTCTCGAAGCTTCCATAGTCGCGTAAACATTGGAATCAAAATACCAACAAAACAGAACTTAACTGAACGATGAACGGGCGAAAAGACAACATTACAAAAAATAACAACACCAGTAGAACAGGAAAAAAAAGTATCTGGGAATCAGTACCGAACGCAAAAATCTGCATACAAATAACGGACACACACGTACACAAACACACCGACACAGAGTTGACTTTTATTTATTTCACATGTGCGACTCTACTGCCAAAGCGCTTGGACATCAGGATTTTCCCAGCTTTCAGTAGTGACTGGGCGAAAGCGCGCTGAGCGTACGGTCTGGCCAGTGCAGCCCCCCACCCCTCTCCGCGAGGCCACCAAACACATCGATTCATAGCGGGATGGATGGCATTTTGGGTGAGTTGTTCATGTAAACAAAATTTTTAACAGTTTGATTTATTATGAGAATTTACTTCGGCTATACGCGCGGAAACCTGACGAGCTGACCATAGTCTCTTCTCCTGTGCTTTCCGGGTCCTCCGGCCCCCTTCCGAGGGGAATACGGATCGGTTTCTGATTTGCGCGCGTTTGGGTGCACAGCGTTCTAGCGTCGTTGTTGGTGGAGTGAAACAGAAATGCGAGGGCAAAAAATGGATGCTGTGATTTCGTCGAACGTTCACGCGGTCAGGGACAGTGGGAGATTAGAAAACAAAATTTTAAAAATTGTAAAAAGTAAAGAGTAAAAAGTAAAAGTAAAAAGTAAAAAGTAAAAAGTAAAAAGTAAAAAGTAAAAAGTAAAAAGTAAAAAGTAAAAAGTAAAAAGTAAAAAGTAAAAAGTGAAAAGTAAAAAGTAAAAAGTAAAAAGTAAAAAGTAAAAAGTAAAAAGTAAAAAGTAAAAAGTAAAAAGTAAAAAGTAAAAAGTAAAAAGTAAAAAGTAAAAAGTAAAAAGTAAAAAGTAAAAAGTAAAAAGTAAAAAGTAAAAAGTAAAAAGTAAAAAGTAAAAAGTAAAAAGTAAAAAGTAAAAAGTAAAAAGTAAAAAGTAAAAAGTAAAAAGTAAAAAGTAAAAAGTAAAAAGTAAAAAGTAAAAAGTAAAAAGTAAAAAGTAAAAAGTAAAAAGTAAAAAGTAAAAAGTAAAAAGTAAAAAGTAAAAAGTAAAAAGTAAAAAGTAAAAAGTAAAAAGTAAAAAGTAAAAAGTAAAAAGTAAAAAGTAAAAAGTAAAAAGTAAAAAGTAAAAAGTGGAAAGTAAAAAGTAAAAGTAAAAAGTAAAAAGTAAAAAGTAAAAAGTAAAAAGTAAAAAGTAAAAAGTAAAAAGTAAAAAGTAAAAAGTAAAAAGTAAAAAGTAAAAAGTAAAAAGTAAAAAGTAAAAAATAAAAAGTAAGAAGAAAAAAGTAAAAAGTAAAAAGAAAAGAGTAGAAAGTAAAAAGTAAAAAGTAAAAAGGAAAAAGTAAAAAGTAAAAAGTAAACAAAAACCAAAAAATATATAGAGGGAATCAAAGATAATATTCAATAAAATACAAAAAAACTGAAATCTCATTTCTCATGCTTCAGAAACTGAAAAATAGGAAATCAAAATATCATAAATCAAAAACAGATGAGGAATGAACAATAAGAAAAGAGGAATGGAAACGGGAAATCCGAAATGAAAATTAAAATCGAGAGTGGAAAAATTAAAAATGAGATATGAGAGATGATCAAAGAGACATGAGAAGAAGTGAATAGTGAGAAAAGAGAAAAAAAGAAAAGAATACAAAACTTAAAATGAGGATGAGAAATGAGGCATGTGACACGCGAAACGAAGAATTAGAAATCAGAAGTGAGAGCTGAGAAAAGAGCAATTAAAAATAAGATTTGATAAATGAAAAATTGACGAATAAGATATAAGAAATGAGAACTCCTCAAGAAAGAGAAACTAGAAATGACAAATGAACAATAAGAACTGTGAAATAAGAAATGACGAATGAGAAATGGGAAATGAAAAATAAGTAATGGTACATAAGTAATGAGTACTGAGGAATGTGAAAACAAAAATTAAATTAAAGTGAATGGGATATGAGATATAAGTAAACACAAATCAAAGATCAAAAATCAGACGTGTGAGATGAGAAATGAGAACTGAGAAATGAAAAATGAAAAACAAGAAATAAGAAATGAGAAACGAGAAACGAATAATGTAAAATGAGAAATAAGAAATAAAAAATTAGAAATGAGAAATTAGAAATGAGAAATGGGACATGAGACATGAAATATGAAAAATGCAAAATGAGAAATGAGAAAAGAGAAATGGAAAATGAGATATGAGATATGAAAAATAAGATATAAGAAATTAGAAATGAAATATGAGGAATGAGATATGAGACATGACGAAAGAGAAATGAGAAATGAAAAATGGGAAATGAGTAATAAGAATTGAGAAATGAGAAACAAGAGTTGAAAAATGAGAAACGAGAAATGAGAAATGACAATTGAGAATTGACAAATGACAAATAACAATCGACAAATGACAAATGACAAATGACAATTGAGAAATGAGAAGTGGAAAATGAGAAATGAAAAATGAGAAATGAGAATTGAGAAATGAGAAATGAGAAATGAGAAATGAGAAACGAGAAATGAGAAATGAGGAATGAGAAATTAGAAATGAGAAATGAGAAATGAGAAATGAGAAATGAGAAATTAGAAATGAGAAATGTGAAATGAGAAATGAGAAATGAGAAATGAGAAATGAGAAATGAGAAATGAGAAATGGAGAGAATAAAAAAAAAGATTACGAGAAGTGGAAAGAAGGGAAAATTAGTAGCGAAAAGTGAGATATGAAAAATATATAAGAAATGAGAAATGAAGAATAGAAAAAAGAAGAAATAAGAAATAATAAATAAGTAAAAAGAAATAAGGAATAAGGAATAAGAAATAAGATATAAGAAATAAGAAATAAGAAATAAGAAATAAGAAATAAGAAATGAGAAATAAGAAATAAGAAATAACAAATAAAAATTAAGAAATAAGAAATAAGAAATAAGAAATAATTAATAAGAAATAAGAAATAAGAAATAAGAAATAAGAAATAAGAAATAAGAAATAAGAAATAAGAAATAAGAAATAAGAAATAAGAAATAAGAAATAAGAAATAAGAAATAAGAAATAAGAAATAAGAAATAAGAAATAAGAAATAAGAAATAAGAAATAAGAAATAAGAAATAAGAAATAAGAAATAAGAAATAAGAAATAAGAAATAAGAAATAAGAAATAAGAAATAAGAAATAAGAAATAAGAAATAAGAAATAAGAAATAAGAAATAAGAAATAAGAAATAAGAAATAAGAAATAAGAAATAAGAAATAAGAAATAAGAAATAAGAAATAAGAAATAAGAAATAAGAAATAAGAAATAAGAAATAAGAAATAAGAAATAAGAAATAAGAAATAAGAAATAAGAAATAAGAAATAAAAAATAAGAAATAAGAAATAAGAAATAAGAAATAAGAAATAAGAAATAAGAAATAAGAAATAAGAAATAAGAAATAAGAAATAATAAATAAGAAATAAGAAATAAGAAATAAGAAATAAGAAATAAGAAATAAGAAATAAGAAATAAGAAATAAGAAATAAGAAATAAGAAATAAGAAATAAGAAATAAGAAATAAGAAATAAGAAATAAGAAATAAGAAATAAGAAATAAGAAATAAGAAATAAGAAATAAGAAATAAGAAATAAGAAATAAGAAATAAGAAATAAGAAATAAGAAATAATAAATAAGAAATAAGAAATAAGAAATAAGAAATAAGAAATAAGAAATAAGAAATAAGAAATAAGAAATAAGAAATAAGAAATGAGAAATAAGACATAAGAAATAAGAAATAAGAAATAAGGAATAAGAAATGCGAAATGAGAAATTAGAAATTAGAAATAAGAAATTAGAAATTAGAAATTAGAAATGATAAATGATCAATGAGAAATGAGAATCGAGAAATGATAAATGAGCAATGAGAAATGAGAAATGAGAAATAAGAAATGAGAAATGAGAAATGAGAAATGAGAAATGAGAAATGAGAAATGAGAAATGAGAACATGAAGAATAAAGAATGAAGAATGAAGAATGAAGAATGAAGAATGAAGAATGAAGAATGAAGAAATGAGAAATGAGAAATGAGAAATGAGAAATGAGAAATGAGAAATGAGAAATGAGAAAATGAAGAATGAAAAATGAAGAATGAAGAATGAAGAATGAAGAATGAAGAATGAAGAATGAAGAATGAAGAATGAGGAATGAAGAATGAAGAATGGAGAATGAAGAATGAAGAATGAAGAATGAAGAATGAAGAATGAAGCATGAAGAATGAAGAATGAAGAATGAAGAATGAAGAAATGAAGAATGAAGAATGAAAAATAATAAAGGAAATTTTTGAAACGAAAAATGAAAAGCGATAAATGAAAAAGGAAGAACGAAACAAAAAATCAGAATTTAAAATTCTGGCTCAGAAATTAGAAGACAGGAATAAAAAATCAGAAGAAATAATTCAGAAATGTAACTGTTGAATGGCGAAAAGATGAAATAAAATTTAAATTATTGACGTTTCGGCACTTCGGCCCACTATGCAGTCAACTGATGAGAACTTACAGCGCGGTTGCCGTTTTGCCGGAAGTATCGGTCCCAGTCCACCACCAGCTGGAGCATTGGAACGTTTCGGACGGTTTTGCAGGAAATTTATCGTTACAGATTAAATTTATTTATAATAATCCACTAGCGCAGCACCGCGCTAGAGGGTTGCTGCTGCGTTATCCGGGCAACGGCACCAGTCGCAGCAAGGCCTACTACTACTGCTACGACTGCCATTGCGCTGAGCAGCTGTGTGACAGTAACAGTCCGTTTCCTGGCGACGAAAAACACTCACGTTTGATTGGATCCATTGTTGGGACCGCTAATCGAAGGATTACAGGATAAGCCAAGCCGCGACGTACAGCGGCAGCGAAATTAGTGCACCACCGACCGACCGGTTTGCTTCGATGGAAATTTTAAGCAGCAAAAACATCTCATAAATACATCACAGCAGGCGTAAACCGACATAAATTCATTAAATTGCGAACAGATTAGCATTGAATTATGCGTAGATTAGCTGCGTTGTGTGTTGCTTTGCTGCTAACCCCTTCGGCTTCAGCTTTACGTACGCGCCACAGTCAGACACTAGCAAGTATTAACTCTTCACGGACGGCTGCTGCTCTTCGGGATAATGTTGCTGCTGCATATGTGCTTCACCTCTCCCCGACTGGGTCTAGATTTAGCCTCTCTCTTACTCACTCGCTCGGTCGCTCGTTTGATATTACCAACTGCGGTATAAGGAAACATTAAATCTGACACGTTTGAACATAATTGTTTTCTAATACCACCTGACAGCCCGTTGTGGGTGGGGAAAGGGGTGTTGTAAACTCTATTAAACATCTATTAAGACTAAGAGTGGGTGTCTGCGTATGTGTGTAAGTAGAATGAATTGTTTTAGGGTTTGGTTGGAATTTGTGTATAGATAGTTGAGGCGGAAAAAAAACTCTATCAGTTTACATGCCCCGGTGGTCAACCTGAGCCCGGATGGATGTAGTCAGCAGATGGTAGAACAAGAGCTTTCCGAGTTGTAAAATTCAGTTGACTGCCCAGCTCCACTTTTCCCGTATCGATTGCTGTCACAACAAAACTGATTTTAATAGCAAAACAAACATAGTAAACTTCGACGTACGATCGGCAACTGTTCAAACAATCTTCACCAGAGGGTAAACAACACAACAGGCGAAGACTACTGCGTTCGGTCATTCGCGAAAGGATGGTTGCCGTTAAAAGCTGTCAGGGGAAAATGTGAGAGAATTTGCACAACTTCCCTGCGAAACTTGGTCGTCCTCCGTCTTCTAACAAGCCCGATGATTTATCGAACTCATTAAAGCGTTTAATTATTTTCCACTTTCGACCGGCTATTTTCGGTGCACGGCGAGTGAGAGTGGATTGCTCGCTTCGGAAAAGAAACAGTAGAAGGAAATAAAAAACTAGACAAGTACAGAAAACTTGTAGCCAAATGCCTTTTGTGTGATTTTTTTATATTATTTCTTTAGGTTATGTTTTTACCTCCTCAAGATACGGAGCTCGAGTTGCACGCGGAGGCAAATTCTTTTAAACTTCAGTGCAGACTTCCGACAGCAAATTTTCGCGTTCTTTGTTTTTGTTGTGTGAAAAAGTTATTTTCTCTCCTCCATTGGTGGACTTTTCCGTTCGCTTACACAGTTCACACTTTGTGGTTCATTACCAGCGGGAAAAAGAGCGGTGGCAAAAACGCTTAATTTTATTTTTCCTGTACCATCGTCATTGCCACTTTTGAGTGGGTTAAATTTGGAACGCAAACGACTCTGCTGAAGTGATGCGATGGTCGGTTTTCCGATTCGGAGAAGGATGTAATCGGAGGCACTGGACGGTGCCACCAGTTATCAACCAAATCTTAATGAAATCGGTAAAATGAGCGGAAAATTGAGTTTCAGGAATTTCAACGATTCCCGAGCGCACTCACTGCATCATTTCGATCGGAAGGTCGGCTGATGAGATGAGGGGAAGCACCGCCATTGGCTTCCGATAAGGACTTCATTCGTCCTGAATCAAATGCAGTGGAGAGAGAGAACAGCAGCAAACAGGAGGTCAGCTTGAAGCAATTTATTTAAAACAATGAAATTTATGTAACACACATCGTCCTCCTCGTTCTTTTGCCACACACACGCACACACACACAGATACTGCACTGGTACCGAACAAATAAGCACAGTTTTGTACAAGTTTTCCTGAATAGATTATCTCCGATTTCGAAGGGTATAATGGGCGAGGGTGAGTCGAAGAGTTCCTTCGGGAAGCACGCTGCACAGTGAATTGCCAGGAAGTTGCTAAAGTGATAGTCGTTTTACATCGTTAGCTCTTATGGTTGTAACGCGCGCGCGAGGAAGCTAATAAAAAGGAGAGTCAAGTGCATGAAGGCAAAATGAACCGAAAGCTGCTGCCAACCGACAGAAGGAGCAAGAGAGACAGCAAACTTCCGGATCGTCACCCCTCCCCCACACACCGGGGTCCCACACACAGGTCACAGGACGGATGAATGAATGAATGTGACTTTTCGCCGAATAGAGAGTGTCTATTATGAAGCTCTATACCAGCAGAAGTTGCTCGTTTGTTCGTTCGTTCGGTTTTACTGTCTCGCCACTTTCGAAGGACCAGTTGTAGTGGAAAATTTGCATTGTTTGGTTAAATTGAGTTATAAATCTTCGGATCTAACACGTTTAATAAATTAAATTCTTATATTGCACATAGCTATGCGGAAGCCACTAGCAACCGAGGACCGAGAAGTTTCTACGGGAGAGGGGGAGGGTGGGGAGGAAACTGAGAACAAGCTTGTTGCGCAAAAAGCATACACAGACTCACACACATACACGTCTTAGCACACTGTTTGGATTGAACACGTGAAACAATTTCAGCCAGTGAAAAGTTTTGCTAAACTCTTGGTCTGGCCTGTGAACCCTAACCGGATATCTGTTATCTTGTGTCGTTATGATATTTTTCCTCGTCGCTTCTTCGCACCAGAGCGGACATAAATCGCTGCCGGTAATTGACTTTGCGAATTTTTCGAATTTGTTAAATCTTGTGCAACGATTGCCGGGTGAACGGGAGTTTACGGGCCGCAAAAACCTTGGGACACAGAAAAAATCAATTTTCCGTGTAAACTAATGGTTTGTAACTTTTCTGCTTACCGTGCAGGTTGAATGGCATATGGTTGGAAGATGGTTCAAGGGTTTAACATGGCTGGCCTTTTGAGAGATTTTCTTTTGAATGAGTTTAACTTGATCTATTCTTGGACTTCAATTTAGACGGGACTTGGACCTGGACATGGACTTGGACTTGGATTTGGGCTCGGACTTGGTCTTGGAGTTGAACATGAACAATGATTAGAACATAAACAATATTTTTCTCGTTACTCTTCTTTCTCTCTATATTTTGAATCTATCTGTTCTTCTGTTTTTCTGTTCTTTCTGTGCTTTTTCATTTCCTACTTTTTGTCCTTCTAACGATTTGTTTTTCAGATTTTCTCTCTTTTTGCATTCCTGTATTTCTATTTTATGTTATTTTGCTTTACTGTCTTCCTGACTTTAAATTTGTCTGCATTTATGTCGTTTTGTTTATCTGTTTCTGGCTTTCTGTCGAGACAGAAACAGGAAGGTTTGTTTTTTTATGTTTTCGTTCCACTGTTGGTTTGTGTTGTTGATTATTTCTCTCTTCTTGCAGTTTATCTTGTTTCTGTATTCCTGTATATCTGTCTGTTTGTCTGTTTTTTTGTTTTGTGTCTTTCTGTCTTTTTACTCTTTCGTTCTTGCCGTTTTGTCTTTTTAATTTCGTTTCTCTTTCTTTCTTTTTTTCTGTCGTTCTGTATATCTGATATCCTTCCTTTTCATTTATCTGTTGTGTTTCTATCGATATGTTGCTCTATCCTTTTCTTCCGACTTTCTTTTATTTTGTTGTTCTGTCTTTCTATTTTCTTTTTTTTTTTTAAATCTACCATGGTTTCTGTGTTTCTAGTTTATCGTCTATCAGATCTACTGTCTTTCCAGCCTTTCTATCTCAAGGTTGCTCTATAGTTTAGCTCTTTTATATATTCATCTTGTTGTTTTTTTGTCTGGCGATCTTTCTGTCGTTTATCTCGTTTTGATTTTTTCAATTTTTTTAGTTTTTATATATGTACTTTTGTTTTCCTGTTTAATCTTTCTTTTCGACTTTCTCACTTTTTTGTCTTTTTCAATGGATGAGTTTCTATCAATTTGATTCTTCATCTTTCTCTCTCTCTATTTCTCTGTCTGGTTGCCTATATGCCTATCCAATATTTTGGGTTTCTAACTTTTTGTTTTTTTTTCTGACTTTCTGTCTCCTCATCACGAAGTTTTTTGTCTTGCTCTCTGTCTTTCAGCTGTCCCTCTTTTAAACCTTCTTCATTATTTCGTTTTTTTTATTCTCTATCCTTCTATCGGTCTGTCTATTCATCTTGCTGTATTTTTGGTTGTCTGTAATTGTATTCATCTGGAATACATTCTGTCTATCTTTCTGTTTTTTTTGTTTTATATTTTTCTGTCTTTATTCTTTTTTAGTCTTTCTGTGTTTCCGTCTGTGCGTAGTTCTATCCTGCTTTTTATTTTTTTTGTCTTACTATCGTTCTGTATTTGATTCTCATACGGGTTTTGTGTTCCTGTATTTCTGTTCTTATGATTTTCTGTTTTCCTTTTATTATTATGTATTGCTTGTTGTTTGCTCTCTACTTTGGTCCTTTTGTTCATCTGTCGTTATGATTTTCTGTAATTTTTTTACATTCCATTATGTCTCTTGCTAATATTGAAGTTCTTCTATTCGGTTGCTCTGTCAATCTATCTTTCAGTTATGTATTTTTGTCTTTCTGCTTTTCAACTGGTTGGTTCTTGTTTCTGTTTGTCTTTCATTTTTTCTGGATTTTTGGCTTGCGTCTTTCTGTTTTTATATTATTTGGTCGTTTTGTCTTTCTCTCTCTCTGTATTTTTTTATTTTTCAGGCTTTTTTATTTTAGTTTCCCCATTTTATACCTTCTTCCTTCTGTCATTCTGCGGTTCTGGTTTTCTGAAATTCAGATTTTCTGGCGTTTTGTATTTGAGTCTTTCTATCGTTATATCCTAACCTGTTCCCTATCACTATTTTTTCGGTCGTTTAGCCCTTCTTTCTGTGTTTTCTAATTTTTCTATTTTACAGGCTTTTTTTCTTTGTCTCTAAGTCTTCTTTTTTTTGTTTTTCTGTCTCTTTGTCTTTATTTACTTTTCCTTCTTTATTTTCTGTCTTTTTGTATCTTAATATTGCTGCATTTTTTTCTGTCTTTGTGTTCTTTCTTTAGTCTTTCTTATCTCTGTCTTTATTTTTGCCTCTCTAGGTCTACAATAGTATTGTCTTTTGATCATGCTGTCTTTTAATCCTTCAGAGTGACTCTGTATTTTTGTTTACCCGTTGTTTTTCTTTTCATTCCTCTGTCTTTCTATTTTATGTCGTTTTGTCCTTTTATCTTTCTACCTTTCTGTGTTTTTCATTCTAGAGGTTTCCATACTTTGTATTTCTTAGTCGTTTTATTTTTCTGCCTGTCGCCTCCATGTTTTTCTTCTCAATTTTTTCTGTTATTTTGGTCTCTTTTTTTTCTTTGTCTCTATTCTTCGATGTTTTGTCTTTATATCTATCTATCTGATATTTTTTTACTTCATGTCTCTCCTATTTCTGTCTTTGTTTCTATGTCTTTTGGTCATACTGTTAGTTGTTGATTACTCGTTATCTTCCGCGCTTCTTATATTTGTTTATTTTTAGTCTCATTCTCTGTGTGTCTATCTTGACAGCTTCTGCCAACTCGATTTTTCTGCATCTATATCTCTCTTTCTCCCTGTATTTCTGTTTGTTTTTCTATTCACGTTTCTATTTTTCTGTCCATGTGACGGTAAAATTTTCCTACTTTCTACCATTTTCGTTGTCTTTCTGTGCCTCTATCTTTTTGTGTGTTATGTTATTTTGTCTCTCTGACCTTTTGTCATTCAGGTTTTTCAGTCTGCTGTTTGTTTCTAGCCCAATGTTTTTGTGTCTTTCTGTTTTTTTCGTTTTCTATATTTCTTTGTGCCATTTTTTCTTCTCATACCGTTTCTCTGAATTTCTCATTTTTTATCTTTTTATTTTTCTATAATATAAATTCTCTGTCTTTCGATCTTCCTTTCCATTTTTCTCTTTTTCTTTGTCTTTCTAAATTGCTAAGTTTTTGTTCTCCGTTTTCCTCGCTCTTTTTCGTGGCATTTTGTTGCTTTTAAGTCTTTCTCTATCCTTTTATTTCTCTGTTTTTTCTGATTTTTCATATTCCTTACTGTATTTCTGTTTACCTTTTTGTGCGTCTATCCTTCTATCCGTCTGTTGCTTTGGTTATCCACCATTTCAATTGATTATCCACCATTTCTGTCCTACTGTGTTTCTGTGTTCAATATATTTTTTCTGTGAGTTTCAGTACTTCAGTTTTTTTTCGAATTTATGTCGCTCTACGCTTCCTGTGTGCCGTTCTGTATTTTTGTTTTTCAATAGTTTTGTCTTCTTATCTTTCAACCTTTTTATTTTTTCATTCGATCACGTTTGTCTATCTGCCTTTTCTTGTCTTAATATATTCTTTGATTTTTCTTTCTCTTTTTTCTCCTTTTTCCCTTTACTTTTGGTTTTCCGTCTCACTTTCACTCTTATTTTTGCTTTCAGTACAAAAAGTGCTTTCTTTTCGGTGATTCTTCTCTGTTTTTTTATCTCTTTGTAGTTCTGATTTTCCATCCTTCTGTACAGCTTTTATGGTTTCTGTATTTTCTGTACTTCTATCCCACTGTTATTTGTACATATTTGGTCTCTCAAATTTTTTTCTATTTTTCAGACTTTTTGGTTTCTTGTCTTTTTGTCATTAGATCATGCTTGCCATTTTTTTGTGTCTACTTTTTTTTCAACTTTTTCTCTTCATTTCTTCTATCTCTCTTATTTTTGTTTCTGTATTTTGATTTCTTACAGTCTTTTTCAAATGTGTTTTCTTGATTTTGTAATTTCTTTGCGTCGTTCCTCTTTCTTGTTTGTGTTTGTGTTTCTTGTAATTCTGATTTCCGATGGCTTCGCCTATTCTACGTTCTGTACTTCTGTTTTTCGTATTTTGTATGTTTCGCCGAGTATTTCTGTTTAACAGTTTTTTTATTGTTTAACTTTCTACGTTTCCTTCCTTTTGTTCATCGATCGTTATGATTTTCTGGCTTGTTGGCGTTTTATTCTGTCTCCCTATATTTCTGATTTTCTTCTGTCGCTTTATTATGCTGCCTCTTTTATTACCATGCCGCTTTATCCTATCATTTTGAGTTTTTGTCTCTCTATTTTTAGATTGGTTTTGGATGTGTTTCTGTATTTTTATGTTCCCGGCTTTCTGTTCTCCTTTAGTCTTTTTTTTCTTTCAATCTTTTTGTATATTTTATTTTTCAGGTTTTCTTTTGTTTTATCCTTTTATATTTCCTTTTATGTTTCCTTGTCTCTCTGTTCCTGTTTTAGTCTTCCTTTCTTCCTCTCTGTATTTCTTTGTTTTTGTCTTCTTGGTTTCCGGTTATTCTGATTTTTTGGTTCTCTCTGTTTGAGTACATCTGAAGCTTTATTTTTCCTTATTTTGTCTTTGTTTTCCGAGCATATTTTTTTTTTATCTTTCCGGTTTTCAATTTATCCTACTTTCTGTCTTTGATTTTTGCTGCCTCTCTGTCACTCTATCCTTCGCTTCAAGCTTTTCACCTATCTAGTTTTACAAAAGTTTTGTTTCCAGGGTGTTTCTGAATCTTTGTTCTTCTGTTTTGGTTTTTTGTCGTTTTGTCCTCTTTTCTTTCTACCATTCTGTATTTTTCATTGTTCAGGTTTCCATACACATTATGTTATGCGACTTTCTGCCTTCTTGCCTCAATTCTCTCTTGTATTTTTGTTTTTTTTTTCTGGCTGCCGCTCTAGCCTTTTTCTGTCCTGCTTGCTTTTTCTCGTCTTCTTTTGCTGTCTCTCAGTTTCTGTTTCTTCTCGTCTTTTTGTGTATAATTTGTGTTTTTGCTTTTTTCTACTGCCTCTTTGTTATCAGTATGTCTCTCTGTCTTTCTATCTTTCTGTTTTTATCATGAAACTTGGCTATTTTTTATTTCCATGTCCTTTTTTTGTATGTCTTCATGTCTATTTGTTTGTCTGTAGTTTGTATTTCTGTCTGTTTGTTTTAATGTTTTTTTTTCGGTTTTTGTTTTTTCGCCTTACATTTGCTGACTCGCTTTCCTGTCTCCTTGGTTTTTGGTCCTCATTCTTCAGTTATTTTGTCTTTCTGTTTTGTGTATCTGTTTTCCTATCTTTCTCATTCTATTGATTTTTCGTTGTCTTTTTGTTTACATCATGTATTTTTGTCTCTTTGTTTTATTGTCTTTCTACTATTCCGTCCTTCTTCGTAACTTTCTCTCATCTTGTCATTTTTCTGAGTTTTTAATTTTCCTTTTCCAGTTTTTCCTGCATTTGTTTTGCTACCTTTTTACTTTATTTCCTTCTGGCATTTGTTATCTTTCTAATTTGACGGCGTGCCATTTTTATTTAATATTATTATTGTTATTTACCTTTCGTTTCCTGTTCTTCAGTCTTCTTTTTGTTTTTTCTGTCTTACAGTTTCCTTCTCCTTAGTTATGTAACTGTCTTTCCGTCGTTTTTCTTTTAAAGTTTTTTCCTCTCTTTCTGTTTCTCTGTCTTTTTAATTTTATGTTTTTATGTCGTGTTACACGCCTTCTCTTTCTCTGTTTTTTGTTTTTGTCGAGATATCTGACTTTTCATGTCTCTCTGTTTCTTGTCTTCTAGTTTCTCTATGTTTTGTATTTCTGCCTGTCATTTCCTGTCTCGTTTGCTGGTCTCTTCGATTTTTTTGTTTGCCTGTCTTTTTCCTTTATCTGACCTTTTATATTCCTATTTTTCTTTAATGATTTTTGTCTTGTGCCTTTGTGATTCTTGCTTTATTGTCCGGCTGTCTGTCTGTCTAAATTTTCTCCTCTCAGCCTTTTTGTCTTTTAGACATTCTATCTTTCTGTTCTCGTGATTTTCTTCTTTTTCTGTACACTGGATTCTCTTTTTACGCGATTAATGCGTGTGCACAAAAAAAGAATCGCCTAATTTCGTTACAAAATCTTTCGCTATGTGGTAAGAGTGTGTATGTATGTGTATGTGTGTATGTATGTGTATGTATGTGTGTGTGTGTGTTACATCTTGGCTCATAATTAATAATTCCCTTGTCACATATCCAGTAATTTCAAAAGAAAACTCGTAAAAAAATCGCGTGATTTCGAGAAAATCGCGTAAAAAAATTGTGTAAAATAAAATCACGTAAAAAAAGTCGTGAAAAAACAAAATTCAGTGTATTTATGTTTACTATTTTTCATGATTTTGGCTTTCAGTTCGTCTGTCGTTTCAAACTTTTACCTATCAATTATTTATCTATCTCTCTGATTTTCTGTATACTATTTTTTCTCTGTAACTTTCAGTCTTTCAATTTCTTGTGTCTTTGCGTTGCTCTAACTTTTCTTTTTGTTTTTGTAATCTACCTATTATTTGTATGTTTTGTCTGTGTATTTTCTTACTGTCTCTCTATATATTTCATTTGTTAGACTTTTTATCGTTCTATCTTTTCGTTCTTTATGTCTTTTTCTCATGTGATCATACTTTTCCCTCTATCTCTCTTCATTTTTTCTGTCCCCTTTTATGACTTTTTTCCATTGTTCTTGGTTTCAGTCGTTCTGACCTCTTTTTGGTTTCGATCTTTCTCTCTCTCAGTTTTTTCTAGCTTTGATTCCCTATTTTAAACTTTTCCGTTCATTTCAAATAAGCCGTTGTCTTTCTGCTCTTTTTTTCTATCTTATTTGTCTGATTCTCTTCTACCTTGTTTTTTTTTTTCAACCTTTCAGTTTTTATTTCTATGTTTTTTTCTTCTCTTTGACTTTTGGTCTTCTAGTTTTTTTCGCATGTATGTCGTTCTACGAGTCCTGTTCATCCTTTTATATTCTTTTTTTCTATGTTTTCGTCTTTCCGTCCTTCTGTATCTCTATTTTCCGTTATTTGTATGTGTTGTCGTTGCATATATCAATCTCTCCACAATTTTTTCAGATTTTTTTTTGTTTTGTTTTTCTGTTATTCAATCTTATCTCTTTTCTTACTTTTTTTTTCAGTCTTTCATTTCTACTTTTGTCTTTTTTTCAATGTTTCTGCATTTTTGCCTCTCTCTCTGTCTTTCAATTTTACTCTGTTTTTATGTCTTTCTTTCTTTTCTGTGTTCCTGTTTTACTATCTTACAGTCGTTCTACCTTTTCTTGACTTTTTTTGTTTCTAATTTTCGATCGTTTTGTCATTATTTTTTTTTTCATTTTTTCAATCTAATGTCTTCTATATTAGTGTTTCTTTTGTACTTTTGTTTTTTTATTTGTACATTTTGTCTTTGTAAGTTTTTTGCCTCTCTATCGTGTTGTTCTTCCCTTTTCTGTCATTCTACAGGTTGCGTATCTCTCTTTTATTTCCTCTGTATTTTTTTTCACTTCCTGACTTTTGGATCTCTGTTTCTTTTTTTGTGTTTTGTCTGTCTATTCTTTTATCTTTCTACCTTTCTTTTACTGCCTCGATTTCCTGCCTTGGTGATTTTTGTCTTCATTTCAGTGCCTTTGTCTTTGATTTTTGTTTTCTGTATTTCTCGATCTTAGTTTTTCTGTATTTCTTTCTCAACATGAAAAATCCATTCCAAATACTCAAATAATCCATCTTTTGTCGACCAAAAAGTTGAATTTATAAAGTGGCAGTGGCAATTGCTATTTGCAGGAACATTTCTTCACTATATTCGAAACCACTCAACACAAATGAATCGCCCCCACTCTGGCGAAGGCATGCAGTAATTGAGTGCTGTAAACAGTTTTACTGGAATCGACCGGAAAATTAAAGCTCTTGCGAACACTGCAGCTGCCTTCGTCCGAGAGGGTGAGCCTCGCCTTGTGCCTCCTAATCCAATATATTATGGTGGTTAACCACTTTAAGACATGAAGTTTTTGACTCTGATATAAGATAGTCATTTAAATATCTGCTGTACATTTAAACAGGCTCGGTTCACGAACGGAGAGTACGAGCAAAGAAGAGGTTGACCGCTTCCTCCCGATAGGCTTCCATTCGCATGTTTGGAGATAAAAAGGAAAAGGCACAAAAGCTGGCACTACACGTACCTATACAAGCGCTTGTGGAGGACAAACATTCCCAGCAGCAGCAGCAAACCGCCAGAGTGGTGTTTGCGGGGCCAAAGTTATACCCCCACCACAACAGAGTTCCGTCCATGTTCCAACCGTGGTTCGGCCATAAAACGAGAAAGTAGACTATTCTTGGCATGGTTTGCACTTGCACTCTCACCACACAACTGTACTCTGATGGAGATACTTCCGGAGAAAACGGAGACCCCTGGACACCCCGCTTTCTTCCGCTTTTGTTTTCCATACTTGCCGCACTACCGGTTGGATCGCAGCAACCCAGCAGAAAATGCATTAAAATAACCTCCCCATTTGCCCGCATGCGAACCGAAGGCTAAACACTGGACTACTAGGATCCTTTTTCTTCACTTTTATCCTATTGGTTGTTGTTTGCTGTTGTTGCTGTTATGAAGGCTACTCTGCTGCTGTTATTGTTCATTATACATGCTAAAAATGTGAAACAACATACACCATTTGTATACACACATCGTTTATCGCTTCAATATGGTTGGAAAATTAAATAAAATGAGGAGGGAACTGCTGACCATTGGCACATAAACGCACATGTGCCTTTGTAGGGTAGAGAATGCCTGTTGGCTGACTGGCTGGCCTGGCTAAGGTCAGTAAAATGGTGATTATGATGATGATGATGATGTGGACGACGCCAAGGAAAACTCTCGCAGAGCGGTGTCCGGAATGGATTCCCAGGAACCCCCGGAGTGGCCACTTGCTCGCAAAAGAGCTACAGCTTCGCTTCTTGGCAGAGTGCACTCACTCGAACCGGGATGCAAGAAGATGCAATCCGATCCGGTCGCTAGCTTGGCAACTCTACTTGACAGAAGAGTTGGTATTTGCTTAGCTTGCTGTATGTCTAAATGTGCCGAGAGAAAGGGCGGAACTTTCGGGGAAGAAGGTAACTTGCCAGAAAAGAAACCAATCCAATCACTTGTGATGCAAATCGATGAAATGATACATCGCACGTCGTACACACTGGTGGAGAAGGGACAAGAGAGGGTAGCCAGCAGGGGCGGGAGTTTGTTTGATTTAAAGAAGAATAGAAATGAGCTTCGACGGTGATGGAGTGCGAAGAATAGTGTAGTGGAACGAATTGATTGAATGGGTGCTGATTGTGTTTGTGCAACTTGTTTGGGCTCTGAAATACGATGCAGTGGCGGCAATTCGGCGCGAGATCGATGACATTTAGCTGAATCGGTTTTGCGATCGCTACCCGCTTTGATGTTGGGCGCTGCTGCTGAGTGAAAGCGTATCAATTTCGAGAGCAGTCACGAAATACCTACCGCCAAAGCAGAGCCCGTCAAAGTAGGCCAGGTTGAGTGGGTATTAAAGTGGGCGATAAGAAGCGTAGGCAATACCTAGGCTACTTTGATTTACCGAGGATAAAGGAAGGGCAGTTTCTTGCTTATCATAATGGACCAAATAAAGAACACTGCTTTAGGTTACCTACGAAACTAGCCGTATCTAAGGAGGTTTATCTTTTTTATTAGTGCTTAATTCACGAAAAGTATTTGTTTTTAGGTACAAAACATAATGCCTAAGCTAGTTTAATCAAAGCTCGTGCTTTTCATGATGGCGTGCTGTGAAAAGTATAACGGAAAGGTATAGTATTGAAATGCATCAAACTTTCTTATCACTTGATAGATTTCGCACACCAATATTTCGAACTGAACGGATTTCGAATAAATCACTGAATGGCTGCGGACCCTGAATAACGTACGAAAAACACGTCTTATTTAAAAAAAAACTATACAAAATTGGTTTTAAAATATCTCTAAAATGCATTTGAAAATTTAATCATCAAGAGCTTTATGATTTGAAATTTAATTCATTTCATCCCAAGCAAACAAGCCATCTCAAATATAGGAATAAAAACCAAAAATTCCCCAATCAACCGGTAGTAAATCTTTTTGATTTGGATTCATCAGCGCTAAAATTGCTCCTCCACCGTCCCTTCCTCCATACTTCATCAAAGCTAATAGAACAAAAAAAAAACAAAAACAACCACAAGCGCATCAATCAAATTTAAATCTCTCGTCGAAAGGTGTTTGAGCAGGCACCGCGTCGGCGTCGTCATCGCAGCAACCACGGGTAACAGTAGCACTAGCAGCAGCAGCACCAACTTGTAAAACAAAACAAAAAACAACAGCATAAAAGGTTTTGGAAACAGGAGAAAATCGGCACTTCAGCCGCACAAGCCCCAGGTTCCCTGCGGGTGCAAACTCAAGCAACAAACACAGTAAAACAGAGTTTTTCTTCGGCCATCGCAGCCGCCGCCGTCGACGTCGCCGCCGCATGGCCGCTAGCGGCATTAATCTAAAAACAATCGGGCTACTGAGTTGAAAATTGGAAAACAGTATGCCTGGAAGTGCTCTCCGGATTCTTGAACCGTGCAGCAAATTGAGAATTGTTGCCTTGCGCTTTGCAGATCGGGTCGGGCGAATCGCCGAAAGCACTAAATAAAAAATATCCAATTTTATCCTAGCGCAAAATTAAAAGAATAAATTCTCATCTCTTTGTGTTTGTCCACACGCGAATCATTTAGCGATGGAAGCCACATTCATCATGTCCACATGTTCTGTCCAGGATGCGGACGTGACTGCGTGTGTTCCGGTTTTTGCTTTTCGTATATGCACACACTAAACTCAACGGGTGTCCGATAGGGGACAGTGTTCTGCAGTACCTAGTACTAGGACACGATGAAATCTGGTGACATCAGCACGCAGTACGTTTCTGTGGGCATTAAATTCCTGCACGCGTAGAAGCGTAAAGTTCGGCACACGGTGTAGTGGTGCAGAACGGAAACAGTGTACTATGCGAAAACATAGTTTTGTCCACATTTCAAATACTTTCTTTTTCACACATTCCGCCCGACAGCAAACACACTCAGCAACCCGTGCTTCACCGGCACTCTGCACTGGCATGGGGAAAACCCCACAACAGCATTCCATAAAAAGCACGATAAATTTTCATTATTTTGCCACTCAACCAATATCAACATAACCATCTGATCTCTGGTATGCCACCAACACCGCCACCACCATCACCACTAGCACCTCTGCCATCATCTCCATCGACAATAAGTGGATTGGAATGAAACGTGAATAAAAAAAAGAATAATAACAAAAATACCCGTACATGTTGTCTCCCGGTGGGCTGGCAACACATCCAGCACATACCATTAACCCTCCATTGCGAAATGAATTTCAGAGCGAACGCAGCAAAAAAAAACTTCTAATCGAACCACAGTAGGCTTACGCAGCCTAGCAAACTCGTGACACCTCGCAAGCGCACCCGCTAAGGCTGCTATGATTTAATGCATCGGCCCCGCTGCTGCTGCCTTTCGCGAATCCCATCGCATCCAAGTGAACGCTGCGGGTGCTTCTGATGGCCGATGTTTGTTTTAAAAATTGAACATGCTGCAGAAAGAAAACAAGCGCAATGAGCTGGTTGTCTCTCGCTCTCAGTACCGTCCATGCCGGCCATGTCGAACATGTACAGCGCGGAGGTGGTCGTGTCCTGGTAGCACCGAAATGTGGATGACAGGATGCTCTAGACATTCACTAATCGGTGGTGCTGGCTGGAATGTGGATGTGCCCAGAGACAGGTGCGATCGGATTGATCGCGGTGCTTGGGGTGGGAACGGAAGTGGGAGGTCAATTGTTTATTGAAGTGTCATGCACAGAGGAAATATGAGTAAGATGCGTTTCCGGCTTCGGCACCGTATTCGCAAAGGTGCCTCTCGCAGGGGAAAATTTTCGCGCAGATCTGGGCAGCTTTGGAACAGGATTGAATAGTTTGGTGAATGTATTGAAATTTTTGGACAGTTCCGGACAACCTTTTGGGGGAAGCTAACGAGAGTACAAAGTTTTGTCTCGTTTTGTTAGATTGTAACCAAATATAAAATTTTTCGTGGATGCTTTTTTATAACAAATCTCGCTTAAATACTGCTTTCCATTTTTTTAACAAGTCTCACTAAATACTGTTTTCAGCACATAAGTGCCAACATTTTAGCTTGCATAACGATGAATACCCAACAAATACCTAGATCTCCTCTAATTCGAAATTGCGTCGCCTTATAGGGTAGAACTACCTACGTGAAGCAGAATCTCGAATGCAGACATCTAAACTTTTCAATTTTGACAGAAATAGCTTTTTTCCGCAAGTTGAAAATTTTAGTAATGAAAAATAGGAAACTTGAAGTCGCAACGTAGAGACAGATTGCAAAGGTTCTTAGTACCACAAAAGAAGCATGTGATAAACTGAAAAGATAAATTATTATCACTAGTTTCAAGAACAAGAATGGATTATACACGAAAACGTTAAAAAAAATCGAAAAACCAATATGCGCCAAATAAACCTAGTAGAGTAAAATCAAGCAAAAAACTAGAGATCCAAGCGCTATGCTGCCGTGAGATGATAAAGTGACGTAAAGACCATTTTTTCGACTATGGGTTTTTTTTGGCATCACTGCATCGTTGTGTTTACGTGATTCTATTGCTCAATTTCGATTAAGTATTTTTACCGTTCCACCTTACTGGAATTTTCATTTCAATTTTCGTGCGTTTAATTGATCAACCTGTGATCATCAGAAGAGTGAAGTACAGTGTCATAGTGCTAGATTTCAGGATTTTCGATCTTCAGTAAATAGTGCTTCTTGCTGGCATTGCTATTGTTTGGCTAGAGTAGCAGCTTAGCATCATCCGTTTTGTTCGTTCTGCCTGGCTGAAGGCGACCTGATCCCCGCTAGTCATGACAAAAATATGTAAAAAATGTAATGATGCAATTAATGGCGTCGACTTTGTTACCTGCCGTGGATATTGTGGGCCAATGTTTGCTTTTACCTTGGTCTCCCCGGGACCGCCGTTAGGCATTACTTCAGGGAGAGGGCCCGTCGTGCTTTTCGCACTTACCTCTATGGGTAGCAGAGCAGCCTATACAGGCCAGTTAGGTAACCGTTAACTAACTGGGGCACGTCGATGGTTTCCCGTCGATTGGTGCCCTGCAAAATACTAACGATCTGTGATGCTGCCGTGATGACCGCATCCCAGATTTCCCTATTTTCGCACATCCTACGCACTATATTCTCTGGCGTGGTGTCCATCCCACTTACTGCCAGCATTTCGTACCGTACCCGCTCGAAGCGCGGACATGTGAAGAACACATGCTCTGCGCTTTCTTCCGCACCCGTACAAGCGGGGCACATAGGGGACTCGGCGTACCCGAACCTATGCAGGTACTGCCTAAAGCACCCATGGCCTGACAGGATCTGTGTCAGATGGAAGGTTACTTCCCCATGGCGCCTATTAATCCAGCCTGCTAACTCTGGAATGAGTCGGTGTGTCCATCTACCTTTTGTAGTGTTGGACCACTCCCGCTGCCACCTGGCCATTGAGGATGACCGTATGGTGTTGCGCATACCCTTCGTGTCGCGTTGGTCGAAGCACTCTACATCCTCTTTGACGATGATGCTGATGGGCATCATGCCAGCCAGGACGCAAACCGCCTCGTACGACACTGTTTGGTATGCGCACGCGACCCTTAGGCACATTAGCCTGTACGTACTCTCGAGTTTGCCGCGATGGCACGAGGTACTCAATACCTTGGACCACACTGGTCCTCCATACCTGAGTATGGACGTGGTCACGCCAGCAAGGACTTTGCGCCTGCTGCTACGAACCGCCGAGCTGTTTGCCATCATGCGAGATAGCGCTGCCACAGCCATGGAAGCTTTCTTGCAGGTATAATCGACGTGGCTCCCGAACGTGAGCTTGTCGTCGATCATAACCCCCAGAAGCTTCAACGAGCGTTTTGAGGCGATAGTGAATGTACCGGCACTGATCGATGCATCCTGCTCAGACTTTCTGTTATTTACAACAATAACTTCAGTCTTATGGTGCGCTAGCTCCAGTTTCCTGGAGTGCATCCAGTCTTCCACTACGCGTATTGATAGCGCGGCCTTTAACTTTACCTCTCTAATAGACTCGCCATAGACCTCAAGAGTTATGTCATCGGCGAAGCCCACGATCACCACCCCTGGAGGGAGTGTTAGTTTTAACACGCCGTCATACATAGCGTTCCACAGTACCGGATCCAGGATGGAACCTTGCGGTACACCTGCGGTAACCGGAACGCTTTTCTGACCCTCGTTTGTGTTATACACTAGCACTCGATTCTGAAAGTAGTTGCCCAGAATCTTGTACAGCGGCGTCGGCACTCTGTGACTCTGTAGCGCTAAGGCTATGGAGTCCCAGCTGGCACTGTTAAAAGCGTTCTCCACGTCAAGCGTGACAATCGCGCAGTAACGAATGCCCCTCCTCTTGCGTTGGATTGCAACCTCAGCCGTTCTGGTGACGGAGAGAATTGCATCCACCGTGGACCTACCTTTTCGAAAACCGAACTGGTTGCTTGATAGACCGTTCTCACTTTCTGTATATTTCACCAGTCTATTGAGGATTACCCTCTCAAGCACCTTGCCCGCCGTGTCCAGCAGGCAGATTGGTCTGTATGCCGATGGGTCACCTGGTGGTTTCCCAACCTTCGGCAACAGCACCAGCCTCTGGCGCTTCCACACGTCCGGGAAGAGGCAGTCGTCAAGGCATTTCTGCATGACCGCCCTGAACAACCCGGGGGCTTCTTTGATGGCCGTCTTGATGGCCAAGTTCGGGATTCCGTCTGGTCCCGGAGCCTTGCCTACCTTCAGGGAGTTTGCGATCTCGATCAATTCATCTTCCGTCACCCTTACCGCATCGTCAGCCTCTGCACGGCTGCCGTCACTCACGGTAGGTGGTGACTCGTCAGCCGGAGGCCAGGGACTTGGTTCGTGGCTTGGGAAGAGGCCCTGAATGATCGTTTCTAGCATCGCTGGTGATTGTTCGGCCGGGGCTAGCGCACCTCTAGTCTTGGTCATAACGATCCTGTAGGCGTCACCCCAAGGGTTCGAATTGGCACTGGCGCAGAGTCGTTCGAAACAGGCTCGTTTGCTGGCTCTGATTGCGCTCTTAAGCGTTGCCTTAGCGGATCTGAATGCGACACCGCGTTCCGCTCTTTGCTCGTCGGAACGTGCGCGTTGCATCCTCTGGTTTGTACAGCGACTTCCCCACTCGACAGCCCAAGCGTTGAAGTCACCCGCAACCACCAACGGCCATAGGCCCGTCAGTTCCACGGTTGCTTGATCGACCATCTGCGCGAACGTTTCGGTAGACCAACTTGGCGGAGCATAGCAACTGCAGTAGAATACTCCATCCACTTTGGCAATAACGTACCCCTCTCTGGAGGTCGACACAATGTCCTGAACCGGGGACCTGCCTGTCGTGCAAATGGCCGTCTTCCCAGACTTGTCCGATACCCAGTTACCGTTACCGGTTGGGATGCGGTATGGGTCCGAGACGATGGCCACGTCCGACAACGACTCAGCAGCCGCTTGGTGTAGCAACTGCTGCGCCGCATAGCAGTGGTTCAGGTTTAACTGTATCACCCTCAGGCCTGCGGCTTAGTAGCCGGCCGTGCAGCCGGACACTTGGGGCCTCCCATGGCGTGTTTGGGGTCCCGTTTACCGGTGCATACCAGACACTTGGGAGGTGCACCGCAGTCCCGTGCCTTGTGGCCTGCGCCACCGCAGCGGCGGCATAAATTGGACCTGTCGGGCCCTTTGCACGACCAGGATTTATGCCCCCGCTCAAAGCACCTGAAGCAAACGTCAGGCTGTTGGAAGGTGCCCAGAGGGCAGACCGACCAACCCACCTTCAACGTGGCCTTCTTCAGGGCCTTGTTACCCTCCGCTAGTGGAAGCTTTATGGTAGCAACCTGAGTGCCGGCCGGGCCCCTGCCGAGACGAATTGCCTCTGCGGTCACTACCACTCCACACTCTCGTTCGAAGGCTTGTGCTATGTCGCACCCTTCGGTGATCTCGTCCAGGTTTTTAAGCTGGAGAGTCACTTCAGGGGTGAGGGCTCGGATTTGAACCTCCTCGCCTAGCACTTCATGGGCCGTCTTTTTATAGACACAGCCCTTGCCCTTCGCCTCTTTGCGGAGTTCGAGGATCATCTCGTCGGTGCGTGACCGACGAATTGACCTGACGTCCGTGCCGAGGTCTTTGAGCTTGGGTTCGCCTCTCATGGCCTTCAAGACTTCGGCGTACTTAGACGCATCGATCTTGAAAATGAGCGCGTCACCCTTGCTCCGCCTACTCGCCCCTTGCGGCTTCTTATTGCGGTCGCCGCGCTTCACGCGTCGTTCCCGCTTCTGCCGCTTCTTATTCACCACGGTGGTCCAATCCGTGGCTTCGCCGTTTGCCGGTTCTTTGCTCGGCTGGACCGACGAGCCAGCTTCCTGGCTGTCACCGAACAACCGCCTTCGTTGCGTCCTGGGGGCCGTTTCCCCCGGAGAGCCCCTCGCACGTTTGCCAGTCGGTTCAGTTGAACAGACTTCGGCAAACGATACTGCAGCTGTTCGTGTGTATTTAGACACAGCTGCAGCACTCCCTTTTTTAGGCTGGTTTAGCCTCGCCTCTAGCGCGAGTGCCTTGCTTTCGGCATCGTTAGCCCGTTTAAGGGCTTGCGAAAGCTCGGACTTCGCGCTGCAAACGTTCATACGTAACAACAGAAGACATTGTTTCAGGTCTTTTGATATGTTGCTACGTTCGTCCGTGAACTTGAGTATTTCATCAAGTTGTACGGACACCGCCTCCACGCTTGGGAACTTGTTCATGTGGCTTTCTACCGCAGAGAGTAGCATAGCCCCAGATATCTGTTCCCGCTCCTTGGCGGTTTTAGGTGTTTCCACCTTGCCACCAGTCTTCGCCGTTCCGGTTGGTGCTGGCTTAGGCGTGCCCGCCTTTGCCCCAACTTGGAATTCCCCTGTCGGTGTCGCAAAAGGTGTACCAACCTGTGCGCCGCCTTTACCGGCATCGGCCAGTCTCGGTGGAGACCGGGCGATGCCCCGCCTGGCAAACGGGTTTACTAACCCGTCCGCCCCATCCACTACCTTCGCCTCTTCGTCGATTTTATAAGAAAACATTTTGGTTAAAAGGGTCTTCCAGCCGCTATCCTTGGTCATGGTGGAGTGGTCGCCTATATGGTCCCATGGTGGCCTATGCCGGAGCAGTGAGGTCATGGCTAGTGAAGGTCGCCATAGCCCCTCATGAGCAACTATGACGCCTCCCGACCGGCGTAAGTCAGGAAAGGGCATCTGATCCCACTCCTGCCTGATTCCCATCAGGCAATGACCGCGGAACGTACTGGAAGCCTGCCAGGTTTTACGGGACGGAGACCCTTGCAGCCGTATGCCACCTCGCCGTTTCAAGCCGTTGTCACACGACTTTACTAAGTAAGCTCGGTGCAGGTGCCAGCCCAACGTCGTGGTATGAAATCGTATTCCCTCTCAAAAACCTAAAAACACAGCGACCAGTACACCATAATTGGGACCTTACTGGTATCAGTCCCAATAGGCAGGTTAGTGCATTTGGGTGATGGGAGCGGCATTACTACCTCCGTCAAAGCTGCTTACGGGTGGCCGTGGCTTTTACGGGGAATCGACTGCCCAATGCCCGAAACCCCACCACTCCCTAGGCAAGCTCCCGCTGCCGGTCCAGGACTAATTGATGTTATCACACACCTATCGGTGGTCACACACGTGTGCATGGCCTCGACGGTCGCCAGGCGTCGACCCGTGGTGGCCTGCAGCTCGGCCAATTGCTGGCATTGCTATTGTTTGGCTATTCGTGCTCAGGTGTCTCTCGTGCTCTGTCGAATTATTTTGCATCAAACAATAAAAATCTGTTTGGATGTGTGATGAATGCCCAGATCTCTTTGAAAATTCACACATTCGCATGATGTCTCGTCAAGCCGATGAAACTTCACCGCTCTTGTCGCTTACAAGCGCAATAGATGAACTGCGACAAGAAATTGAACAGTTTGCCCCCAAAACAACAACCGCATTAACACCAAACTGGCCTAGGATTTAAACCTTTAGGGGAGAGCATCGTGTCTGTCCCAACTAGTAGTTACTCTGATGAGAAGCAAAAATTTTGGCTGTACCTATCTCGAATTCACCAATCTGGAAATCACAACCGAACCTACAGTTGTTAGGCTGGTCCCCAGGGGAATTAACACATATACTATGAACTTTGTCTCCTTCAAAATTGGTATCGATCCGGCAGTAAAATCTTAAGCACTTGAATCGTCAACATGGCCCGAGGGATTATTGTTTCGTGAATTCGAAGACTACGGTTCAATAAAATTTCGCAATCGTTCGGGACGCCCTGCGAGGACATAATCCACGCCCGACCGCCACCGAGACGCAATGTTTTGAGCCTTAAGGAAGCCCCTTACCCCCCCGATGCATTCG